>NW_022103915.1:23565130-23588829 GCF_000313985.2 Echinops telfairi
ATCATAGAATGCCAATTTACTAGAAGAAAGTATTCTTGTGTTGAGGGAGTACTTGAGTGGAGGCCCAATGTCCTTCTGCTACCTTAATACTAAACCTATAGCATTTACAGAACTATTATGTATTTACGGAACTTAAATAGTTTTAGATCTGTAGAGAATGAAATGAAGAAAACTATCTTTTATCTGAAAATACTCACCCTTGCATTTTTGGCAAAATTCAATTGTTCTAGCTCTTATTAATGTGGGCGTCTTTTGGAAAAGCAATGTTTTGTTACAGAACCAGTATGTGTGCTAATAAAAAAGTAGAACTACAAACTAACAACGAGTAGCCATCACATTTCCACCATGCAGCCAGCACAGCCATTCATTCCACCACATGTGTACATACCCTTCCAGACCATTCTCTGGAATTCTGTAGATAGGAATTTGTAGCTTTAAGACTTCACTGTATCCGCTTCTATAATTTACCCTTTTCATTCAATGGTTTTCGCTTTTAACTTCAGTTATTATGCTAGAAAATACACTGTATTCACAGTTCCCCAGTTGAACCAGAATTTTTCTTTAACAGCTCTTATGTCCAGTTAACATTCTAACGATCCAGAACTACACATTATATTTGATTATTTGTGCCTTAGTCACCACCTAAAAGTAACATCATCCTTTCCTCATTTTTTTATTATACTAACTTGGTAGAGAGAGGTCAGGTTTTCCCAAAATGTCCTACTTCAGTTCTCTGTTGACTTGGTCACGGTGCCATTTAGTTTATTTTTCTGTCGCTTATATTTCCTGTAAACTGGATGTCACAGCCCAAGACGGATGAATTCATAAAATAATTCTGTTAGGCTGCATTATAAAACATTCTGTAGTTCACGTTGTATAACATCAGTCAAGACATAATGTTGATTTATCCTTAGTGATGTTAAGAGTAACAGCTGGATTTCAGAAGATAACACATGTATTTAGTGTATCTTTAGTAATTCTACTTTATTCAAACTATAGGATTTGCTTAAAGATAAAATTTTTAATCATAGTTAGATACAGACTACCTAAATAACAGTAATCTTGATCATTTTTCCTATAAGAATGAATAACCAGTCTGCGACTCTGTATTCTGGGGTTTGGTCTATAACCAGATTATCTCTTAACTGCTCCCAATTGTTTTTGAAATGTGTTTCTCCTCTTTGCGTAGCAAATTTATAAAATCATGCACTCGTGTGAAGTTACCGATAAATCAAAAAGTATTGCTACAGAGTTATCATTGTTAGATGTCAACTACTGGTTCAGCTCATAGTGTCGCTCTGGGTAGCAATTGCACAGGCCTGCACTGTCCTCACGATTGTCGCCCTGTTTGAGCGCCTTGTTATCGCCCCTGTGTCATTCTGTTTCTTGAATGGCCGTCCTCCTTTCCATGACACTCTACTTTGACAGTGACGGATCCCTCCTTATAGGATTTCCAAAATACTTGAGATGACGTCTCACCACCCTCACTTCTAAAGAGACATTCTGGCTTCACTTCCCCTTCGACAGGTTGTTCTGTGGTTTTCCTTGATGCTTTCAATATTTCTTACCACCACCACGTTCAAAGGCTTCAATACCATGTCTCAAATCAGGCACACCTTAGTCCTCAATGTAGCATCCTTGTTCTTTGACACTTTAGAGAGATCATGTACAGTAGATTGGTCCAGTGCATTGTGTCATCTGATTTCTTGACTGCTTTCCATGAGCATTGATTGTGCATCCAAGCAAAATGAAATCCGTAGCAACTTCGATCTTTTCTCCATTTATCATGATGTTACCTATTGGTCCAGTTTTCAGGATATTTTTTTTTAATTGAGTTGTGCTTTGATCTTCATCACCAAGTGCCTTAAGTCCTCCTTGATTTCAGTAAGGTTGTGAATGAGACTTCCTTCAATCCTGATGCCCTTTTTTTCCCTCCTTATAGTGCAGCTTCTCAGATTATTTACTAAGCATATAGATAATTAAGTATAGTGAGAGGATACAACCCTGACACACACCTTTTCTGATAGTAAACCTTGCGGCTTTCTCTTGTTCTGCTGAATCTGCTGTTTCAGGGTCTGTGTAGAGATTCCGAATGACCACAATGAAGTATTCTGGAATTCCTACTCCTCAATACTACTCTTAGTTTATTACAATCCACATAGTCACATGGCATGTCTTTGTGTATTCAATAAAACACAAGTAAATAGCTTTATCGTACTGTGCCTTAAGCCAAGCTTCATCTGGCATCAGCAATTATATCTCCCATTCCATACCTTCTGAATCTGACTTGAATTTCTGGCAGCTTTCTGTCAGTGAACTGTTGCAACGATTTGTTAATTGTATTCAGTAGTTTACTTGCATGTGACATTAATTATATTCTATAATTTCTACATTAATTGGAACAGATACAAATATGAGTCTCTTCCAGTCAATTGGCTAAAAAGCTATCTTCCAAATTTCTTCCAAGCTATATCAGTTTTTTGAAACATTTCAGTTAGTATTTTATCAATTCCTGTTGTCTGTGTTTCATTAGGTATCTTCAGTACGGCTTGGACTTCTACATTTAGTACCATATATTTGTAATTACATGCTACCTCTTGAAATGGTTAAACCTCAACCAGTTCTTTGTGGTACAGTGACCCTAGATTATTCCTTCCCATAGAAATCTTCTGTAGCACAAGTTTAGGCTTGAATTCTTCCTTCATTGCTTTCAGCTTTGAGATATGCTGAGCATATTCTTCGTTTTTGACTTTTTTCTTCTCGAGCTGTTTTCTGAAATTTTCTGTTTGACTTTTTTACTTCATTTCTTCTATTTTCTTTAGTCTGCATTCGATAGCAAGTTTCAGAGTCTCCTCTGCCATCTGCTCTGTGTTTTCATTCTTCCAGTCTTCAATGGCCCTTGGCCTCCTTCATGTGTGACGGGCTTGATGCCATCCCAGAGCCTGTCAGCGCTTCAGTCATTAGTGTGCAGTCTCTCAAATCTGTTCTTGAGATGGTCTCTAAATTCAAGCAAGGTCAACCAAAGGTCATATTAAACAAGAATATCAGAATGGGAAGCAGTGGTGGCAGTCTTCACCTCTGGATGCAATGTTTCCAGCTTTAACTCTGAAGAATTCTTTTATTTTAAATCATTTTATTGGGGGGCTCTTACAGATCTTATGACAATCCATCATTCAGTTGTATTAAGCACACTTGGACATTTGTTTGTACTCATCTTGGCTTCAGCGGTCATGTTGGGAAGGTGAGCATCACAGAATGCCTTCCCTGAAGAACTCGGTGCTCTTTAGGTTGCACCTTGTCAAAAAGCAGTTTGAGCATCCTTGGGGGCCTCAGATTGTCTCCTATCAACTCTCCTTAGAGTTTTATAAACAAGGAGAAATCTGAAGAGGCAAGATCAGCGCTGTTGGGTGGACTGGGTAAAGTTTCCAGGTGAATGTCTCATAGGACACACCTTGCTCACCTTGAATAATGAGCAGGTACTTTGTTGTGATGGAAAGAAAAAACGCTTGGCAAGACTTTCTAGGTGCTACTTTTATTTCCATTACATTTTCATTTCTTAACATTTAATCACAATAAGCCCCTATGGTTGTCCTGTGACCTGCATGAAAATCCATCAAGATCACTTGTTTGGAATCCCAGGAAACAGTTGGTATAGCCTTCTGAGCTGAATTTGCTGACCCAGCAGATCCCCCGTGAAAGGCTCTGTTTTGCTTTTAAGGCACCCTTGCAAGACTAAGATGAGTATATTTCTAAGAGAACTTGTCTGCCCCAATCCACTGATTACACAGACGTGTTTAAACTCATTTCTTTTAGAATAAAATTGTGCATGTAGGAACTGGACCCAAATAGCAATACTGTAGACATACCCTCATATCATTGTTATTTTACAGGCATTCCGAGCATGCTTCTTCCCAACAGTAGAATGCTAGCTGAGGCAATAGACAAAGCCCCCAAATCGCAGTAGCGGAACAGAACCAAGCATTGTTTCTTGCTCATGCTCAGTTCAAGCAGCTGTCCTGCCTGGATCCTTTTCTTCTAAGTGGGGGTTTCAGTCATCAGGTTGGTTCTGACTTACAGCAACTCTGTGTACAACAGAATAACATATTGCAAAGTCCTGCACTATTCTCAATTGTTTCTGTGTTGAGCCCACTGACCCTCCGTGTAAGCTCACTGCCTGGAACATGGGACTTCAAACCATCATGAAAAGAGAAGAGAGGAACATAGAATTCTCGAGAAGGCGGGGCGGTGGGGGGGTTGTTGAGCGGTGATGCCCCATGTATTTTACAAGCACTAGCAATCTCTGCCATACCTACCTTTATAATTTAACTATGCTTTTATGTCATGAAGAATCTTTCAACACAAGACAAATGCATCAGTTTTGTTTTGGGGGGTCTTTTTTGGGAGATGTAGGTATGTTTTAGAAAATTCTATACTCTAGCATTAGACAACAGCCCGCCCCCAGCCTCTTCCTCATTTTGACTCCTTGCCATCTCTCTTTATTTCTGGGGTAGTTCAGCTTGATAATCTCTTGTCCTTTTTGGTCCGTAAACCCATTCCATGTAGCTAAATTGTTGATATAATACACATTTTGTCTTCATTATAGCTGCTCATACATGTGTGCAGCTTTTTTAAAAATCTGGCTAGCATTTTATGAAACTGTATAATTCTTAAGCTAAATTTTTCAACTTATTTATATTTGTGTAACTGTCAAGCCATGACTATGTTTCTGAGGCTATTTAATTCCAAGGTTTGTACAGACTTAACACAATTCATATCTTACACATAAATGTCTCTTGCATCTTCTTGTGGTGCATCAAGCTATATCTGTCTTAGACTTTCACCAAAAGAAAAACTTTTACTCTTGTTATTTCATTTCAGGCCCTTGGCTTCCTCTATGCCTCTGGACTTGGTGTTAATTCAAGTCAGGCAAAGGTAAGACTGTCACATTTTTATTGTATGCTGTGATTTATATGGGGTAAATAGATGCCTGTTTTCAGTTCAGCATCTTTTCTTCTTCCACAGGCCCTGGTATATTATACTTTTGGAGCCCTTGGTGGCAACCTCATCGCCCACATGGTTTTGGTAAGTCAGACTTATGTGAAAGACGAATGGCACTGAGTAACAGAGGTAACACAAGGATTTATGGTTTGCGGTAGTCCAGGCTTTTCTAGCTTCTTGTTAGATATTTGCTTATTTTAGTTTCCTCAAACTAAATACTCCATTGACTACCCTTCAACTTCTTATCAATGAATCTAACAATTTAAATCTACAGGTAGATTTGTTAAAGTTTCATCAACAATACGATGAAAAAGCAGTTTTAAGTGAGAGCCCGTGTAATCTTCTCTTATGGGAAAATGTGCATAGTTCATTTGTAAAGTTCATGACTCTATTTTGATTGCTCTAGGAATTTTATTACTTATTTCCTACTACTTAGCTATGGTCTGGTTGTTGAAGTTGCAAAATACATTTCAAAGAAACTTTTTCAACTCTAAATAAAAGCAGTGCTAGTGCACTTGGATCACAGGGCAGCAAAATGACATGACCATCGTGGTTCGCTTTCATTGTCCACCTGATGTTGTCCTGCAGGGTTACCGCTACTGGGCTGGCATTGGAGTCCTCCAGAGTTGTGAATCTGCACTGACGCATTATCGCCTTGTTGCCAATCACGGTACCTACCCTTTCTTTCTTACCTTTACAACAGAAAAATACGGAATTACCTGAGCCACAGCGATTCTTATGAACAATTTGAAATGGCCTACATGGCTCCTATACGGTGTGGCCTCTTTACCATCGGTGATTAAATTAGATCTTAATTTCACTTTGGCTTCTAAGTCTGCTGTATTGTAAGGTGGCTTTTTTATTAATCATTTTATTGGGAGTTCTTATAGATATTATCACAATCCATAATTCAATTAGATCAAGCATAACTGTGCAATTGCTGCCACCATCATTTTCAAAACATTTTCTTTCTTCTTGAACTCTTTAATATCAGCTCCCCTTTATCCCTTCCCTTTCCTACTCAAACCCCCAGGAACCCTTATTATTGCATATTATTATTATTTGTTGTTGTGTCTTACAACATCTAATGTATCCGTTCACCTACAATTCTGTTATTTGTTCCCCTCAAGTGGGGTTAGACAGAGAAGGTGGCCCTAGACTATTCTAGAATTGTTTCCTTGAACCTAGAATCTGTTAGTACTTCTGGAATTAGACTCTTCCAACTGAGGTGACCTTTCTGACTTTCTTCCGTCTTGCTTCTCTGCCCCCATATTTCAGTTGCCAGTGATATCTCACTGACAGGAGGGTCAGTAGTGCAGCGAATACGACTACCGGATGAGGTGGAAAATCCAGGAATGAACAGTGGGATGCTAGAAGAAGATCTGATTCAATACTATCAGTTCCTAGCTGAAAAGGGTGATGTGCAAGCACAGGTATGTATTTCAGTGTCTGAGAGAAGGACTTACTACCTTGCATCTTTCAATTCCCGAAGGCAAGTGCTTCTGTCAGAAGAGGACATTTTTATTATTCAGAGCAGTTATTCCCGACCTCTTGGTTGGGATTACCTGAGGAGTTCTTTAAAACAAAAACAAGGATACCACACTCTCAAGATTTCCTTTGGGTTGTGCGGGATTGGGCCCAGGCTTGGCTGAGTCATAAAAGCTCACAGGGTGAATCTAGTGGACACCACAGTTGACAGTCACCTCTTGAAAGGAGCAACATTAACAATCTCCAGACACCAAGGACAGAGCTGGTATTTTCTCTAGAATGGTTGGAATTTCAGAGGCTTTTCGGTGCTATTTAATATTTTCTTTGCTTATTTCAAACCATAATTTCTTCAAGATCAATAACAGAAATAGCCTTTTGTAACGTAAATTATAGGATGTCCATCTAAGAAGTCATATATAATTTGTTACTTAATGGGTTAGTTTATTGCGGGGGGGGGGGGGGTGTTGTCAATTAGGTAAATGTGAAAACATCAGTCTTACATTCAGCACTTCAAACACATTTGATTTCAGCGCATCCGCTGCAGTCCCTTTGATGGTCCATCACTTCACCACTTCTTCCGTGTTTCCTGTTTCAATTGTTCCATTTTCTCTAGCCCTCTGAACTTCATCCTTTGGTTAATGCTGCCCTTTTAATCTTAAATGGGTAATTAATTTAACACAGGAATGACTTTAGTTTCTGGAGGGTAGTTAGGGCCGTAGCCTTGCAGGTTCCACCATCTCTGACCAGTAAGCCAGGTCTCTTGCATGGTGCTGAGTTCTGTTTCACGTTCTTCTCCCACTCGATCCAGGACCCCTGATGTGATTCTTTTTGGAGGAAATGGTTGAAAGGGCTGGGCACTGTCTAGTTCTTCTGGACTCAGGGTTGTGAAAACTGCTGCTCTTATTCCTGTGGTCCACAAGTCCGTTGGACTAATTATTTCGGTATGTGTTTTGATTTGCATCACTCTTCGTTCCTCTGGTCAGGGAGAGAAAGTAGGGGTACCTTAGAGAGCTGCTCATGAGCGTTCTAGACCCCAGTCACTACTCACCAAAGTAGGTGTAGCACACTCGTTTTGTGAACTCTGTTTTGCCAACTGACATTGGTGTCCACTGAGACTGTGGTGCTGATCCCCTAGCTCCAGCAACTCATTCTTTATGGATATTTTTATGATACCAAAATAAAAGGGGAACTTCAACAACTGTCATTATTTTTCTCTTAGGCTTTTAATTCTTTTCTGATGTATAAATATATAGAGATGAGCAATAGATAGAAGAATATCTAACAGAAAGGAGTTTGTTTGTTTGTTTGTTTGTTTGTTTTTTTAAATACCATAAAAAAACTTAATCTTAGCTCATAAGAATTATAATGTTACCTTGTCTTAATAAGCATTTTATTTTATACTAGAGAGCAATTAAAATCCAAAAAAAAAGAAGGAAATGCATATCAGCAAGGAATTGCTTAACTCCAATAGCACACTCCAAATCTAATGGAATACTGTATACTACTATGAGAGCTCTGGTGGCATAGCGGTTCCAAATTAGGCTGCAATCCAGAAGGTCAGCAGTTCAAAACCACCAGCTGCTCCTCCAGAGAAAAATGGGGCTACCCACTCTAGTAAACAGTTACAGTCCCAGAAACTCACAGGGACAGTTCTACCCTGTCCTATAGGGTCGTTATGAGTCGGCATCAACTCTATGGCAGTGATTGAGTATACAACTACTAACAGTTATGTGGAAAACTACTTTAAAAAATTAATTGGGGGGAAAAAACAACCTATAAATAAATAAGTTGATCTTAGTATATTCCATGAAAAAACTCAAGTTTTAAAAAAAAAATAATAAAATGTCATTTCTTATTAAACATATAGAAAAATGTACAAATTTTCAGTATGGAGGTCAAGAAATTATCATAACTATCACTAAAATGTTTTGAGATAGAGTAAAATCAGTTTTCCCACTGTCATATTTCCATATGGTTAGCTCTTACATTTTCTGTAATTTCTGTTGACCTGTGCCTATTTAGAAGTGAACTTCATTTCCATCTGGGGGGATTTCCATCACTTTCATCATTAGTTTCTAACTCAGTCTACTGTGGTCTATGATGGGTGCAATTTCAGCCCTTTGAAATTTCTTGGCCTTGCTTTATGGCCCATCCCTGTGATCGCTACATCCAGTATAGGTGTCAGCTGAGTCAAGTTTGTTCATATTGTTGTTCAACTCTTCTGTATCCTTAGTAATTTGTTTTTGTCTGCTTTTCCTATCTGGTGCTGAGAGCAGAATTTCCCCTACTTTCATTGTATTTGTTTTTCCTTCTTTCTCCATTTACATCCATCGTTTGATTTCTATATTTAAGGCTATGTTCTTGAGTGTATACAGACTTAGAAATGTTACCTGTCTAGTGGATTTTATATCATCAAGCACTCTTTATCTCTAAAAATGTGTTTTGCTTTAAATTACACTTTCATACTGGTCTTATTACACTACTTAGATAATATTGATATGGAATACATTTTTTCCTTTCAACTATCTTATACTTAAGTGTTTTTCTTATAAAAATCATATGATTTGTTTGTTTATTTTTGATTCATTATAGCACTTTTAAATTGAAGTAGTTAGTGGTATATTTGTGTTTTCTCTCGTTCTGCATCTGCTTATCCTGCTTTTCCATGCTCCCTTGTCATTCCTTTCTTGTCCTCCTGTGGTTGTGGTTGGAGTGTTTTTTTGTGACTGCATCCTTTTCCTGTGCTAGTTTGGTAGGTAGACATGTTTTCACTACTCTTTCTGTGGTTATCCTGGAGTTCCTGACAGTTCAGTGCTAGAGTTCTCTTGTTGCAGGCGGGAAGCCTGCATTTGATTGCTCTCCAGTGTAGCTCAGTGCAGCTATCACCTGTGGATTGCATGTTGCTGTGACACTGAACAGGTTTCAGCAGAGCTTCCAGTCGAAGGGAGACTTGGAAGAAAGCCTGGCCATCTACTTCCAAAATTTAGCCTATGGAAGCCCTGTGGTTCACACCTGTCCAATTCACAATGATCATGGGACGAGTACAGGACCAAGCAGGTACATAAGGTTGCTATGAGTCAGGGCAGCAAGAAGTGACTGTCCTACCTAGCACCACACCCATGCTTGGCTTAGCAAAATCTGATAGGAATGCACACCTACACCATTGCCTGGTCAGCATAAAGGCCTAAGAGTGATGCGTATCATTCTGTATACTTTTTTTTGACCACACAAGACATTGTTTTCTACCATCTATCCAAATTTAGATAGTCTCACAAATTTTCCTTTCCGTTGCACTTTGTTACTACATCTCCAGGCTTTCTGGGATCATGTCCCTCTGTCCAGAGAAACTCTTTCAGTATTTCCTTTACAGAACAACCATTGGTGAAAAGTTCAATTTGGGGTTGTCAGGAAATGGCTTATTTCAGGTTGATGCCAAAATAATTTAGAATTAAAATCAGACGGTTTAGTTTTTAAAAGTTGTAAGTTAAAGTAGAACAGAATCTTAAGTAGATATGACTAAATCTTTGCCTTGTTGAGTCACTCGTAGAATTAATAGGAACCTTTTTTACAATTTCCTAGTTTCTGTCTGGTCTACTTTTAATTGCACCCCCGTTACTGCCACTCACCCTTGCCTCATTTCCGTTAACTTCCAGGTTGGACTGGGACAGCTGCATCTGCATGGAGGACGTGGAGTAGAACAAAACCACCAGGTAACTTCCCTTCAAGTCACAGCGAGAAATGATACTCCAGATGCCTTTCTTGCTAAATTAACATTAGTGTTAAACTTGGCTTATCAAAATCTGATAGGATTTTGAAACTTGCATCATTTAGATTCCCATCAAATAAGCTTTCCTGATCTGACTAATCTCTATGTAAGCGTAAGAGTGAAAATGTAAATATACCTGAAGGTGGTGGGAAAGATTTTATTCATGCTAAAACCTGGTTCTCAATCCTCCCAGAACAAAAACAAACACAAACCCAAGTTTGGATTTCTATATGTGATAGAAATGTGTCTTAAAATTCCACTAGGAAATATGTGCTGGAACTGCGGAAGATTTTGTTTGTGAGAAACTAGGAGTGTGTCATAACAGCTGTCAGGCGTGTATCCAGTCACCAACTTTGGTCTGCCTTATTTCCTAAAGAGTGCTGCCCTGAGGTGCACCTACCACTTAGGTGTTCTGCCACTGCCTCCATTTCCTATGCTACAACCTGTGTTTGTACAACAAGCACCTGATCATGTGGCTTCCTATGACTCTGAAGACCGCGCTTTCAGTGTGACCGCCAAGGCTTTGTCCTAGTCTCTCTGCCTCCCCAGCCCTCTCCTCCCAGAGCTTTTCTGGGGGCTCTGAATGTATCGAGTGCCGTCCTGTCTACGGACTTCCGTGATGTTGGTCTCTCTGCCAAGAGTATTACTCGGCCCACTTTTTTTCACCTGATAATTCCCACTCAGCCTCCACAACTCAATTCAGATATCTTTCCTCCTAAGAAGTCTCTCCTAACCCCCAGCCCTTCTCCAGGTAGAGGGCATGTATCACAGTTATAATTTCTCAGGTTGTGTTCAGTGTGGCTCTTATCGTCAGGGTAAATTAATGATGATATAAGTTATTGAGTGTCTGTCTCCCTGCTGGAACAAGAGGTCCATGACAGCATGGACATTCCTGCCATACTTGACACTGTCCTCCAGACCTGGCAGTGCCTAGCGAGTGGAAAATATTTGATGAATGTTTGTCAGTGTAGTAAAACCCTGTTTTTCTATTATGCCAGTAAAGAATTCTAATTTAAATTATTACTATTAACTCTAAAAAATAGATTTTAGCAAAATATACAGGATTTAGTGATAGGCTAAATGACTTCTCTTTGCTCATACAGAGCTTTAAGTTTAGTAAGGGCATTAAGTATCATTATTGTATCAGCAGTTATGCGAGAAGTTGTGACGATTGCTAAGAAAGAACACTAGAAAGTCTCCTAGGTAGTGGTGGGATGTGGCCGTTGTTGGGAAGCCTTGTTTTAAAGATGTAAACAAGGTTGGAGAGCGAAGCTAAAATCATTCCAGACCAAAAAGAGTGATAGGTGTGTGTGTGTGTGTCTGAGAGAGAGACTCTGACTCTGGGGCAGGTAGGAACAAAATGAAGCAGTACTGAGATGAATAAAGCCCGACTATGCTCACTTAGTTGCTGCAACACTTGAAGGGCTACAAAGGACCATCATGTTCAGATTTAACAAGAGTGGTGTTGCTTCTTGTATAAGAAGTAGAAGACCTCAAGAATAAAGGCAAGAGATGAGGCAGAGAAGTGTGCGTGAAGCTCGGATGAGAGATACTGTAGCTTGGACTGGGTTTGTGGTAATGGAGGAAAATAGATTCAAAATATGAAAGCAGGACTTAGTGATGGATTGCTTATGAGACTGAAGGGGACCAGGTATCTTGATCAACCAAGAGATGGTGTTGCCGCTATTTAATTCGAGATACTGGGAGAAAAACAAGTTGGGTTTAGTGAAGATTCCTGTTTTAGTAATGTGTTCAAGCAGGGAATGTTTGGAAGCAGTTGACTAATCTCATTTGGAGAGGAAAATAGGAATGTAGGAACTGCCACCATCTCCTTGGCTAGTGAAGCCGTGAGAGCAGATAAGATTGCTCATAGAGTAAAGTGGGAATAGAGTTCAAACTCAAGCACTGAGGAACTCTAATGATTCAAATGGAAGATGAGTATTAAGAGGACGTCAGCAGTACAGCTAGAGAGGTACAAAGGATAGCAGGAGAGATTGGCATCTTGTAAGCCTAGCTAAACAAGTCTTTGAGGAAAGAGCCAAGCTGGGTCGGATGCTGCAGAAAGAGGTGAAGTGAGATAAGAGAAAGTAGGTATTGGCAATGTGGAGGTCACTGTTGACCTTGAACTGTTTTTGTTGACAGTTCTGGAATCCATTTTGGGACTGGACTGTAGAATGAATGTGGTAAATGAATTAACGGAGAGAGTGTGTGTAGCCATGTCACTTGAGCAGCTTGACTACAAAGGAAAGTAGGTAACTAACTGACGACGGGCATTGGTGAAGAGAAATCAGGTCCCAAGGAACAAGGAGTCTTCGGTATTTTGACTTTGGGTTTATTTTCAATAAGGGATCACTAGGCTCTGTTTGAGGAGGAAGAGGTCAGAAAAAAAAAATAACCAATGGAACAAGGTCCTTTCTAAAGATGGAGAGTGCAGTTGAGACTTGTGTTAATGAATTCATACTGATGCCAAACTATTTAGTTGTGTAATCTTAAATAGACTAATGACTCTCTCTTAAATAGTACCCAAAAAAGGAAAATATGTTTTTTTAGAATAATATGAAAATATGTTCCCTGCCTTGTGAAGACTACAGTACTTAGTTTCTCATTTTCTGCCAGGTTAGCCTACCAGTGGAGAAGTAGAGGAAAGAAGTGAGCTGGTCTTAAATGTCCTTTAAACAGTCTCATGTTCACCTGGCCTGTAAATTCCTGATGTCATCTTGTCTGGGAACATAGATTTCTTTGCATCTGCTAACTGTGAAAACTTAATGATAAATCATATCTTGAGGTGATAGCTAATGAAATTTCTGTATTGCCCTATTTTGAAATTATCTTCATAAATTCTTTACTCACAGAGAGCATTTGACTACTTCAACTTGGCAGCGAATGCTGGCAATTCCCATGCTATGGCCTTCTTGGGAAAGGTATTGTACATCCTATGTGAACTGCTTACATACTAGAAACACATCTTGTTTTCAGGATATACAACATACTAAAAATAAGTGAGAAGGGAAATTTGCAGTCCAAAGATATTTTATCTTAGGCAGTCATTTTCCTGCGTAACTTAAAGATAACATAGTTAACTTTAGCATAGCCCATTATTGTGTTGATTCCCATTTAAATCCGCTTTGGCTGTGTTTACCCCTACTTCTGTGTATATTTTATTGCATAACGAGCTAGTGATCCCATGTCCTGCCATGTTTTTACTTTTTTTGCTAAATCTGCCATAGCTGCCTATTCACTTCTGTGTTGCATAGAGTCAAAATAAGTATTTGTTGAGGCTGCTTAGGGGCCACAAATGCCCAAGCACGTGACTGCTAACTTAAAGGTTGGTGATGCAAACCCACCCCGAGGCGGCTTGGAGGAAAGGCGTGGCTGTCAGCTTCTGAAAGGTCACAGGTGAAAACCCAGGGAGCAGGTCTCCGAATGAGAAGGCTGGGAGAAGGGTGAAATGGGAGAGGATTGCAGCTCTTGGTGACCGGGGCTCTCTTTTCCAGATGTATTCAGAGGGCAGTGAAATCGTGCCTCAGAGTAATGAGACAGCACTGCACTACTTTAAGAAAGCTGCTGACATGGTAAGACGTCACGGCTCAGTCTATCGCAATACGCACCACAGACCGTTACTGTAAGTGGGCTTTCGGCTGCTACCCAGCAGCTCTGCAGGAGAAAGACCCGAGGAATCTGCTGTGGTAGAGGCTCTCACTGCCACCACATGGGCTCTCTCCTGTCAGGTGGGGTCACGGTGAATGGAATGTGGATTGACTAGCACCAAACAATAACAACTGTGCCGTAGTAAATCAGGGTCCTGTAGCCAGGGTCAGCCATCACCAGCCATCACACAAGTGTCTGTCTGCGAGGGGCCTTAAACAGGTCATGTGAAAAAATGGAACCCAAAGATCATGGACACTGGCTATGGACATTTTGAATCTCCCTTAGAGATTAGTTATGCAAATAAATTAACTAGAAAAGCCCTTCCAAGTAAAGTTGGGTTTTGGTTTTGTTTTTTTCAGGCACTAGACTATTGAACATCAAGTCTCTGTTTAAATGTCTTTAAGGAGATTCAATCCAAGAGTTAATGATTATATTCATGGAATTGGCACTTAGATTATCTATTTTAAGGAGATTCAATCCAAGAGTTAATGATTATATTCATGGAATTGGCACTTAGATTATCTACTCCTATTTGTATTGTAACTTCAGGCTTAAACTCTTTCATAATTGGGTGCTTTAACCTTCATGTATAACCAGACATTCTTTGGCCCTGTGTTTGCCTCAGAAGACCATGGGTGCCAACTGTACCCACCTGCTACCAGGTGTGCACTGAGCTCGTTGCCAGTGTAGTTCTGTTCTAGTTCCCGAGGAGGACTGTGTGTACAGATGTGCTGCTCTTGGTTCTGTCCCTCTGAAATTAGGCAAGTTCTAGATTTGTCTCTCTTAGTTTTCCAAGTTACAGTTCCCTTGGCTCGCAGCATTCCCGTCCTCTTCCGTGTCCTGCAGTTATTGCCGCTGCCCTGTGGAATCTGCTTTATTACTGGAGAAGAGCTTGCCACTCCAGTACACCCACATCCTACTGTCAGTTTAGTTGTGGGTCTTTTTTTTAAATCATTTTATTGGGGGCTCGTACAACTCTTATCAAAATCCATACATCCATTGTGTCAAGCACATTTGTACATTTGTTGCATCATTGTTTTCAAAGCATTTTCTTTCTACTTGAGCCCTTGGTATCAGCTCCTCATTGTTTACCCCTTCCCTTGTCTTTTTTTAAGGTGAACAAAGTTGAAAGTTACATTCATGGTACAACAAAAGTTCATTTTAATTTTACTTTCCAATTTACACTTCAGAAAACTGTAGAAAGCTCCCCAGATGTATTAAAAACCTTCTGTCTAGTCAGATGAGAAGCAGAAAGATTTGTTTTGAATTGCAGAGTATTAATCATGCTCTTCGAGCCCTGGGGGCACAGCTCTGTCCAGGAGGAAGATGAGGCAGTCTGCCTCTATGTAGGGTGACACCTTGGAAACCCCAGAGAGCAGGTCACCACGAGGCATGGTCGACTCGACGGCAACGGAGTTGGGTTTGGGTTGAAGATATGTTTTGTATATGTTTGTAAATTATCTATTTTGCTGTTATTTTTCCTTTAATTCAGTTACTCATTTATTCTTGCCTGTGTTTGAATGATTCCTTTTCCTCTTGTCTCATTCATCTGATTCCCAGGGCAACCCGGTTGGACAGAGCGGGCTTGGCATGGCTTACCTCTATGGAAGAGGCGTGCAAGTTGTAAGTGTTGAAGCTAACATTCTGACTGTAGAGAGCAGTCGGTGCGTGCAGCAGGGAGGGGAGGGATTCCTTAGGCCCAGGTGAGGAGGCTGTCTCATCACATCCAAAGCTGAACCTTATCCTTGTGACTCCTGAGTTCAATTCATTCCATGCCCCACACCTCCTCAGCCTTGCCTCACATCCCCTCCCCAACTGCCTTTTTTAGGAGCCCTGAGTCTCTGCCACTTTTTCCTGAGGAGGAGAAACTGTTCCTCAACTGCCTTTGACCCTCTCTCCCCTTCTTTTCCATCTCTCCATGACTTAACATCTCCCTTGCTTCTTTCTTCTTCACTCAGCCTCCACATGGGCCAGACTCTTCCATGCCGGAGGGGAAAGTGTTCCATCCTACCCTCAGCCCTTCTTGTGACCCACTCTCCTCTCGCACTTGCCAGTCACAAGTTGCTCTCTCTCAAGCCTTTCCCTACAAATCCAAGTTCCTCCAAAGAATGAGGTCTGTTCTGCCAGCCACTCTCCAACCTGCAGCCACTCAGGCTTCACTTGGATCATTATTCTAAGTCACCAGGAACTTCCTGTCAGCACCAGTTGACATTTTGGGGTTCTGCCTACTTGAACCCATGCTTTCCTGAGGTTTGGTGACTAGGCTTCCATGGTTCTCCGTGGCCATTGCTTCTCATTCTTTGGCCCTGTCCTGGGTTCTCATTGATGCCCTTCCTCATCTGTGTGTGATGTCAGTGAGCAATGCATTCTTGTAAGCTGTGCCTAAAATGAAGAGCTAACTAATAAGAGTATAACCTCTATAGATATTACCTAACACAGTAATGTTATATCATTTCAAGTTATTTTAGTTATTTTAAGATGCTAAAAATCTATAATAATCTTTAACTTTTCCCTGTGGACACTGTGGATATTGGAGGTCTAATAATCATACAGTGTTTGATAAACTATACCAGAAAGGAGCTAGAAGGGGAATGGTCATCTTTATTATTTAGTATTAGAAATTTTCATGTTTAAAAAAGATCCATTGGTTAGTAGAAAAGATATAACTGTTAATACGTGGTTTGTTTTACCAAGTGTTATTTATGCTTTCTAAGAGCTAGTATAAAAGTCATTTCACCAAATTCTGTATGCCTTAAATGCTAATCCCCCAGTGTCTAGAAGTATATTGCCATCTCTGTGTTATAAAAAATAAGAAAGTAGTCTTTTATTTTAAAAAGTAGATAATACATTTGCCAGATCAACATGTTTATCTTATATAACGTAATGAAGCCAGTTACATCACTCATGGAGTTACATCACCAACATCCATTGCCATATTTTTCGTCCTCACAAACAAACACATTGCATGCTAAACAGACATTCCCCCTTTTCCCCTTCTTTACATATGTGTTAACCACTTTAAATATTTTCTCCATACGTTTATCTGTTCTAACTGTTTCATATTAGTGAGATAATAGAATAGTTTTCTTTCTACACTTGATATATTTTACCCTGAATAATAATTTCAAGATTCGTACATACTGTGGTTTGTATCAGGACTTCATTAGGTTTTTTTTAATAATGCCTCTTTAAGAGTATTTTGTGTACATTGGTAATACCTTTTAATGAATGAATTCGCCTAACATCTGAGAACATCAGCTCTGGTCACGTGGCCTCTTTTACCCACAGAATTACGATCTGGCACTGAAGTACTTCCAGAAAGCGGCTGAGCAAGGCTGGGTGGATGGGCAGCTGCAGCTTGGCTCCATGTACTACAGTAAGTAGCATTACGATGGGCGATGGCTACACCAAGACAAAAGTAGCCTAGTCCCCACAAGATGGCGCTGTGATGTAGACATGCAGCCTACAAATCCAGTGACTTGTGCATCTTGTTTTTCATTGTAAGTTGTCATTAATAGATTGTCTCTTTCTTGAGGAAGAAGTCTGGCTTGTATATAGAGTTTTACTTTTCATATGTGAAACTTCGATTAAATCCTATTTCAGGCAATTACTGACATCTCGTGTGGTTATCCTTGCAGATGGCATTGGAGTGAAGAGAGACTATAAACAGGCTTTGAAATATTTTAATTTAGCCTCTCAGGGAGGCCATATCTTGGCATTCTACAACCTAGCCCAGATGCATGCCAGCGGCACAGGTGTGATGCGATCATGTCACACTGCAGTGGAGGTAAGGTGACTTTGCTGCCGCCTTACTAAGTAAGGGACATTGATCTGCCAAGTAGGAAAGTCGACCCTGTCATTTTGGTTATTCTGCATGGTTTTGTTTTTTTTGTAGAACAGAATTAGACTCAGCATTGAAATGCTTAAGTGAGAATCTGTGGCCTTGAGTATTACTGGTACACTCCAGTTTTAGTTTGTCTGGCCCCACTGGAGGCAGTGTTGCTAGAGGCAGGTTTTGTTGTCTGCAGTATCTTAGCACCTAGGATAGTACCTGGTAGATAGTCAGCCTTCAGAAAAAGGAATGTGGAATGCCAGTTGCTCAGGGGAATGCTTCCTCTTCCCCTTTAGTTGTCTCATCTGGCACATTAGAGTGGCATGCCTCAGTGCTAGGAAACCTCTCCCAGCCTCTCTGTTTCAGTCTGCGCACTTTGAAAGTGGACCGTTAACAACTTAACTCGTAGGGCTTTTGGAAGGATTCAATGAGTTAATGTATGGAAATCAATAGAACAAGACTTGGCCAGGGGGAGGTGGGGAAATGAGCTGATACTGTGGGCTCAAGTAGAAAGAAAATGTTTTGAAAATGATGATGGTAACAAATGTACAAATGCGCTTGACACAATGGATGGATGGATGAAGCTCTATGAGCCCCCAATGAAATGATTAAAAAGAACAAGATTTGGCACAGAATAAATGGTACATGATTGTGTACTGCCATTGCCATGAACCTGTGGACTTCTAAAAGCTAAGTGGAAAGCTTCAATGTGTCTCTCAAACTTGGGTGTAAATGTATTAACAATTTATTAAAGCTGCCAGAGATTCAGGCAAACCTGAGAGAAGCACGTTATGGCATCTCATTCTACTTTTTCCATTTATTGATGTTCTTTGTCCTCCTCGTAGTTGTTTAAGAATGTTTGTGAACGAGGCCGATGGTCCGAGAGGCTGATGGCTGCCTACAACAGCTATAAAGAGGGCGACTACAATGCCGCGGTGATCCAGTACCTCCTGCTCGCTGAGCAAGGCTATGAAGTGGCACAGAGCAACGCAGCCTTCATTCTAGACCAGAGTGAGTTGCTCTTAGTGCTGCCTTCGACAGAGCACCAGGCTGCACATCGGGTGGACCTGCTAAGAGGAAAAACATTCTTCTCTTGTTGCAGATGAAACTTAACAACATACATATTTAAATGATTTTCTCCCCTCACATCTCTAAGCCATCAAACAGTGTTATAATTAGAGTTGATTATCAGTATTAATTAACTGATTTGACCTTCATTGTAAAATCAACTGCTTTCAAAAAACACAGTTTGCAAAATACAGAGGATAAGAAAACATTGTTTTTCTAGAAGTAATCAATGGCTCAGCAGTTAGTCTTGTCACTGGCACTGTGACAAATCCACGTTTCAGGAGATAGTGACTCCCTGAACCCATGGATTCTTTTGATTTCAGTATCTTATGCAATCCTGGTTGAATATCAGTACTTGTTTAATGCCTTTTATATTCCAATTCTTGTTTAAATTATGCTCCAAATAACCACCCAAGTTCGCAGTGTCTAATCTGTGCCCTGGGGGTGTGATTTGTGTGTCGTTTCTTTCCTCCCAGGAGAGGCAAGCATCGTAGGTGAGAATGAGACTTACCCCAGAGCTTTGCTGCACTGGAACAGGGCTGCCTCTCAAGGTGAGTCATTAGTTCTTTTTTTCTGAGTCATTAGTTCTCTGGTCAGCACTTCACCCTGAGCCCTCTCCATTGCTCTGTGTCTCCTATAAAGCTTAAAGCATGTCACTCATTACCTGAAAATTAAGTAGGGATACTGTTGCTTAAGGTATTTGCATTATGACTGGTATTTACCTTTGAAATGGAAATTCTTGTCCCAGGGTTCCTAAATTGAATTGCACATACTTTTGTATTGCATGCTGTGATTCGTTCCATGGTCTTTAAAAATCGAGGCTTTGAGTAGACTATTTAATATAATACCAATCTGAACCCTAGCATTTCCCCAGTCTTTTTCTTTTGAGTATTTTCTTACACACACTCCTTTCAACATTAACATCTCCCTAGCTCTACTCCAAAATGAACTGATTTTCAATGTAAAAACATTATAGAAGCAAAGAATGGTCACTTGAAGAACATTATTCTGAATGAACAAGGATCCCAGCGGATGCCCTCCGGTGCCAATCAAAAAGTCCTTGGTTCGAACCACCTGGTCACTCTGCAAAGGAAGATATGGCAATCTGCTTCTGAATAGACTTAGAACTTTGGGTACTCCAGGGGGCTGTTCTCTTTAACATGGGACCACTTTGAGTCAGAATAAACTCAGTGGCAAGAGTTGGTGGTGCGGTAGTTAAAGCACTTGGCTACTGACAAAAAGGTCAGAACTCAACCCACCAGTCCCTCCAAAGGAGAGCGATGTGGCCATCTGTTTTCATGAGGATTACAGCCTAAGAAACCATGTGGGTCAATTCTACTCTGTCCTGTGGGGTTGCTGGCTATCAAAATCAACTCAACAGTTTCAAGTTTTTGTTTTGGGAACCAGGGAGACACCACTCACCCTTTTTTACCTCTCACTGATTGCTACGAAAGCTCATTACCATCAAGCCAGTTCTCACTTATAGCAACCCTATAGGACAAGGTAGAGCTGGGCCTACGGGTTTCGGCGGCTGTAACTCGACAGGAATAGAAAGCTTCTTCTTGCTCCCGAGGAGCTGAGTGGTGGTGTCAAACTGCTGATCTTGGCTTAGTAGCCCAACGAGTAACCACTACACCACCCGGGCTCCTGATCACTACGAAGGCCTCCATCAAATAGCAACACTTTTAGTTTAAATGTCTGCTGATTTTATATTAAGGGCTTTGTTAGAAAGTTATGTGCTAAAAACTGAAAATAATTGTTTTTTGGAAACTTATTAGCAGGAAGAGAATGAACCATTTTAATTTTAAGCACACTGCATTTACTGATGGTCTTGTATTTCGCTTTTCGTTAAGGTTATACCGTGGCCAGAATTAAGCTAGGTGACTACCATTTCTATGGCTTTGGCACTGATGTCGATTACGAGACGGCATTTATCCACTATCGTCTGGCATCTGAGCAACAGCACAGCGCACAAGCCATGTTTAACCTGGGCTACATGCACGAGAAAGGACTGGGCATTAAACAGGTGAGTGTGGCTTCAAAGCAAAGGTGATCCGGGGAGCATCTGCACTTTTCTAGGAAGTAAAACTTGCTCAAGTTGTCAGCCACGCAGTCCTGTGAAGATTTTGCACTACGGCTTTAGAATTAAAAGAAAACGGAATTTTTCCACAAAGTTTCTGAAGCTCCCCCATCTTAAAGAGGACCACCCTTCTGTCGCTCCACTCCCAGCACACCTGCATCACACAGGGGATTAAGCTAAAATTGACTCAGGAAAATGGAAAATCATTACTGCTTCTATTGATAATTCCTTGTTAACTTATTTGTAATTCGTACACCTTTATAACGAATCTAACATTTTCCCAGACTTATTGTGCAAAATTTTACCTGCATGGTCTCAAACGAATTTTGAGAAACAATGTATTTTCTTACATTTTAAAAAGTACATAAGCAAACTGTTTGTTGAAGTAGTGGTTTCGTTTTGTTTTGTTTTTACTTCATGAACTTGTATTTCCAGTCTACTATTTCCACATACTCATATTCTTAAGTAATGTTTGTAATGTTCAGTCTAGTAGTGATCACTCAGTTATGTTTAGTAGCTGACACACAAAAATATATATATTCCAATCCTGAATCTTATGCTCTCTGATTATAGTCCTCTTAAGTTTTTTGGTTTTTTCTTACTTTTATTGGAAGCTCTTACATCTCTTATCACAATCCATACATTCATCCAGTGTGTCAAGCACATTTGCATATATATGCCACCGTCATTATCAAAGCATTGTCTTTCCACTTGAGCCCCTGATATCAGTTCCCCATTTCTTCCCCCTCCCTCCCCTATGTTCCCTCCCTCATGAACCCTTGATAAGTTATAGATTATTATTTTCATATCTTACATCGTCCTCTGTCGCCCCTCACCCACTTTTCCATTGTTCGTCCCCCTGGGAGGGGGTTATAGATTGATCCTTGTGATCAATTTCCCCTTTCTTCCCCAACCCTTCTCTAATCCTCCTGGTATCTCTACTCTCATTGTTGGCCATGAGGAGTTTATCTATTCTGGATTCCCTGTGTTGTGGGCTCTTATCTGTAGCAGTGTGCATGTTCTGCTCTAATCCAATTTGTAAGGTAGAATTGAGGTTATGATAGTGGGAAGAAGGAAGCACCAAAGAACTAGAGGAAAGTTGTGTGTTTCATCAGTGCTATACTGCACCCTGACTGGCTCATCACTTTTCTGTGACCCCTCTGTGAGGGGATGGGGGATGTCCAGTTGTCTAAAGGTGGACAATGGGTCTCCACTCTGTGCCCCAGCCCCCCTCATGCACATTGGGTGTGATTTTGTTCTGGGTCTAAGATGCCTGATACTTGATCCCATCGACACCTCATGATCACATGGGCTGGTGTGCTGCTTCCATGGAGGCTTTGTTGCTTCTCAGCTAGATGGCCGCTTGTTTATCTTTAAGACTTTAAGACCTCAGACGCTAGCTATATCTTTTGATAGCAGGGCACCATCAGCTTTCTTCACCACATTTGCTTATGTACCTGCTTTGTCTTCAGCAGTCGTGTCAGGAAGATGAGCATCATTGAATGCCGATTGTTAGAACAAAGTGTTCTTGCAGTGAGAGGGAGTACTTGAGTGGAGGCCCAATGTCCATCTGCATTCTTAATTCTTAACATATAGATAGGAGTACATAGTTCTGTTCCCCTCATTATATATTAATATATTTACATGTGTACATGCCTGTATTTAGACCTCTATAAATGTCCTTTGCCTCCGAGTTCTTTCCTCTATTTCCTCTTGTCCTACCATCATGTTTGGCCTTCATTCAGGTTTAGTAATTCTTCATTGTTACATTGCCATTGATTAAGCCCCACTAGGCATCCTACGCCCTTCTCTCCATTGATTTTAGTTTCCTTTTCCCCGGTTGTTTCCCCCTTTCCTTTCTCCCACCTCCTCTTCTCCCGCATCCCCCTGGAACCATTGGTCCCATTCTTTTCATCTCTGAATTATTTATCCTGCCTATCTTATCTAGATAGACATGCAGATACATTACTAAGTGCAGAACCCAGGCAAAGCCAAATAAAACAACAAAAGAAGTCAAAACCAACAAAACAAGAACAACAACCGAAAAAACTGAAAATAGCAATAACAAAAAGAAAGCCACTGACAAAAGTAGAAAAGCCTATAAATAGTTGAAGGTCTGTTTGTTGGCCTTTGCGAGTGTTTCCCAGTCGAGTCTGTTGGGGTGCCCCACTCTGCCTCCAAAGTCCCCGAGGATCTCATCACTTTGCTCCCCTTGCTGCTCTGTTGCATGTCCTTAGTGTTTCTCCCCTGCGTGGTGGGGTCAGATGGTGCGCCACTCCCGCACTGTGTCTCTGGTGTTGTCCTCTGCAGTGCTAAGCTTTAGTGAGGGACAGGTCTCGTGGTAGAGCCCTTTTAGTTTTAAGAATAACTCCAGAGAGGTTATTAGTCACAGGTAATCAGTTATTCACCCAGTCGTGTTGACCAAATCAATATAATAATATAATTTTTCATAAAATTGTGCTTTAATTTGCTCAGGTTTTTGTTTTGAGCAAGTTAAGGCATACTGGCTAAGGTGCCTTTCAATAATATGATGGAGTACTTTCTAAAATAAATAATTGCTATATCCTTTGTGGATTTAGCCTTTAGAAATGCTCTTTCATCTTGATAGATGTATAAGTGGAACCTGACTTTCACATAAATAAGTATATGGGTTGTCTGTCCCCCTGGGAGGAAGTCACATATAGTTCCTTGTAATCGGTTCCCTCTTTCCTACCCACTCTCCCTTTACCTTCCCTGTTTCGCCACTCACATCATTGGGCCTGTAGAGCTCATCCGCCTTGGATTCCCTGTATTTTCAGTTCCTATCTGTACCAGTGTAC
>NW_022103915.1:23589633-23591561 GCF_000313985.2 Echinops telfairi
ACAATTGATGTGTGTATGGATTGCGCTAACAGTTGTATGAGCCCCTAATAAAATGTTTTTTAAAAAAAAGTATATGGGAATGGGAAGAGCTTCACTGCAGGAAGGTTGCTTGATTTTTAGAATTACTATAGAGTTCTGTACAAATTATCAGAGATCATGATCAGTCATGAAAAAATACATGATAGGCAATAAGGAAGCACTCAGGAAAAAATGATTGAGACAAAGAAGAACATTTTAAAAAGAAAGAAAATATTTTGAATGCTCTGTAAACTGACAGCTTGATTAGATCCCTTTCAATTTTCTTGAATGTAAAGAATTGGAAACCACAGGCTTACAAAAGAATCTGTTTTTAATTCTGATGATTTGGGAGGAACCCTGATGGCGTAGAGGTTAAGTGATGAGCTGCGAACCCAAAGATCTGCAGTTCAAAACTACCAACCGCTCTATGGGAGAAAGACAAGTCTTTCTCCTCCTGTAAACATTTACAATCCAGGAAACCCACAGGAGAAGTTCTGCCTGTCCTATATGGTCATTGGGAGTTGGAATTGACGGCAGTTTTTTGTTTGGGTTTTGGTTTTTTGGGGGGGAAGATTTTTTCATTACAAATGCATCTTAGTATTTTTTTAATCATTTTATTGGGGCTCATACAACTCTTATCACAATCCATACATAGGTCAATTGTGTAAAGCACACTTATACATTCATTGCCCTCATCATTCTCAAAACATTTGCTTTCTCCTTGGGCCCTTGGAATATGCTCCTCATTTTTCTTGCACGTGTTAGTATTTTAAAACCTAAACCGTCATGGGAGAGAATGAAGTGGGAGGAAGAGACAGTAGAGCACATTCTGGCCCACCAAGCCTTGAGGATGATATCCCCACTCAGAGCAGCCAATGCACAAAGAGGACCGTATGGCCGGCCCCACTATGAGACACGACTTCCCTCACTGACCCATATCCCTACCGGGGACAACACTGGAGACACAGTGCGGGAGTTGCGCCCGATCTGACCCCACCACACCAAGGCAAAACACTAGGGGTGTGCAACAGAACGTCAAGGGGAGCCGAGCAAGGAAGTCCCAAGGGAGAACCAAAAATAGATTTTGGGACCAGGGAGTGGCACCCCATCAGACTCGACATGAAAACACTCCTAAAGGTCAACAAACAGACCTTGAACTATTTGTAGGCTTTTCTTTTTTTGTCATTGGGTTTTTTCCTTGTGTTGTTTTTTCTTTTGTCACTTTGTTTTGCTTTGTCTCATTTTTTTGTGCATATTTTTATCTCTGCAGGTCTATCTAGATAAGATAGGCTGGATAAACAATTTGGAGGAGGAAAAAAATGGGACCAGTGGTTCCAGGGGGACATGGGAGAGGGGGAGATGGGGGAATGGAAGTGGTGTTAACCAGCCCAGGGACAAGGGAACAACAAGTAATCCAAAATCAGTGGCAAGGAGGGCTTGATCAAGGGCAATGTAACTGAGAGGAATTACTGAAACCCAAATGAAGGGTTAGCATGATAGTGGGACAATAGGAAAGTAAAAGGAAATAGAGGAAAGAACTAGGAGGCAAAGGGCATTTATAGAATTCTAAATACAGGCATGTGCATATGTAAATATAGTTATATATGATGAGGAAATAGATCAATGTGCATATATTTATAGCTTTAGTAGTAAGGTAGCAGATGGACATTGGGCCTCCACTCAAGTACACCCTCAATAAAGAACACTCTTTTATTAAATTGGCATTTCATGATGCCCACCTTCCTGACACAATCGCTGAAGACAAATGGGTGCATAAGCATATATGGTGAAAAAGCTGATGTTGCCTGGCTATCAAAAGATATAGATAGTGTCTGGGGTCTTAAAGGCTTGAAGGTAAACAAGCGGCCATCTAGCTGAGAAGCAACAAAGCCCACATGGAAGAAGCACAC
>NW_022103915.1:23594463-23625184 GCF_000313985.2 Echinops telfairi
TGATTATTGGCCAGGCTGGCACAATTAACTAACTCACTTGTGTAGAAGCCGAGTTCTTCAGCACACTTTTTATGCCGTTTTTGTGGTAAAATTAGGTGCCTAGGCAGATATTCGGGTCAACTTATACTTGAATATATACAGTATATTTTTTTAAATGTCAGATACGTAGTCACCATACTATTAGCATTGTTTAGAGGTGCTTTTTTTCTTAAGATCATTTTATTGGGGGCTCTTACAGCTCTTATAGCAATCCATACATCGATTATATCAAGCATTATTTGTCCATATTTTGCAATCATTTTCTAAACATTCACTTTCTATTTGAGCCCTTTATTCCCTCCTCCTCCCCCTCCTGCCTTCATGGCCCCTTGATAAATTATAAATTATTATTATTTTCATATCTTATACCAACCGCTGTCTCCCTTCACTCACGTTTCTGTTGTTCGTCCCCCTCAGGGTGAGGGTGGGGGGAGGTTATGCATAAATCCTTGCAATCAGTTCTCCCTTCCTTCCCTTCTCCCATCACCTTCCCCCTGCCCTCTATCCTCCTGGTATCGCTACTCCCAATTCTTTTCCTGGGGGGTCTATCTGACCTGGATGACATGTGTTGTGAGCTCTCATCTGTACCAGTCAGTGTACATGCTCCGGTCTACCCAGAACTGACAGGTAGGACTGGGATCATGATAGTCGGGGGTGAGGAAGCCTCAAGGAACCAGAGGAATATTGTGTGTCTCATTGGTGCTATACTGGTCGCGGGATGACGTATCCCTTCCTTGCCACCCTTCTGTAATGGGATGTCTTATTGTCCATAAATTATTGCTCCGACTCCACCCCCACCCCTGTTCTCAACAATATGGATTTTTTTTGTTTGTTTTTTGTCTTCTGAAGCCTGTTACTTGGTCCCATAGAAACTTCATGATCACAAAGGCTGGTGTGCTGCTTCCATTGGGCTTGTTAAACTTCAAGCCTTTAAGACCCCAGATGCTATATCTTTTGTTAGCTGGGCGCCATCAGCTTTCTTCACCACATTTGTTTATGCACCTGCTTTGTCTTCAGCGATCATGTCAGGAAGGTGAGCCTCACAGAATGCCAGGTTGTTAGAACAAAGTATTTTTGCGCTGAGGGAGGGCTTGAGCAGAGGCCTAAAGTCCATCCACTTCCTCAATGTATTGCCATATAAATATACGTACATAGGCCAGTACCTCTATTTTTATAAATTAATACATTTACATAAGTGCACACCTATGTTTATACCTCCATCCATTGCTTTGCTTCCTAGATCTCTACTCTGTTTTCTTCTACCTTCTTCCTGCCCTTCCATCACACTCGCCCTTCTGCTGCCTCTTAGTAATTCTAGAGGTACTTTTTTTTTAAATGCTTTTATTGGGGGCTCTTACATATCTTATCACAATCCAGAAATTCTTCCAGTGTGTCAAGTACATTTGCACATATGCTGCCATCATCATTTTCAAAGCATTCTCTTCCCACTTTAGCCCCTGATATCAGCTCCCCATTTCTTCCCCCTCCCTCGCTCCCCCGCCTGCCTTCCCTCACAAACCCTTGATAAGTTGTAGATTTTTATTTTCCATATCTTACTCTAGAAGTACTTTTTAAGGACCTACTGTAGGACAAATATACAGAAAAACTCAAAAGTTACTGCTTATTAATATGGGGGGGGGTTATTTATAGTGTTTAGCTTTTTCCTATGTGCTCATGAATTTTTTCCTTAAGAGTTTGATATTCTTTTTTTTTTTTTTTTTTTGAGTTTGATATTCTTTGACAATAATCAGGGCACAGAAAAAAAAAGAAGTTTGCTTTAAGTGAAAATTGTCAAAATTCCCACTGTCCCACTCTGCCATCCCATTCTACCATATATCTAAATTCAGACAGTTCTAACCCAGACTAAAATGAATAACCCTATAGCCTTTATGGCCAGGCGAGGGTAAATTCAAAAGTATTGCTACTGGCATTCCAATTCATGTGTATCTGGGTTTTTACCAAGCAAAATGTATTTCCACATGTCCGTGTGATCAGTGGACAGCTGCGGACAATCCTCGTAATGCGCGGGTCTGACTCTCATCGAGGGCCTGCATGCAACAAGACACACTCACAACAAGGGCTTTCGAGCTCTGCCGGCCAGTTAAACTCAAAGCAGAGAGGTCAGTTCAGAAGGCTCTGCATACATCTGTCTTGAGTGAGTCTGAAGGAACAATCTTGATAGACCTTCTCACAGGACAAGGACAGTCACAGGAGGTTATAATGAAAAGGCCTTAAGAAAATGGAAACTGCATTGATAAGGAGAAGCCCAGGAAAGCTGTGCCCTGTTGTTTCCCCTCGCAGCGAGTGCCCTGCTCCTTCTCTGCAGGTAGCAGGGCTGTCCTGCAGGAGGCGCCCTGGGAAACCTTACCCCATATGCCTGGTCATTAGCCCTGGCTTCGCCCCTTCAGGCTTCTTTTTGTTCCTGACACTCAAAGTCCTTTTAAAAGGATTGCAATTTGAATCCCTCCAGGATCCCAATACCTCCGTATGTCTCTCTGTAAATTAAAGCGCTCCGAATTCTTCAGGGTGGGGCTCAGAGATGGAAACACTCCGTTCACAAGCATCCAGAGAGAGGGGAAGGATATCTCAAAGAACAGTAGCTGTGTATTTCGATATTTTGTTCCATCTGTCATCAGATCATGTGTGATTCATCATTATAGAAGCCAGTGTTTCAGAGCATCTCTCTATGTGGTGGCCTCTCACCCACGAGCAGTACACCTGAGTGAGACCTGGAGTGAGTGAGGATTGGGCCTTTTCTTTTGTAAAATGGAGAAAAGTCGGGACAGAGAGATTCTCACAGAGATCCCTTATAGGAAAGAGCACAAATGGAAACTTAGAATCTGAAAAACAAAGCCTCTTAGCAGTCTTCATTGAAGTACTCCTGGAAAGCCCTGAGTTATGTGTACCCCAATGTGGTGATCTCTGCTCCAAACTGAAACCAGGAGCCATTGACACTGATTGAAGTTCTGGGTGAGAACCGTGAGCCTGAGACTTCCTGGCTTGCCTCTGGAGCCCTCCAGGTCAGCAGTGCTGTGCAGAGATACAGGCTGTGCCAGAGGGCCTGCGCAGTGAGTGGCTATTGCACTGAGAAATGAAACGAGTTAAGTTTGATAATTTGTAGTTAAATTATTCAAGATTATGCATTGAGATCATTAAAGAAGATTTATCCAAGTAAAGCTTTTTTTTTAGGGAAATGTTTTTTAAATGAAAACTTGAAGGACAGAATACATTTTCTAGGATCTCACTCACTCTCTGTGTGACTCAGTGACCCTACAGGACAGGGTAGAGCTGTCCCTGTGAGTTTCCAAGACTGTAACTATTACCAAGAGTAGAAAGCCCTGTCTTTGTCCTACAGAGCCAGCCGGTGGTTTCGAACTGCTGACCTTTAACCACTTCACCACCAAGGCCTCTTTTTCCTAGTATGTGAACTAAATAATAAATCCTACTTACTTTATCTAGAAACCAATTTTGGCTTATTTCCTATATTACAGGATATCCACCTTGCAAAACGTTTTTATGACATGGCAGCTGAAGCCAGCCCAGATGCCCAAGTACCAGTCTTCCTTGCCCTCTGCAAGCTGGGCATTGTCTATTTCTTGCAGTACATCAAGGAAACAAACGTAAGTGGTTCACGGTTTTGACTTGTGTTTTTCTTTTGGGGAGGTGGAGGCGGGGGAGGGGGGGCGCAGTTATTTCTTTGTTTTGTTTTTCGTTTATGAGTCTCTTGATGAAAATACAAATGCCACCATCTGGATCCCTGAGTTTTGTATTTAAAAAGCAGAAGTGGGGCTGCTGGGGAAGGCCGGGCCCTGCAACTGCCTGGTCTCCCTGCTGCAGACCCCAAGCAGGCCTGGTCTCCAGTGTTGCCGCATTTTCCACTGAGGCACCTGTTTCCTGGGTTAGAGCAATACTGAGGCTAAACCGTGCATTTAGAAAGAGTCGTTAACCAAATTCAGTCAACATAAAATCGGCTGGCTGCCTAGCCATAACTCAGACCAGTCCCTTACAATTGAGGGGGCGGAGGGGGGTGGACAGCAGAGAGTGCCTGCCAAGGCCTGATGTGCCTGAAACCCTTCTGATCTGACACACAAGTTGAAACCACCACCAACACTTTTTCTAAAAATGGCGTGAATGATTGAAATAGGCGATGAGGACATAGCAGGAGATGAGGAGCATTCACAGTACTTAAGTACACCTGGTCTTTGCTTACATTGTGTCCCTGTGTTTTTGTTAGGGGTCCTTGAGCCGCCTCTCACTCACAGCGAGCGTTCGTGTGATAGAATGCCGGGCCGCCCTGTCCTCACGCTTGTCCTTAGGTTGAGCCCGCTGTTGCAGGAACTGGGGTGGTCCGTCTCTTGGAGGGTCTTCTTTTTTGCCAACACTCTCCTTTACCAAGCATGGCGTTTTTTCCAGGAATTAACCCCTCCTGATAACATGTCCACAGGACATGAGACAGAATCGCACGATCCTTGATTCTGAAGAACATATTAGCTGTATTTCTTCCAAAACATACATTGTTTTTCTAGCCGTCTGTGATATATTCAGTATTCTGCAAACACAATTCAAATGCCTCAATCCTTCCCTCTTTTTAGCCCCGTCCAGCTTTCAAATGCATATGAAGCCATCGAAAAGACCATGATTTGGGCCAAGTGCACCTCAGTTCTCATGACATCTTTGCTTTTTAAAACATTGAGTCTTTTGCAGCAGATTTGCCCGATACAGTAGTCATTTGACTTCTTGACAGCAGCTTCCAAGGCTATTGATGGTAAATTTTTTCTTCATAATGATTTGCAGTCTGTACTGGAGACTTAGTCTTTGCCCTAGCAAATGACTCAAGTACCGATAGTCCCTGATAATGGACCAGTGTCTCTGTAGTTGTTTTACTCCAGAATTAAATGGAAGGCAATAAAATGATCGATCAACCTACTCAGCCATTCCAAGTTTTGTTGGTTTTTTTAAAGTTAATATTAGTGGTAAGACAATCAAATCTTACAGCAGACAGTGAAAACTGGGAATCACCATCATCACCCAAACCCATCACAGACCCTGTCCTCGAGAGCCGAGTTAAGAGTTTCTCCTCATTGTGTTCCCAAAAATGACTAAATGCCTGCACCAAATATGTGTTATGGGATCTTTTGTAAAGTAACTCTACTTAAACATACAGGGTAGATAAGTAGCAGCCAGAAAATATCAGGAATAATTTCTGTTAAGTGACCTTCAACGATTAAAAATACTATACACTAAAAGACTAATTTCTTAGTTTGAATTCTGGTGTTTAATTTTTCTTTTTAGGTAAGTCATAGCTAAAAAGTGTGTTCTATTCAGCTATCAAACATTTGAATGACTGCCCTCTTCATCTCCATAAGAGAAGTGAACTAGCCCAGCTGTCTTGAAATTCAGGATTTTCAGCTGATTTACCATCGCTTGAAAACAGGTCACAGGTGTGCCAGGTTACTGGGCCCCTGGAACTTCATTCTCTCCAGTGTTTCTCCCACAATTTCCTGTGACCATTGGTGACAAAGTAAGGCATGAGATTACTGATGGAGCGGAATTGTGCTAGACATTGTAGGTAGTCAGCTGTTACCAAATGATTCAGTTCCTGACACCTGTTGCTTTTAGCTTCAGTTGAAGGTGAAACCTGTTTTTTTAAAAAGCACACATTGAAAGATGCCTAAAACCAAATATTTGAATAAGTTCCATATCTATCTCTACAATGTGTGATGTCACTTTCTCACTTCCTTCTCTAATATTTTAGTGACCATCATGCTTTCCATTTTGTCCCCACTCAGCTCCGAGATATGTTCACCCAGCTTGATATGGACCAGCTCTTGGGGCCTGAGTGGGACCTCTACCTCATGACCATCATCGCGTTGCTCTTGGGAACAGTCATAGCGTACAGGCAGCGGCAGCACCAAGACTTGCCAGTGCCCAGGCCTCCTGGCCCGCGGGCAGCTCCCCCTCAGCCAGAGGGGCTACCAGAGCAGCAGCCTCCACAATAACAGCCCCTGTGTCCACCTGGAACCATGACCACCCAGGCCAGCGTTTGCTGACAACACTGACACGTGATGACTGGGGACTGGATCAGCGTCGACCCTCCTGGAAGAGGCACGAGGGAGCATTTAATTCTTAAAGCTGCTTAGAATCTGCTGCCTTGATTTTCAGGGATAAGTAACTCTTACCTACGCTGAGTTGAATGTTTGTTGCAGTGCCATATGGAATAACAACTGTCCGTGGCTTCCTTTTTCCCTCCTCCCACCCTTCCCCCTCCCCCCCTGGAAACATATGTGAGACGCTCAGAAGAATGTGTACTGTATCCAGCTGTCTTTCCTGGGTCCCTTTGCTCATTCTCTCCACGTGCATAAGCTCCTGTATCGGCCATCTTTGAGGTCTTATGCATCAACACTAAGGACCGATCAGTGTAAAGAAACCCCAGGTAGCTTCAGGTTTCACATGTTTGAAAATAGAATTTGCCTTTTAAATTAAAAGGAAAAAGAGGAGAGGGTGGGGGGGGGCGGTAGCTTCAGTGTTCTGAAACTGCAATAACTGAGAAATTATTTTACCAATCCTCGTATATTTATCAAATATACGACATATTTGTTATTTAAAAGGCAGGCAGGAGGCTTCTTAATATTGGTGACCGTCACACTTTATACCATACTCCTCCCCTTCAGAGGCTGCAGGGCGTTGTTAGGCCTGTGTGGATTTCACTCTGGAGTGGAACATATATAAACCATTGTGAACTGACTCCGTGAGCGACTGTGAATTTGCCCGCTTACTCAATGGCATTCGCTTGCTTGGTCTCACTTGGTATGGAAGCCAGAGGATGGATGGCCTAGGAGAAACCAGGAGGGGACAATTCCAACGTGCACTCTGAACTGGTACCAAGGTCATAAGCACCGTTTCCCAAAAGGGAAGCATTTGTTCCCGGGACCCCTTTACTCTGCATTCTTGTTGCAGTAAGAGCAGCCCCTTCGCCTGAACTCTGTCCGTCGGGGATACTTGACAGACGCGACTTTATTCTCTACACTCAGAGAAGGAGAGATTGATGAACTCAGTGGCCGAGAAAAGCCAAAGCCCGTTTGTACTGTTTTCTATGCTGTTCAGGTAGATTTTTATTTCTGCCAGTTTTATATCACAGTAAGAAGGGACCTGCGTGCTTAGACACTGTCATCATCATCTTCCTCCCGCTATTCACATGAGGAAAATCAGAGCTGCTGCACTTAAGACTTGTTAATAGGATGAGAGGAAAACAATTTCACACGTCACACACAGCAAGGGGCTGTTAAACTTACGCTGGATTTGCACTGTTAGGAGCAGAGAGAGGTATTGCCTACGTTAGTATCTGAGCAGGTTTTCTGACCTCGGTCTCTCTATTCTTTTTCTCATAATCCTTCATCTGCCAGGAAAACTGAAAATTTGATTAGCCTGTAGAGTGATAAGACTTTGGTTTTGGAAGTTAGGATTGTATTCAGAACTAGATGTAATTGGTCTCTAATGAACAGGTAGGTTTTCAGTGTGAAATTATGCTGTGTGTGTGTGTGTGTGTGTGTGTGTGTGTGTGTGTGTGTGTGTGTGTGTGTGGAGTATTATGAGAAACCTGGTAAATTCCCTTCCAGGTAAATTGCTTCCAAATTTGAAGAGATGGTCACAGAACTGTATGAAATAAGAGCCTATATGTGAAAAGAGTAGGAAATGTTATCCTTGGAAGTGACTGTCCCTTTGGGTGCCCCTCATCATAAATAGTGACATTGAATGAGATTTGAGTGCATTTGGTACCACATTCTGGTTATCTTCTCCATTACCTCTTCTCCCTCCCCTTCAAAATAAGTAGAATCCACAATTCACCTGGATGGAGCTCTGAGTTTTTTTGTGAAGAAACCTTCTGAGATGACTGTCAGCTTTATTTGTTTCTGTAGCCAACCATCTGATTTCTCCCCAGGTGCGTTTGTGTCTCCCTCTCTGCTCCCCTCCATTGGTAGTTCTTACAGCAGGGGCACCTCCTAAAGATGAGGGGAGAGTGTTGGCAAGCTCTCCATGCCAGAACAAGCCTCTTCCTAGTTTTCCACTTGCCACATCCTCTTCTTGTGATTAGTTTTCAAAGTACCCATCACTTGGTTTGTTTTCACCTCCCTGGGGTCATTTTTTTAACCAGAAATTTGAATAGTATGTTTAAAATAACATACTTCCTGTGGATTCATTTAGAAAAAATCTCAACATACTTAGCTAGTTTTTTTGTTTGTTTTGCTTTTTCTCTTTACCTCCCCTCATTCGCGGGACATGTTACCTAAGGAAAAAAGGGACTGCATTTGTGTTTTTTCTCCTAAAATGATGCTCAATATTTACCTGAACAAATGGCATCCATTTGAATAAAATGACAGTAACGAAAGCTAGCTAATGTCAGTGACATGAAACTAACTCAGGGATTCAGGAGTTTTACCTTTAGAATTAATTCATGGTTAGCAGAGGAAATGCGGCTTCATTTCTCCGTGGTAGCCTGTCGCCTCCTGGTCCCTTTCATAGTCTGTCTCCTGCCCTGGAAGGTGGTGATGGGAGTTCTCTTTCGCTTCTAGGCCCCGTGCATTGGGCTTGTTGGCTGCCGAGTTATTTCACCACTTAGCTGAGCTTGAGACTGTCCAGTTTACTTCTATTTGATGTTGCAAAGGAAGTTTGTTTCTTTCTGTGTTTAAAGATTATTGTTTCTCTTTTCTGGGTCGGGCTTCTTTTAATTTTGGTGAATCCTCAAGGGCACCAAGCAGATGAGCGGAAAGTCTTTTTTCCCTCCAAGATTCTTTATTTGGTACTTCAGTCAGATGAACGAGTGAATCATTGGACTTGATACACTTGAGGATTTGTTGCCCTTCTACAGATTAATTTGTAAAAGTTTCAAATTATTTGTTTGTTAACAGATTATAAATTTGTTAAGCTCTTTTGTCTCTGCACAGGTAGGAAATTTCAGAAACACCCCCCGGTGACCTGGTGAGAAGCTGGTACTCTGTTTGATTAAGGAACTGCTGGTGCTGAAGTGTTTTCTATAGAAGTTTGGTTTAGATCAACCCCCCGCCCCTTCCTTGCTCCAGTGTTTTGGAAGTGTGCATGCAGGCCTGTAAATGAAGCCCACCACGCTTCCTGTCTGTAGCATGTCTAACTACATGTGCAGACCATTTCCGGGGGGTAGGGGGTGTTGGACTAAGGTTTTGTGTGCAGTTTTCAAAGCAAAATGCTTCAGGTAGATTGCCCCCCTCACCTGCCAGGAGGAGCAGTGTGGGCTTTTTGCCCCAGTGACAACTGGGATTGTTTTGAAAATGAGTTTAACGTGTTACCCATTATTATGCCTAGCTGGGTGCAGGAAATCCTGAGAACAAGAGAAACGTCTGTCTCCGTGCAGATGTTGTCAAGTCGCGGCGCTCCAGTGGGATTTTCCACTATAGAGTCAATATGCCATGCTCTCTGAGGCAACAAGTTGGTTTGTAAATGCGTTGAGTTTGCTGAAAAGAGATGAAATTTTTCCTTCTATTTGCCAGTCCCTGAAAATTTAATACAACCCCAGTTTTAAATGGCTTGCCTTTTTAGCCTGACCGTTTGCCCAAGAGAGTGTGTGTGCATAGGCAGGTCTGTGGGTGTGTATGGAGTCGTCGCATGCTCACAGGTTCTCCCATGTGGACTGGCAAACACACTGACACTGTCCTCTCTGATGTAGAGAGAGAAATCATCATAAGATCCCAGTGTAAGCGCTATAAACACACAGAAAAGGAGGCTTTTTAAGCTGGCATTGAGAAGGATCACCACGGCAGACTTTGTACATTTGTTTTGTATTTAGTGAGATGCAACAAAAAGGTTGGTGATGTGTAATATACTTGTGTAAACAAACAAATCCTGTTAATAGAGAGATGTACAGATTCATTTTGTACTGTATCTTGAAACTTGTGAAATAAAGATTCCGCCTCTGGCTTTCCTGTCCGCAGTACGCTGCCACGGCCCCACAGCAGTCTGCTCAGTGGCGGCGGCGGTGGTGTTTTGTAACCTAAATGATTCAATATTTAATGAACCTTTCTGAAACTTCAGAAGCTTCCAGAAAAAAGCAGTCATAGGGGACATATTAATCTACCTTTTATTTCTGTTAACTCCCAGATTTTAGATTCCCATAAGTTGACTATTGCCCTAGGGAAAATACTAACTTGCTAAGGAATGTTACCATTTTTTTTTATCTTTGACCTGAATCAGCCTGAGATACATAATACGCGTGAGGTGTTCTGACGCTACCTTACTATATAACGTGGTTTATCTGGTTTGTTTATGCATTGCCTTGTCCCTATAAATTGTATTAAGAGGTCATACAGAGATGCATATACAACACAAGATATTGAGCATATGGAGAATAAGATTGAAATAAATGAAAATGAAGACCAAAAAATGATAGTTAACCAGAGGTGAGCTTTGTACACAAAAATGAATGCCAGGGAAATGTGGGAGAGCCACAGGTCAGCTGTGGCGGCGGCAGCGTGGCCCCTTCACCTGGCCTTCCCCGGAGGTCTGCTTGCCACTGGCTCCTTATTGCAAGTCAGCAAAGCCGGTCTTCCTGTCAAGCAGCCTTTTTCCTCGAGCTTCCCTGTGGTACAATTTTTTTTTAACTGTTTTATTGGGACATGATCCCCATAGCCTACAAGCCGAGGCTTCAGTCCCCTGAGGTGTGCATTTTGATTCCCTCTGAGTCAGACTTGACTTACCGGCAGTGGTTTGGTTTGGGTACTAGCCCTGCAATGTGCTTCTGCCAGTTAGAGCTTAGACACATACATGCAAGCAAAGGCTTAGAGTAATTCCTGTTGTGAACGTTAGTTTTTGAAAAATCAGAAAAAGGAAAAAGATTTCTCCTTTGGGGATAGTTTTCATGAAGAAGTACATAAAATTAAAAAGCTTTAGAATTTCCCATTTCAGAAAGAGGTGTTGCTACACCATGTGTCTTACTTCTCCTCGGTTCTACTACCATCACTTAGTCATCGGATCGAAATCGGATCCTGGAAAGCCCACCCAACTTGTAGTTGGTTGTTAGTATTACACTTTGAGCAAAATCCTGATTTTCCTAGAAACCAAATTCTTTGCATCTAAATCCCTTTTAAACATGGCCTAGTGTGTTAATGCTGACTTATGTGTGAAATCATACTTGTAAAATCCCACATAATTTTCCCAGGTCAATTGAGTGGAATGTAAAAATGGAAATTGACTTTGGAGCTCAACCCATTTGCTCGTCCCTTCTTTACCCCCAAGAGAACGCTGTTAAAGTCCACCAGTCCACCTCTGGGATTAAAAGGGACGTGCCACAAATCTTACACTGTATAGATGTGAGAGTCAAGTAATCTAACCTTGACAAAGCAGAGGTCATTGTGTGTTATGTGACTCAAGGTTTCAGTGTGCAACAGAAACCTCCACCTTCTGAAACCTGTATTTCGAGGCTTGAAAGCACAGCTGTGGGTTTCGGGGCTTGCCAGTCCAGGGTTCTCTGCCTCTCCATCCCCTTGCCTTTGCCCAGACAGTGTTTTGCTCAGAACAGTCCGATTCAATAAACATGCCTTATTTTAAGTGAGGTAGCTGAGGATAAACAGGCTCACTTTGGTTGGGCACAAGGATGGAGGCAGGGCAGCAGCACCCCGCTGGCATTGCCTTTACATGCTAGCTTAGGATTTACATGAATTCTTCCAGCCTCCATGTGCTCTTTGGCTGATGGCATCTTTCACGAGGCGCAGCAATGTTTTTCCAGGACTCAGAGGTGAGAAGCACTGTTGTCCTCCAGTGACCCTGTGGTGTCTCTGGGTGATGCAAACAGCTGACTCTGGACCACAAGGTTTGCCACGTCAAAGTCCACCTTAAAAAAATGCTTAATCACAAAAGTTTAAAGCCCACCTACCCAGCAGTGCTTCTGAAGAAAGCCCTGGCAACCTGCATCCCTAAAATGGCAACTAAGAACGTCCCGTGGGCGGGCGGGGCCATGCTGCCCTGCGCAGGCTATCGGCAATTGGGTTCAACTCTGTGGCGTGAAATGTCTGCTGTCTTCAGTAGAAGTGTCCACCCTGGAGCCAAACCATACGCCTTTTTATTTCTTTTTTTTTTTTCTTTTTATTTCAAAGACAAGAGCTAATGTCATCAAAGCCCAGCGTTTAGTAAATGGGTGTCTGTATTTCATCACTCACTGAAGACTTAAAAATCATTAAAACCTCATCACTCAGAACTCCTCAGGGACAATAATGGGAGTAGTGATACCGTGAGGGTAGGGGGGAGAAGGGGAACCGATCACAATGGTTGACACATAACTACCCCCACCCCCCAAGGGGAATGAGCAACAGACATGTGGGTGAAAAGAGACAGTGATCAGTGTAAGATATGAAAATAATTTATAAATTATCAAGGGCTGAGGGAAGGAAAAAATAAGCTGATACCAAGGGCTCAAGTAGAAAATGTTTTGAAAAGGATGATGGCAACATATGTACAAACGTGCTTGACACAATGGATGTATCGATTGTTATAAGACCTGTGAGAGCCCCCAATAAAATGATTTAAAGATAAACCTCATAACTAAGCTGATGCTTTGTGTATATTTCAGGATTACTGAACCAAAGGAAGCCCCATTGGCTCTCACCAAAAACAGTAAAGAAGCCAGAGGTAGGGACATTGGTGCCTTGAAGCAACTTAATAGAAGCAAGCAAGCCCTGTGCAGTGGGATAAAATCCTAAATTTAACTGCAGAAAAAAAATAAATTGCATTCATGAGCTCTATTACCACTACTCCAACGGGCGTTACAAGTGACTCCTGCCATGCAAGAGTTGTTTTGAACAAGGAGACAGGTGCATAGGTGACCAAAGATCCGGGCTATGGTTGGATCTTGAAGCCTGACGGGATTTCTCCATGGTCCCTTCCGAGCAGCCTAATCCCTTTATAAAAGGGTTGATAGGTGAATCCTGACCCTGAGTGCTGAAGGAAGAAGAAGGAATCTAGAGTCGAGGACTGGCAGGTGGTATCGACGGGGCTCTGGTCTCCAAGCCACTCTACACAGTTCTCATAAACATCTCATAAAGGTTGTGCTGGATGGACTGGGAGCCTGCCCAGCGCCTTGGAGGTCTGAAGTGTCAAAAGCCATTGCATCGACATATTTTTTTCCAATGATGTTGACTGCCAGGTCTCCGTGGTGCTCAGCATCCTGAAAATGGCACATTGCACCAGCCTGAAATGCTCAGGTCTGGATAAGTTACAGGCAGAGTCACCCTTTGTGTTGAAATGGCCCATCTGAGCATGTATACCATCGTTTTAACTTCATCAGTCCTTCAACAACCTTTAATGACCAGGGTGTCCCAGACACTGACATGTACTGTGAATTTAAAGACGAGTAAGACCCAGGCTCTTGTCCTCTCTGGGAGTCAGTCACATACTGAGCACAATGTAGTGCTTCACGTCCCTGCTGGATTTCATCTTAAATACTTCATGACGTCAGCGCAGTCAGCATCAGTCCCACCTAACGGATGCGGAAACTAAGGCTCAGAGCGCTGTGAGGGACCTTGCTAAAGTCACACCAGGAGTATAAGTCTGAACGTGGGAATTCAAATGAAAGACTGCCTAGACTCTAAGATCCAAATCCTCAGTACTCTGCTGCTGTTTCCGTAATGTAACATGGTAACGTTCATAATAGAATATGAACCCCGTGCTTCGGAGAAACAAAAAGGGTAACAAGTGAACCTTGTTCCTGGTGTGCCGGTGTGCGGTTGCTGAACGGATGAGCCTCTGGCTCAGGGCGCACTGAGTCTAACAGTGCCCGCAGGGCTTCCGATGGCCGGCGTTTCAGAAGTGCCCGCAGGTCTTTCTCCCGGGGCACCTCAGGTAGACTGGATGGCAGATCTTTCCGTTAACCTCTGAGCGTGTTAACCTTTCACCCCAGTGTTACTGTTTACCTCCTGCTTCTGCTTTATAAGGTAGAGGCAGCAAGACAACAAGCATCTAAGCACCCTGTGGGCCGTCCATCCCTATTCCCTCAGGTCTGGAGCCTCAGCCGGGCTGTTTGGAGAGTTCGAGAGCCTTAGAGCTGATGTCTGCCTTTCTCCATTTGCATCTGTAGGAGCTGGAATATCCCAAACATTCCTTCCTTGGCTCATAAGTCTAGCCTCAGGGCTGGGGTGACTGAAACAGCTGGGACCAACCAGCAACATTTCCTCAGAGTGAACAAGAGAAGATATTCCAAGGACTGAAGCTGTTAGACTTCCTAGAGCCCTCATCTTGGCCGTCCCAACGAGAAATGAGCCAGCCCAGATTCAAGCAGGGCCGGAGAGAGAGGAGCAGGCTGAATAAAGTTCAGAGAAAGAGCTTCAGTGTAGAGCCAGGAAACTGGGCACACAGGTTCCTTGTGTGCAGCAGGGAGGGAAGACTGATGGTGGCTGTCCTGGAGATAGCGTACCATCATCTTGAATTCCTTTTCCTCCGTGGCATCAGCAAACTTGGGAGTTAAAATAAATAGATATAGCACCAATGAAACACACAATAGTCCTCTGGTTCCTTGAGGCTTTGTCACCTCCCACTATCATGACCCCAGTCTTGCCTTTCGGTTCTGGCAAGACTGGAGCCTATACACTGGTACACATAAAAGCTCATGACACACACGGAAGCCAGGTCAGATAAACCCCTCAGGAACAGGAATGGGAGTAGCTATACCAGGAGGGTGGGGAAAAGGTGGGGGGAGGAGGAGAGAAAGGGAAAAACAATTGCAATGATTGACACACAACCTCACACACACACACACACACCCCAAGGGGAATGAACAAGTGAAACCATGGGGGAAGGGAGGCAGCGGTCGGTGTAAGACATGAAAATAATAATTTATCAAGGGGTCACAAGGGGAGGGGGAGAGGGAAAAAAGAGCAGCTGATACCAAGGGCTCAAATAGAAAGTAAACATTTAGAAAATAATGATGGCAACGTGTACAAATGTACAAATGATGCGTGGATTGATGCAATTGATGTATGGATTGTTGTAAGAGCCCCCAATAAAATGATCTTTAAACAAATAAATGTGAGTTATGGAAATCCTTGTGTTTGACTTGCTTCTGGATACCATCTTTACATGACAGCGCTTCCAAAAGTTCACGGAAAGACAGAATTAAAAGATAACAGAACTTTTCCACCAACTTTTGGAAGCTCCCTCATAGGTGTTGTTGCTGTTAGCTGATCCCCAATTTTTGGTGATGTCTTGCAAAGCAAAAGGCAGTGCTGCATTGTGGTGGCCAGCCTGGCATGCCCCCTACATCCGCGTGGATCCAGCAGTGTGATCCACAGTGACGGCGCAGAAGCGATTCCCAAGCCTTCCCTGGTCCGCGTAGGCCTGCAAGCTCTGCTGTTCGTCACCACAGCCATAGGCAGACCTTCAGTGACAGCCGGGAGGTGGCAAAGCTTCCGGTGCATTGGCCAGGAACTGACCCAGGTCTCTGGAAGTGGAGAAGTCGACCACCGCCGCTTCTCTCTGTGTGTGATGCACGTCACTAAGTACCAGGATGCAAAACCTACACCAAACTCACTGCCTTCGAGGCAATGCCCGCTCAGATAACCAGCCCCTGTGGGTTTCCGGGACTAGAACTGTTTACAGGAGTAGAAAGCCCATTCTGAGCTGCTAGTGGTTTCAAACCTCCGACCTGGCGCATCGCCCACCGTATTCCCACTACACTGCCAGAGCTGCATAGGAATACAAGGGTGCTACAGAGTCAGACCCAGCCCCGTCCAGGGGTTCCTATCGCATGGCCGTCAGAAGCTTTGCAAGACCGAAGCCGTTTCGCAGATTTCTGTTTCTGAAGAGCTGCTTGCTACCAATGCTGTTAATCTAAAAAAATAGAATGGGTCCTTCCACATCTATTTTCCTAAAACAGCCGAGTTACTGCAAAAAATGCGGTAGGCCTGTAGAGCAGGAGGTGGGGGGATGGCTGTGCATCATTAATCAGAACTTTGTTTAGCGCCTCAAATTGCTTCTTACTGATTCTCCCTCCTTTTGGCCAGCCTTATTGTGGTCCCCCCCCCCCGCCCCGCCCTGTCTCCCACATTAACTCAGGCCCACCTGGTGGAGGAGGCATCCCAGTGGTCCCACAGGGTTAAGTTCTTGGCTGCTACAGAAAAGTTGACGGCTGGAAACGTCTCCTCCCCTCAAGGAGACAGGCTTGACACTCGGTTCCCAGACAGAGGACAGCCAGGAACATTCTATGCCATGGGCTCTATGGAACAGGTCTCCTCTGTCACGTGGAGTTACCTGCATCAATACTGACGGGATGCACCTGAACACCAGCCCCTGGGAGGCACCCTGCCTGAATTTCTCCTTATTGATAATGTGCAATCGTCACTGAGTCCAGGTCTTCCCTCCTGAACAGTTTGCTGTCTGCTTTGAATTACAGATGGATTTCCCACTACACACGTTAAAAGGGGCCAGTGAGATCCAGAGGCAGCACTTGAAAAACAGGACAGAAACAAATGTGGTTGGAGCATTGGTGTGTCGCTGAGACCGACTCACTCCGTGAGCCATTTCTTCGGGAGACTGACCTTTGGGAGACCCCACCTTCCTTCCCCCTGCAGAAAGGAGACAGTCCTGCTGGCCGTACAGCTGGAGAGGAAAGAGGGTGAGTCAGGAGAAGGGGGGCCCAAGAATGACAGCCTCCACCCCACCAGCCTGGGGCTGGGTTCTAGAAAGAGCCACAGAGGTTTCAGCTTTGCAGGTGGCTCACTGAGGTGACGGAGCACTTACAAACCCCAAAAAAGGCAGAAAAGGGTTTCCTGCTTGAACCACCACTGAAAAGAAACCCAGATGACAGTGACCCTCCAGGCCACAGTGTGACCAGGCCACCCAGCGCCCCCTGCAGGCTTCATCCTGTCCAAGAGCTCCTTAGCTGAACCTCGAAATGCTGTCCGCTCAGTATTAACTGTGTCTGTGGGGGCAATGGGCCCTTCCAAAAGGACTTTCTTCCTGCAGTAGGTCAATACTATCATGAGAATGTAATGAAGAAGTTTGAAGGAATAAACAGAGTTGGGGACATGTTCTTAGATTTTTTCTCCCCAAACATCTTAGCAAGTAATGACACTCTGGCCAAAGTACTATTAAAACCTAAAAATGTTGAGCATTCCACTTATCTTTCTATCTGAAGGAGCCTCAGCCCTTCCTCATGGTTTTGTAGCTGGGGAGATCCAGTTTATAGTCTATACCCTCCTCCAGGTGCTTCTCATCTGTTAAATGGGAGAGGGGGAGCCCAGAGCAGGGCAGTGCCCAGCACAGGCCATCGTGGGCTGAGCTTGCCAGCATTCCTCTCAACAAACAAAACGCACTGGGTTATATATAGCATGGACGTTCCAAATTCCTTTTGTGTTTAAACTCTATCTTCTGTCCAAGACCAGATTAAAGCATTCTCGGATTCTAAACGTTCATTCACTGGTATCCCCTCCTCTGCTTATTCACGAATCATAATGGAATGCATGTGGGGTAACCAAAGAAAACCCAACAATGTTTTTTCCAAAGCTATATATTTAATTTTTTTTAACAAAATAACCTTATTACTTTGAAACTACTCTCCATTACATTTAATACATTTGTCAAATCGGTGATTCCATTCTTGGAAACATTTTTCAAACTCATCTGTTTGGATGGCTGACAGTACCTCCCTCAGTTTTTTTCTTCACATCCTCTACTTCTTCAAATGGCTGCCCTTCCATGTCACGCTTCATTCACGGAAACCAAAAGAAGTCTCACAGAGCAGGTTAGGTGAGTCAGGTGCGTGGGGCAAGAGAGGCATATTGGGGTTTTTTTTTTGCCAAAAACTGGCACACTGAGATGGCTGCGTGAGCAGGTGTATTGTGGTGGAGCAAAAACAGTCCCCCATCTGCCACAAATCGGGCCTTTTTGGCACACACACTGTTACACAATCTTTTCAGAACCTCTAAATAGAAAGCTTGATTAACAGTCGGACCTGATGCAACCAACTCCAAAGGCACTATGAGTCGACATTTTCATCCAGAATGAGCTTTGTCATCCATTGACATTTTACCATTTTTTGAAATGAGAAACCCATTTGTGCACTTTAGTTTTTAAAAGAGAAAACCACTTGTCCCCTTGAGTTTTTCCCATAGCGCGTCCTTGTAAGCTGTATTCAACATCAGAACAGTTTCGGCAGCATTTTTCCCAAACAGGAAACAAACTTTCACAGCCACACACTGTTCTCTTAAATTGGCTAGCACAAAAAGCGAGGTTCAAGCAAAACTGCTTTTCTGAAAAAATTCCCTGTGACCAGAGAGAACCTTCCCAGGTGATTCCACTTGGTGCACTTACCCAGAGCGAGTTGTTCAATGCTTGCCTAGCAGGAAAAATGGATACAATAGAACCCCAAGAACCTCAGTACCCAACCACATCAGCACTTGACATAATTGGGGTTTGAAGTGAAATGTTGAGAAAATTTAGCATCAGAATCCGACCCAATGCACATGATTTTTGTAAACAAAAGCAGCTCGTGTTTCGGTAACTCAGGCTGTTAGTTGGCATTGTGAGTACATGTTGTTTAAGCCTTTGGCAGCTGTGTGCCAAGCGTTTTGTTATAATTTCCTTAGTTTTTGTAGCTTTTTGTACAGTTTTTAGATAAAAACCATGGGTCCTAAGGAACAGTTTTTTAAAAAGGATCATCATGATAAGGAACTGATTAACCATGTTATTGATATTGTCGATGATTATTTAGGAAACCCTTTTAGAAAACAGTTAAGGAAACGCTGACAGCAGACCACATTAGACAGATTTTTGCTGTTGTTGTTATTATAGAGAAAGACAGCCACATCCTAGTGAAAAAAGGCAAAGAAGGAGGTAAAAAAAACTCCTGAAAAGCAGCTACCAATTGATTTTTTGTTCCCCTGCCAAACAATGACAATCTCTCCATCCCTCCTCTCCACGTCCGTGTCCACAGATCCAGATCCTCATCCGTCTCAAGGTATGGGCCATCCTGTAGTTGCTAAAAACTTGTTTAATGTTGTGTTTCTTATTTAAGTTATATAATTTAACTCTGAGGTTACTGACTTTGAAACTGCTATGTCATGTTTTATATAAAAAGGCAAGGTTACGGTAAAAACTTGGTGGTCGAGAATGGATTAATTAGTTTTCAGATATTTCTTATTGGAAAAATTGATTCAGAACTCAACTCAACACTCCTTCTAGAACAGATTAGCATTGGGGTTTGGGGTTCTCCTGTACTATGAAAGCTTTGCCTGGCTGAGCTTTTTTCCAGTTTTTAATGGGGGTGCCACCTCGTATGACTATAGGTGATACAGACATATATACATACGTATGGACATTTTTAGGCGCCTTCGAGTCGGTACCACCTGATAATGACCTTGTGTACAGCAGAACAAAGCTGTACCCAGTCCCGCTCCATCCTCACGATGGTTGTTATATGTGAGCCTAATGTTGTAGGCACGGTGTCAATACATCTAGGGCCTTCCTCTTTGCCTGCCCTCTACTTTACAATGTAGGATGTCCTTTTCCCGGGACTGGTCTCTCCTGACAAGACGTCCAAAGTATGTGAGAAAAGTCACCTTCATCCTCGCATCTAATGAGATTCTGATGGTCTCTCTGGGACAAGATGTATTTGTTCTCCTGGTAGTCCACGATACTTTCCATAGTCTTCCATTGAAAGCACCTGTGGGTGGACATTCGGTGTGCACTTTCTTTCCACCCATCACCTTCTCACTCCCTCACTGCCCACTCACGGGGACCCTGTAGGGCAGAGGAGAACCGTCCCTGTGGGTGTCTGAGACTGTAACTCTTCACAGGAGTAGAAAGCCTGTCTTTCTCATCTTGCTCTCAGGAGTGCCTGGTGCTTTCAATTTGCCAACATTGCGGTTTGCAGCCCAACACCTTCACCACTACGCCACCAGGGCGCCCCAATGGCATTGAATGCCCTTCCACTGTGATGAGCGCCTTTCCTTGTGTCCTGTCTGCTGGCCAGCTGCAGCAATTTGCTTCAGACGACGCCTTTGTTGACGCTGTAAGCATGTGCTTACCTTGTGTACGGTGTACTCCGTCCCTGTGGATGTCTCCCAAACTTTTACAACTCTAGTTTGCGGTGTGAAGTGTGACCGTGTCCACTAGAGAGCGCCAGAGGGCTACATCTGAGACACGTTGCGGCAGGAAAAAAGATGAGGCTTTCCTGGGGTTGGGGTGATCCAGGAGACATAGGCTTCCCAGGGTAAAATCATCGTAACTATTGGAAATGTCACAGACATTAAAAATCACACTAGACCAGGGTGAGTTATGAAGCGACACAAAGCTCTTGTGCTTAAGTGTCACTCGAGTGAATACTTCCCCTCTCAGCGAGCCATCTGTCCTATGCCTCCCCAAATATTTTAAACCTCTCACACACACACCCCAAAAAAAAACAACAATTGCTATAGAGTCTCTTCCAACCTAGCAACCCGATAAGGCAGAGCAGAACTGCTCCCTGGTGGCTCTGAGGCTGTATGTCCTGACAAGGCAGGCAGCCCTGGAAACAGCCACCCCGGCCCGCCCTCTGCATTCTGAATGGGGGAAGCTTTGCTCCCCAGCGGGGAGCAAACTGATTCTGGGAAAGGGAATAATTTGTCTAAGATACTTGTCTTGTGATGATTTGTGGCCTCACCAAAGGACAACATCACACACGTAGGTAATCAGGGTCTCTCTGTTATCAGAATTTTCCCCCAACAGAGACACACTGCCCTACACCTCTGCTCCCTTCACAGGACTGCTTTTTATTTTGAAGGTGACAAGAGGATAAACTAAAACGTGGCCCCAAAAGGGGTGGAGGGGAGAAACCCCACAAGCAGCTGTCACTTGCTTTTCCTCTTTTCTTCAGGGAAAGGCATTTTGGACCCTACCTGCTTTCTGAACCCCAAACGTACAACTGCCATGTATCCTGGGTCCACCCTGTACCCCACTGCCACCAGTCAGGTCCAACAGAGTTGCTCCGCAGGGTTTCCCAGGCTGCATGTGAGTCTTCAAGGACGCAGACAGCCTCACCTTCCTCCTGCAGAGCCGCTGATGGGTTTGAACCTCGGACTTTGTGTGAGCGGTGCATTGTTCATTCATTCCACAGTGCCACCAGGATTCCTTAGCACACAATACATACAGGAAACCATGTTTCGCCATCTAGAGGGGAGACAGACCATAACAGTGGGCAAGACCTGCTGAAAGAGGAAGCGGGATGCGAGGCAGAGAGAACGTTGGGATTAGCCAGGCAATGGAGAGGAGGGAGCGCTAGGCCTCCGGACGACTCTCACCTGAAAGCTGACTTGTTCTGTTCTGTCCTGAGCAGGTCCCCACACTCATCATCTGGGCAGTTACCACCTGGGTTAGGACTCGAAATTGCATCACACGAAGAGCAGAAGCCAGGCTCTCCCCCTCCCTGCCTGAGCTGCCCCGGCAGCCTCATGCTGATCTCCATAAATCACTCAGCAGCACACCTGCTCTCCGTCATGAGCACGCGTGGCTGACTCCAAAAAACACACTTGCTGACCTGAGTCAGTTCTGACTCATGGCAACCCCCTATGGCGGGGCAGAACTGCCCCTGGGAACTGCCCCTGGGAGACTGGCTCTCTCCGGGAAGTGGATAGGCCGGTCGGTCTTTCTCCCTGACGGCAGGACAGTCCGAATGCCCAAGGTTAGGGTTGCTACTCGAGAGGCTACCAGCCTGGACCCTTCTTTCTTCTTCTCTGCCTTCCTGTCATCTATTTAGTCCCACATGCCCCCAGACACCAACACTACTATCTCATGAACCATCACAAAAAAGGCTTTTTAAAATTATTTAATTTAATTATTTTTTTAATTGTAATCCAGTTCCACCTCACTCTAAGAGAACTCCGGACTTGTATCAAAATTACCCCTGGCTAGTTCTTGAAGAGCCCAGGCAGCCTTAGAATCTCCTGCTAGCTAGAGGCATGTCTCCTGTCTTCTCCAGTGGGTGGCATTGCTCTCGGGTGATCTGGCCCCCTGTCCCAGCATGCTCTGAGGTGCCCCGGTGCAGAATGTGCCATCAGCCCCACAGGCGCCCCCTCCATCCATGACTCCTAAGCAGCATGACCCTGTGCTCAACTCACAGAGCTGCCCATTGGCAGGGTGTCATTTCCAATCTCTAGGGAACCCTTGTGGGCCGGAGTAGGGCTGTGCTCTGTGGAGTTTTCAGGATAGTGGCCAAGCTCTTGAACCATCTGCAGCACCCAGAGATACCACACAGGGAGTGAGGAAGCCAGGCCTGGGGTCTTATCATGGACGCGGAGATTCTTTCACACAGTCTGGGTCAGACCTAGTTGGAGTTTCAGAGCCGAGGCAGTATTTAACGTTGTCACCTCTTCCTTCTAAAGTGTATCACAATCCATCTCTGTGCTGCTACCTTATGGTGGGTTTTTTCACAGGAAAGCCCCAGAGACAAACCTGGACTCTCCGCAAACACAGTTGAGCTTCCTGAGCTGTGATCCCCCTGAATCTATTGCACCTGGCCTTGGGGGCATGCTTAAAGGGTTTCCAACCCCTTTGTGGCAGTTACATCATCTCCTGTCAGCTTGCTAAGGGGTGGGGTCTAGCTTGTCAATCAGGGCATAGCCAATGAGGCCTCTGTGTGGGCATGGGCTTCTTGTGAAAACAGGATTCTGGGAACTCCGGTATGCCTCCCTGGAGGGGGGAGACATTCTTGCTTTTATCTTCCTGCTGACAAGCCAGATGTGCTACACTGATAAAACCAGAGCCCTGGGGCTGGAGGAGCCACATGGAGACCCATGCCAGCGCTGAGATGCTTCCACCACCCCTGGATCCACAAGACTTTCCACCCACTGGCCTGTAATCTTCCTGCATTCAGCATCATTGCATGGCTCTGTGAGTCTAAAGAGGAATTTATGGATTAGTATTGACATATGGGGTAATATCGGAATTATGGACTTGATCTGGACTGGCCTAGAATGTTTTCTTAATGTATAATTGCTCTTTGATATAGAGTTCGCTCTTACACACATATGAGTGTCTCGGTTTTGTTTTCCTAGTCAACCCAGACTAACACACCCCCCAACCCACAGTCATTTTCCCATCCTCTGAACTCGTTGCAATTGTCATCTGCCCTTCTGTTTGGCATCGCCAAGGCTGCCTCAGGAAATCTCTCGTGGTGTGCTTTGTTGGATTTTGTTGTTTTGTGGTGTTAACTGCCGGGACAGCAGAGGGCAGCCGGTTGTTGACATCACCAGAGTACGTCATGACATCATTGAGACATGTCATCTCATCCACCTGGCTGCTGAGCCCAATGGCATGAGCAGCAGGATCCACAGGCGTTGCACCCACTCCTGTTTGTGTCGCTCATTGTCACTGAGTGGGAGTCGTCATGGCAACCGCATGCAGAACCGAAGGAAATGTGACTTGAAGCTCCGCCGTCTTCTCGGTCCTTGGGGTGTCTCAGTCCATTGTTACAGCCCCTGTGTCGTTTGAGTGCCTTCTCAGTTGACCAACTTTCTGCACTCTATCAAAGAATGGTGTTCGGGTCCATAAGATTTTCATTGGCTTATTTTCAGAAAGAGATGACCAGGCCTTTCTTCCTAGTCTGCCTTAGTCTGAAGCTCCATGGAAACCTGTCCCCCATGAGTGACCCTGCTGGTAATTGAAATACCCGTGGGAGAGCTTCCAGCGGCCCAGAAATTCAGAAGTTACTGTACAAGAGATTCAGGTGGAGGCATAGACGACTTCATATTCTACTCCCCCAACCCCTGTCTACCCTCTTCCAAACTTGCTCTTTCCACGCCCTCGAGAAACGGAGAGGGTGCAGTAGATAAGAACAGTAGGAAGCTTCAAGATGGGCCCCTGGGAATAGCTGCGAGGAAGAGTGACTCCATTTTCCCAGAGAGTTCTCAGGGTGGTTTTCCTTCTCATGTCCCTTACAAGGCGGGTGGAGCACCTCTCCTGGGTTAGCAGCGGCATTTCCTTCACCTGCATTTCCTCTCCTGGTAACTTCCCCTGATAGCGGGTGGTCCTCACAGGAGTCTCTTATCTGTTGGAAAACACATTCTTTGCTGTGAAATGAGTTACAAATCTTTTCCCGGCTTGATGCTTGTTTGCTTTTCTGACTTAGTGTCATGCATACCTTTTCATTGTTGTTGTTAATTGGTCCAATTTATCCATTTCCTTTGAGACTTCTGGGGCTTGAGTGGCAATTAGAATTTTTGTTGTTGCTGCTCGTTAAGATGTACTCCTTCAATAAAGAAAAGGTCTGTAACAAAATATGAAAGTTGATTAAGGGTAGGGCCCCAGGTAGGCTAATCACTGAGCTATTTCAAGCCCACAGTCTTGGAGTACTCTGTTCAAATCCATTTAGAGGACGGACTGGAGGGGGGGGGGCAGCAGAGGGAGGCAGCACAGCCTCCACTTTGCATTCCTGCGCACGCAGTTCAGAGCTGGGCTTGGACTCGTGTCCTCACACAGGAGGACAGACACACGGAGGAGAGCAGGACCCAGCAGCCTTAGCAGGTAGGCGGATGCCAGGCCAGGCTTCCTGGCCCCTCAGATGGACGAGGGCACCTGTGGCATGCACACACACACACACACCTGAAGCAGCCTATTCAAAGGATTCTCTCCAGGCCCACAGAGCCCTCTCCCTGAGAGGGACTATCAACTCTGGTTGTATTTTAGTAGCTATTTTCGTGTTTCTGTGATATCTTACTGCCTCTCATGCCCTGAGGTGTCCGCCCATCTGGCCACACGTCCAACCTGGCTCTCTGATCAACAATATGAACAGTATTCTCAAATCAGATGCAGGGAGTGCAGTTCACCCCCATCCCATCCCAACTCCCCCACCCCACCCCACCCCACCTCCTGGCAGTGCCGAGCATGGAGTGTTGGCAAAACTTTGGGAGAAGGAAAATAAGGCTGACAGATGGGAAAGGAAGCAGTTGGGTGTGGTGAAGGTCATGACTTCCTCCCTCTGTGGGAGGAGCAGGGAGGGTTCAGCGAGGGAAATGGTGCTGCCGGGTGACCCTCTGCATCTTCAGCGGACCTCTTGTGGCTTCCAACCAGCTCCAATAAAAGGAGTTCCTAGGTGGGGCAAGCAGTCAAAGTGCTTGGTTGCTAACCCAAAGGTTGAAGGTTCAAGTCCGTGTATGGGTGCCTGATAAGACTTTGTCATCGTTTTTTTGTTCTGCTTATGCCAATCATTGCAAACCCTAGGGAGCAGAGTTCCACTTGGATCCATTTATGGCCTCCGTGAGTCAGAATCCCCTAGCCAACAAGTGGTACTGATATAAACAGATGATCCACAATCATTTTTAAAAGACTGTTTGATGCCCTTATCTCTTCATCTCTCTTACATATTTTCATACAACATCAATTGAAATTGATGTACAAAGAAGCTAATGTAATCCTTAACTACTAATGGCGCAAAATGAATTCATGAGTAAGGGCAAGGAACAGACCTTATTGAATGACAGCATGTGTGGGTTTGTGGTTTTGTTTTGTTGAGGGGTTGGTTGCTTTTGTTTTTTTAATGTAGAGATTTGAAATCAAAACCAAAGTAACTCCCATCAAGTCAATTCTGACTCCTGGTGACCCATAGGACCGAGTAGAACTGTCCCGGTGGGTTTCCAAGACAACAACTTTGCCGTGGGGCAGACCGAGCCCACTGCCATTGGTGGATGTCTGTGCACAGCAACCGTGTAAGACAGGGTCAAATTGCCCCCGTGAGTTTCTGAGACTGTAACGCTTTATGGAGCTGCTGGTGGTTTCAAACTGCTGACCTTGCAGTTAGCAGCCCCACTTGTAACCACTATGTAACTAGAGCTCCCACTGCCCACACAGGTACCTCCATACAGGTACCATCAAGTTGACATAAAATGTAATGACCACATGTGGTATTATCACATGTATATCTGTGCTTTATAAATACAAAGGATAGAATGGTTTCCACCTCACCCAAGAGGGTTCAACCTTCATGCCCTTGGGGCAAGATAGCTCTTACTGAGAACTCACACCACAGGTTATTGTGATTTAAATAACTGAAGTGTCCATCTATAAAGACTCTCTAAGTCAGTGGTTCTCAACCTGTGGGTTGAACGACCCACCCTTTCACGGGGGTTGCCCGATTCATAACAGTAGCAAAATGACAGTTATGAACTGAAAATAATTTTATGGTTGGGGGGGGTCACCACAACATGAGGAGCTGTATGAAAGGGTCATGGCATGAGGAAGGTTGAGAACCACTGCTCTAGATAAGGTAAGCTGCATCCAAGAAATGTGGTGCGATGCAGTCAGACATGCGCACGGAAGGACGAGGCTCCCAAGCACGGTGGGATACCACTGCGTGCTCACTGGAATGGTTCTGAGAAGGATGCACACTTTTCCAATGGAAACGAATGCTGATGAGTACGTGGAGAAATCGGGACTCTTGTACGATGAGGAAAATGGGGTGGCCAACATGGAAAACAGATGGGCAGTTCTTCCAAACAGTTCAGCATAGAATCATCAAGTGTTTGTTGTTAGGTACCATTGAGTCAGGGCCGATTCATAGCAACCCTGTGAACGCAGAGTGGAACACGGCCGGTCCTGCGCCATCCTCACAATTGTCATGCTGGAAACCATGGTGGCAGCCACTGAATCAACCCATGCCAGGTTGTAATGATACTTTGCCAAGCACAATATCTTTCTACAGCAGCGGTTCTCAACCTATGGGTCGCGACCCTTTTGGGGGTCGAACGACCCTTTCACGGGGGTTGCCCGATTCATAACAGTAGCAAAATGACAGTGATGAAGTAGCAACGAAAATAATTTTAGGGTTGGGGGTCACCACCACGTGAGGAACTGTATGAAAGGTTCGCGCATGAGGAAGGTGGAGAACTGCTGTTCTACAGCGCGAGTCTCTCCTAAGAACATGTCCAGTCTCTCCATCCTTGCCTCCAACAAGCGTTCTGACTGCAGTCCCACCAAGACATCTGTGTGGGCGGGACCCTTGATGCGCTCAGAGCAAACACATGGCAACTGTGCACATGGTTCCTGCGGGTGGGATGCTCACAATGAAGATGGACGACAGCTGTGGGGAGAGCCAATGGAGAAGCTCTTTATCAGCAGCTGAGATAGTTTATTGTGCCACCCTGGCTGATAAACAGGGGTGGGATTAACGGAAGGGCAGAGAGATGAATGGCTTGGTGAGCCTTGCCTTTCTTGTCTCTCGCTCTGTGATCATCAGACCAGTGTGCAGCTGCCTTGCTTGTTCTGTGCCTCCATTTAAAAGCTACACTGCCTGTTGGACGCCTAGCCTGTGGACTGTGTCGCTGTAAGTTGAGGTCCCTTTAAGGCATCTCGGGAGCTGGGGACTGGCGGTTGGTGACCTGCCTTGTGATTGGCTGCTGTGCTGACATAGCCTAGCTCTCTCTACAATATTATCTGTATATGATTTAACAGTTCATTTCTTGTTATATATCTAATTATCTTTATAAATAAATATATTAAATTATCAGCAATTTGGTTTTATCTCTCTAGAGAACTCTGTCTAACACAGCAGATAAATCCAGTCCAGGGCCTAACGGGGGGACCGCCTACCAATTGCTCCCACGTAGGTTCAGGTAAAGCTGAAGGAAATTAAAAGCACTTCCATGAGAGCCAGAACACAACCTTGCGTCTATCCCCCTGAATTTGAGAATTGTCGTGGGATCCAGCAACTCCACCCCAAGTGAAACCAGGGACTCAAGCAGAAGCTCTTCCCCAACATTCGCAGCAGCATCCCTCACGAGTAGATTAGGGAGGAATGGGGTTGTCTCTGCCAATGACTACCCGACAGGATAATTAGCTGGCCATGCCACAAGAAAGGGGTTGGAAAGGACTCAGGCACACATTACACACCTATGGGGACAATCCAAAGCAGACCATGCTCAGACCCTGGGACTCAATACATCATACAGGGGCCCCTGGATTTAGCCACTAATCCATTCAAAACTGAGCATGGGCAGACTAGGGGCACCTAGGCACAGGTGAAGGTCAACCTACACAGGTCATCATCACGGGGCACCTAAACTCAGCCAACAAGATCGGCCAAGACCCTCAACCACACCCCCATCCCACTCCCACCCTCCATCCCCCATTCCCCACACCCAGTCAGGGGGCTAGGGGCCAGGCCTCTCCTCTCTCTGTCAGGTGCTCTCTCGCAGGTGGGAGTGGAGAGCTCAGGGTTCACACTCTCGGCTTGGCACTCTGGTTCCGCGCTCCTGGGCCGGTACTCCTGTCACGTGGTTTGTCGCGCTCCCCTGAAGTGGCCATCTTCAGTCTTGAACTCATGCGAGGTCCCCGCACGGCCTTGCACGCTTTCCAGAGAGAGCGTGTACTTTTGAGGCTGTAATGCGTAAAACTTTCCCTTCCCTCGTAAACGTTACTTGGATTTACAAAAGTGCTTCTGCCCCATGAATTCTTTCAGCGTTGAGAAGCAAGAACTGAGCTCAACCACCCAGGAACCGAACCTCAGGAGCCAAAGGATAGAAGCCACCCAACTGCACATCCACACAGGAGTGGATGACCGAAGGGCTATATTTGTACCATAGAATATTAGTCAACCCTAAGGAGAAATAACATTCTGATACGTAGTACTCCGTGAGTGGGCCTCGAAAACATTACACTGAGTGAAGCGACCAGTTACAGAGTGACGAGTAGGCTAGGATCCCCCGTATAGGAAATATCTCTAATAGAAGCCAAAAGCAGATGGATGAGAGTGTGTCCGGCCAGGAACGGGAAGGAAGAGGAGAGGTGGGGAATTATTGCTCAAGGGTGTGGGTTGATGAAGATGAGCTGCAGTCAAACCTGTGAACTAGACCACGGTGGGACCGCCTGGTTTTTCCAGGCTCGCAAAATTCCCACTTTTTTTTAAAATTCCCGCTCTTGACAGGGTGCAATCTAACCACTTTGTTACTGCTTTCTGTTAGTGGGGGACCCTGATGGTGTATTGAGTTACACATTGGACTGCTAACCACAAAGTCAGCAGTTCGAAACCACTAGCCACTCCCAGAGAAAGATGAGGCTTTCTACTCCCGTAAAGATTTGCAGTTCTCCTCACCCAGCCCCACAGTCGAAGGGGTCCTTAGGAGTGGCGTGTGCGATTAAGAAAAAATAAGACAGAAAAGGTAGGGCACAGGGGCTCATCTCCCAGGTTGGAATCAAGAGAGATCCCAGTTTATTCACAGGAGTATAAATAGTAACTAGACTTGCCAGCCTCCATCACGCACATGCATATACAAGAGATACAGCCAAGTGTGAATCTGAGATACCCTGATTCTTTGGGAGAACATCTCAAATAAGTGTCTGACAGTCCAGTCAACAATAGTGACAATCACTCTATAAGAAGAGCAACCAGCAGGGAGCAGAAGCCTTTAGAGATATGCATCCTCCTAACAGTGCATGTGAAAAAGCAGGCTATGGAGGAGGTAACTTATCATAATATATAGCAGGCATATGTGAAGAATCTGCTTGCTCTGAACTCACCGGTAAGGGCGAATGCTTTAAGTATCCGACAACTAAGAGACACAGGGTAAGCTGGCTCCTAGCATGAAAAAGATGAAGGGAGCTTGGCTGCTTTCAAAGATAGGCATCTTCCAGTCAGGTAGTTAAAAGCCAGGGGCCTGTCAAGGCAGCTTTACATTAGCATCTTAAAGAAGGGCAGTTGTGGAGAGAACACTTTCTATGGGGAGAATGCATGTTAGATTTTATCGCTGTCTCAGAACTGTGAAAGTCTTCTCTCGCTAGAGTGGTCCTCCAAGCCCAGTGGTCACCGGTGCAGAGATTAGTCTGCGTAGAGGCTCATGGAAGTTCTCATTTTCCCACAAATTAATGCTCCTGAATTCAACACTTAAAAATGGTTAACATGGCCAATTCTATTATGCATACTTTACCACAATACTTTTTGTTGTTAAAAAGAGAAATCTTTCTATGTACTCGTATGGAAACATCCCTTAAACATGCTAAATGGAAAATGCCAGGCCCGGAACAGGGTCTACAGACAGGTGTCGTCTTTGTAAAAATCAGAGAGGGAGAATGGAGATTTGCGTTTGGGGGTGCCTGAGCCATCACGGGAAAGTTAGACAATACTGGAGTAGTGCTGGGTGCCTAACCAAGGAAAGTAGTGGCCAGTCCACCCCCGCCCCCCAGCCACTTTGAAAGAAAGGCGTATGGATCTACTTCCCCAAGTCAGCCCTGGCTAGCCCCACCTGTGGAGCCAGTTCTTCTCCGAAGCACCTGCAGTCACCGAGGATCAGAATCAGCTCAATGGCTGTGCATTTGGCTACGTCCTTTTTAATGACGCCAATGAGCTCCAGAGAAGACAACGATGGAAGATCGACTTTGGACCGTATGTCCTGTTTCTGTGTTGCATACTCAAAAAAGTCTGATGGAAAGTTCCCATCTTTTTTAATGCATCTTCTTACAGCATGGTTGTTAACACAAGCAGTCATACCTGCCTTTCCGTGACCGGCTGAAGGATCCTCTCACTTAGCTGGGTTTAGGGACCTGAGGAAAACCAAAGGACTTTTGCCTCCATCTCCTGTTTCTCCAGCAATGGCGCCAACTTTCATCTCTGTGGCGGGGGTTTCCATAGCGCCTACACTCTAGAAGAAAGCCCTGATGTGAGCTCTAGGTGGGAATTTCCCCAGCTCTTCATTTTCATTTCCCCCCC
>NW_022103915.1:23625284-23627622 GCF_000313985.2 Echinops telfairi
CTCCATCTTCTGTTTCTCCAGCAATGGGGTCAACTTTTATCTCTGTGGGAGGGGTTTCCCATAACACCTACACTCTCGAAGAAAGTTCTGATGTGTTGTTACATATTTTATTTCACACACTCAAATGTTCTTTGTTCTGTCGAAAATAAAACTCGGCCCCACCTACTCACTGCCATCAAGTTGATTCCCACTCTTAGTGACCCTACAGGACAGAGTAGAACTGCCCCTGGGGGGTTCTGAGACAGTAACTGTTTATGGGAAGCAGCTGATGGTCTTGAACTGCTGATCTTGTGGTTAGCAGCCCTAAGTGTAACCCACTACCCCAGGCCTTCCTGTACAAACACACACACTTAATTCTCATGTAACTCTAGCTATAGCTGATTATCCATAGCACTGGGAATGGTACAAGGTACTGTGGCAAGTGGCCACAGTAACTTCCGTCCTTTAGAAAAATATCTTCATCTGATTTGGCAAATATGCTGTGGCCAAAAACTTTCCCCAAATAATTTCTGCCATCAACAATTTATTTTCTAGGGGATTTATTTTCTATATCTGGGGAGTACGTTAGGCATTCAGCCTCCTCTTGACTTTCTGTTCTTAATGTTGTCATCCAGGTACAATACTTTATACTTAACCCTAGGTGAGCCCTTATCTATAGTCATTAAGGTGCTGTGAACAAGAATTAAGTGAGTCCTGACGCTGGGCTCAGCATTGAAACCCTCTTGGCATGGATCAGTTAGAAATCTGCTGTAAGACTTATTGGTGATGGGTGACTTGTTGCAATAATCCCAGGCAACAAACAACCAACCACAGGGCACTGCTGACGTGCTTTCCATACAGTATGGTTGTGCTGTGAAAATAGTAGTGCAACCTTCAATGTTAGCTGTCAGCAATTGAGATATTATTGTCTTCGTGCAGTGTCGTGAATTTTTTTAACCTGGCTCTTCGAGGCATAGTATCAGACAACCTTTTCCCAATGGGTCTGGATAAGAGAAGAAGGTAGGGGGAGACACTGATAGGATTCAGTTGTGAGTGCTTGTTAACAGGATTCATTGTACTTGACATCTTCCTAACAATAAAGTGAACCATATCAGAAGCTGTGAGTTGGGGTTTTGCTACCAGCAAAAGCCATGAGTGGAACAAATCCTCTGGATCTGAGATCCCTGTGCAGTGAACAAGGAGACAGCTTTGACACCAGAGGAGTGACAGAGGAGCAGCCGCAGGAGGACCAGGAGTCAGCATGAGACAGAATAGTGAACTTCCCAGCCCACAGGAAAGTAAAAGCTGAGTGCTTTAGAGCAAGAGGTTAGCTTGCAGAGTAGGGTGCCTCTGGGCACTTAACTGGCGGATCTGGGTTTGCTGACCCACAGAGTTGGAGAGGGAGCTGGAGTTGAGTGTTTTCTGGGTGGGGTGGGTCTAATCAGGCCCTTCATTTGCGGAGGTGAGTTTACTGGCCCTAAAAGCTAGAGCTGAATGCCTTGGGTTGGCATGTGTGTTGAGCACTTTTTAGCAGCCCTAAAAGAATTTTGTGACATGTCCTGACTGAACACTTCTATTCTGAGCATTGCTCACCTGGATCGTAGCCTGTTCGCTTCCATCAGTAAACCCCACACTCAAGAGCATTGCCTGTGGGTGCTGCGTGGCCAAAGAGCTGCATTTCCCCCCAAACCAAGCTCAGAGGGCTCGAGGGGCAGGAAAATGTTCATGGGAAGGAGGGGGTGGGATGCTGTTATATCGAGGGGATTGTAGCCTGCAGTGTGTACAAATCCTGGAATGGAAAGTCAATTTGCTCTGTCAGGGCTCATACCAAAGACAATGAAAAGTTTTCAAAACAAGAAAGAAGATATTTGTTTTTCGGTTAAAAAAACAACACCAACAAAGTCCCAAAGTACCCTGGGGGCCACCGTGAGGGGGAGCCGGCCTGATAGCACCCACAGAGTAATCACACCTGTGAGCCCAGCAGTTGGAGAAGACACAGAGGGGCCCCTATGCCGCGTGGTTCTATGAAGATCGGCTCCCCAGGCTCCAGTCTTAGCCAGGGCAGGGGAGGGAGGGCATCCATTGGCCGCTTCTGAGGGGGGACATCGGGGGATTTCAAGGCAGACGTCTTATTGACTGTGTGTGCTTCATGTCTGTTTCCTTTCATTTTTCTCACCTGTCAGTGATGCTTGCTTAAGTGCCCACACTGTCCAGAGCTGTCAACGAAACATTCAAACCTCTGGCCTTGAGCTGAAGGAGAGCCCTCAGCGAGCATCTGCTGTAACTATCCCTCCAGAGAGGCTACTGCGGGGGTTCCCCACTTTGCCCGTGTAGGAGGGTCCAATACCCGCCCCCCCCC
>NW_022103915.1:23628556-23630801 GCF_000313985.2 Echinops telfairi
GGGCTCTGGAGTCTGGACACTATACCGGGACTCCACTCTACCCCTGGTAAATCACACAAAGCTCTTTCAAACTCAGATTCCTGACTGTAACTGGTCAGTGACTAGGAACAGGTTTATCTGCTTCTTCGTATTCCACATTGCTTTTGTGTAAGAAGAGGAGCCCTGGTGGTGTGGTGGTTATGTGTTGGGTTGTGATCCACAAAGTCTGAAGTTCAAAGCCACCAGCCACTCTGAGGGTGAAAGGGCTTTCAACACCGTAAAAAGTTAGTCTCGAGGATCTACATGTAACCTCCTTCGTGGGGGATGCACAATAGAAAAGTGGGTGAAGGGTGACGTCGGACAGTATAAGATATGACAAAATAATAATTTATAAATTACCAAGGGTTCATGAGGGAGGGCAGGGAGGGGGAAAAGGAGCTGATATCAAGGGTTCAAGTAGAAAGCAAATATTTTGAGAATGATGATGGTAACAAATGTACAAATGTGCTTGACACAATGGATGGGTAGATGGATTGTGATAACAATTGTATGAGCCCCCAATAAAATAATTTTTTTAAAAGTTAGACTCAGAAACTCACAGGGGCAGTTATACCCTGTCCTCTCGGGTCAGTGAGTGTTTGGTTTTTGGTTAGTACAAGAAAGAGCCCTGGTAGTGCAGTGGGTAAGCGTTGGGCTGCTAGTTGCTAGGTCTATGTTTCACACTCACCTGATACTCTGAAAGATGGGTTAGGCTGTTGACTCCCTTGAAGATTTACAGGATCAGAAACTCTAAAGAGAAGTTCTTCTTGGTCCTATAGAGTCTCCGCGAATTGGGAACAACTGGATAGCAGTGTGTTGTAAAATGAAATTTCTTAATATGGCTCTTCTATCCATGTCTCTATCACTCCCACCAAGTGGGAGGGTGATTGGTCAGTGCTAGTTACCCTTCCCCAGCCATCTTGAAAGCGCAAACGGAAATCCCAGGGCCATCGAGGAAGAAGAGCGACAAGTGCTGCCCATTCGAGATCTGTTTGAAGTGGTGGAGGCTGAGAGCAGGGGCACCAGAGACTGGCACAGAGGCCCTGGGGCAGAGCAGAGGAGCGACGACGCTGAGACGATGAGTCTGAGAGGCAGAGCCATGGGTGAGCTGGCCCACAGAAGCAGAGGCCAAGAATGGTGGGGGACCAGAGAGAGACTTGACTCCTGCCCGAGGACAGCTGCTGCTATGGACGAATGCGTGTAGCCTTAATGTTTTCTGATCCTGACTTGTGGTAGCCTGTTAACTCCACTAATACCCCCCCATAATTGTGAGTTCTGCAATGGATTATTGAACCCAGCAGAAAAGGACAGCGCTGTGGGGATAACAATTGATGGCCGTACAGGGTAAGATGGAGGTTGGGAACATAGCTGACCTCAGCTGGCGTGGACATGGATGCTCTGTTTCCTTTCTGTGGCCAGTGGAGGTCAAATGTAACTTGTCCTCTAAATAGCCTTCAAGTGAAAGAAAAGAACCAGACCTGCTCTCTCCTGTCGTACTGCAACCACGGAGTGCTTAAAATGGGACCATCCACATGCACATGGGCTTTGAAGGTTTGCTTCACTCAATATGATAATGTAAAAATTTATAAAGGAGCTTTGTTCCTATTGGTTATATGCTGAGATCATATTTTAGATGTAGTAGGTTAAATAAAATATGTTTAAATTAATGGGGCTCACCGAGGCAAAACACTAAGGGGGTGCAACAAAACAGCAAGGGAACAGAGCAGCGAGGTCCCCAGGGAATGCCGAAAGTGGACTTTGGGGTCAGGGCGTGGTGCCCCAACAGACTGGACTGGAAAACACCCCTAAAGGCCAACAAACAGTCCTCGAACTAACTACAAGCTTTTCTTTCTTGTGTTTTGCTTTGTTTTTTATTATTGGTTTTTTGTTGTATATTATTGCTTGGTTTTGCTCTGTCTTGTTTTGTGCATGTTATTATCTCCGCAGGTCTGTCCAAATAAGATAGGCTGAATGAACAGTATGGAAGAGAAAACAACAGAACCGACAGTCCAGGGGCTGGGGGCATGGGAGTGAGGGATGTGGTGGGAAAGGTAGTGGTGTTTACAAACCCAGGGACAAAGGAACAACAAGTGATCCAAATAGGTGGTGAGGAGGGTTTAGGAGGCTTGGTAGGGCTTGATCAAGAGTAATGTAACCAAGAGGAATTACTGAAACCCAAATGAAGACTGAGCATGATAGTAGGACAAGAGGAAAGTCAAAGGAAATA
>NW_022103915.1:23632591-23652849 GCF_000313985.2 Echinops telfairi
TGAGCATCATAGAATGCCAATTTAATAGAAGAAAGTATTCTTGCATTGAGGGAGTACTTGAGTGGAGGCCCAGTGTCCTTCTGTACATAGCTAAGATTTTGTTGTTGTTGTTGTTAGGTGCCATTGAGTTGGGTCTGCCTCATAGCAACCCAACGAGTAACATAGCGGACGCCCGCCTGGTCCTGAGCCGCCCTCACAATTGTTCCTGTTTGAATGCGTCGTCGCAGCCACTGTGTCAATTCTCCATGCGGGGCCTTTCTCTTTTTGCTGCCCCTCCGCGTCATCAAGCATGATGCCCTCCGGACGTGTCCAAAGTTTGTGAGTCTAAGTCTTTCCGTCCTTGCCTCTAAGGAGCACTCAGGCTGGACTTTTTCCAAGAGAGAGAGATGTCTTTGTTCTTTCGGCAGCCCTGGTACTTTCCAGATTCTGTGCCAGCACCATCATTCAAACGCATCGGTTCTTTTCCAGTCTTCCTAATTCAGTGTCCAACGTTCACATGCATGTGGGGCAATTGAGAATACCATGGTCAGGCACACCTTAGTGCTCAAAGTAGTATCCTTGTTTTTCAACACGTGTGCAGCAGGTTTACCATACGAGGTTTGCCTTCTGCTTCCATGAGCATTGATTGTGGATCCAAACAAGATGAAAGGCCCAGTGGTGAGGATTTGGGGCTTCTTGACATTGAGTTGTACTCCATACTGAAGGCAGCAGTCCTTGACCTTCGTCAGCAAGTAGTTCAAGTCCTCACTTTCTGCAAGCAAGGTTGCTTGTATGCATATCGCAGGGTTTTTTGGTAGTTTAAATGTATTTTATTTTTAGACAACCTACACGACATGTTTTTCTCCTTAAAAAAAAAAGCCTCTGCTCCACATAAATCAAGGTCAAAAGTAAATGAAGAGCTCACAATGACATCAGTTCCCTTTGTCTAAGTCCTGGCGTCGTTTGGATGAACAGCAGTCGGTTAGGATAAGAGCCATCGGTCGTGAGTTGCACACTGTGATAAGCCATCCTCAAGGAAGATCATATATGGGGTCACACCATCTTCACGATAGTCCAGCAGAGCAACCAGGCCATCTGGATTCATGTTCTCACCAATAAAGAACTGGTCATTTTTGAGATGTGTAAGGATGTTCTCGATTGCTTCTGCGCCCCTGTCAGAAAACCCTTTCCTCTTTCTGGTTTCTGCACTTCAAGTTTGCCTTTGATTGATTTCATGTCATCTTTGATGTCTTTCTCGTAGGCTTCTTTGGTGAAGCTGGTCTCCTGCAAGCGATGGTTCATGACAGTGTCAACACCGGTGACCCCTGTGCTTTCTGTCCCATCGCCATCGGGGCCTTCAGCTGAGGCATTGCCCCCAATGAGCGAGTCATCCATGCTACCTTCGGTCCTACGGACCATCTTCCCCTCCACTTCCAGACACAGCCCGTCTGCGATCTCCCAGATCTTGTAGATGTCGGAGAACATCTCATCATGGCTGATGAGGTCCCGGTAGATGATCATGATGGCGGCTAAAGGGAGACAGCTGCGGCACTAGCTTAGGAGGAGCCCAGAGCTCTGAGTGAGCGCAGTGCGGCCTGGGAGGAGGTGGGAGCGGGCGGAAAGGCTAGCAGGTTGCTAATAAGCCTTCTTCCAATCCTGATGCCGCTCTCTTCTTTATAGAATCCGGTTCCTTTGCTTATTTGCACCCTTTGTCTGTCAGTTCATCATACTGTGGTGGCTGGTATGTTGCTGTGATGCTGGGAGCTATGTCACTGGTATTTCAAGTGCCAGCAGCGTCGCCCAAAGAGGACAGGTTGCAGCAGAGCTTCCAGACTGAGGACAGACTGCTCTTAGATGTCAGCTATGTACTTTGGAAGAACTAGCCGCGGGAAACCTGCTGCATAACACCGAAACCTTGTCAGAGAGCTGAGCTGGGTCAGGAAAAAAATTATAGGATGCATACTTGTGTAGAAAGCAGGATGTTTGTGTGTGTTGAAAGAGCATGGCTTAGTCAGGGTGCAATGTAACAATGATGAGAAATACAACTTTCCTCTAGTTCCTAAAGGTTTCCTCCCCACTCCCACTACCATGACTCGAATTCGACCTTGCAAGTCTGGCTAGACCAGAGGAGGTACACTGGTACAGATAGGAACTGAAAATACAGGGAATCCAGGACGGATGAGCCCTATAGGACCAGTGGTGTGAGTGGCAAAACAGGGAGGGTGAAGGGAGAATGGGTAGGAAAGAGGGAACCGATTACATGGAACTGTGTGTGACCTCCTCCCTGGGGGACAGACAACTGAAAAGTGGATGAAGGGAGACGTCGGACAGGGCAAGATATGACAAAATACCCATTTATAAACTATCAGGGGCTCATGCGGGAGGGGGGAGTGGGGAGGGAGGGGAAAAATGAGGACCTAATGTCGGGGGTTTAAATGGAGAGAAAATGTTTTGAGAAACGATGTACATATGCGCTTTACACAATTGATGTTGTATGGATTGGGATAACAGTTGTATGAGCCCCTAATAAAATGTTAAAAAAGAGAAAGAAAAAAAAAGAAGTGAAAGACACACACACACAAAAAAAGAAAGAGCGTGGCTTCTGATCCACTGTGACCCCACGTGGGTCAGAGCGCAGCTGTGCTCCCGAAGGTCAGCCGTGGCTGCTTTCTCGGAAGCAGATCAGCCTTTCTTCTGAGGTGTCTGTCGATGAAGCGCCAATGGTTGGTTAACCAACTTTGGTCGAACCAACTTTGGGTTAACAGTTGAGCACTTTAGCTATTGACACCACCCAGGGATTCCCTGGCTGTGTGTCTATGTATAATTACCCATCCTTGTGCATAGAAAAGATTCCGAAGGCGACAAGCCTCGCTGCTAAGTGTGGTCGTCTCTAGGAAGTGTCAAGGGAGGAGATGGACTTGGCGCTTCCTTGCATCCATCAATGTTTGTGAGTCCGCAGTTGAAGCGGAGGGAAACCCTCTGTGATGGCCTCCGTTTGGGGAGGGTGAGCAGGGGACAGTTGCCAGAGAGCAAGGCAGGGCTGTTTCAGCAATGTTGTTAGCTCCAGGCTGGCCCACTGGTGGTGGGGGGTGGGGGTGGGGTAGGCTCTTTCCCAGGAGCCCCAGCTGGGCTCTGCCCTTCCCCTGCAGTTCCTCCTGAGCCAGGCTCTCCAGCCCTCCCTCCCCACCCCAAGTCAGGAGGGAGCCTGAAGGGGACTTGCTAAAGTGCCTTGGGAAAAGGGCTCTCCAGACCACAGCCAGCTTGGCCAAGGGATTAGGTCACCCAGCACAGCTGCAAACTATTTCAAGGAAACAGGTGGCGGCGCTGGCCTTTTCCTGGACGTGGAGTTTGCTGGGAGAGACCTCGTCCAGGGTGACCTTGAAACCCAGCCACAGATACCCCTCTGTCTGGGGAAGGCCATGCAGGGTGGTGGGATCTCAGGAACCTCCCCCAGAAGAGTGGGGGCAGCCCTGGCCGCTCCTTCATTCCTCTCCAGAAGCTTTAGAAACCCTATCCCCGGGCTGCCCCCCAGCCCCCCAACATCAGAATCTGTGAGATGTGCCTGGGCACCAGCGTCTTGAAAGCCTCCAGGGGATTTCACGAAACTGCTGACAGAATCCTAGGAGGGAAAGTTGTATCCCGGGAGCAGCAGTGTTCCCTGGGAGCTAGTTGGTTGCTGGCTGCAGTGCCGTGGGTGTATCACTTGCAACCGGATGATAGGCTGCTGGTTTCCACACCTTCTCCAGAGCATGGGCATGTTCAAGTCCGTGGCTGTGGTCACTGTGCGTTTGGATTGCCTTCCTGCACTCTATCAGACTGTTCTATTCCACCCATGGGTTTTCACTGGCCATTTTCTGAACTAGACACCAGGCCTTTCTTCCTCCTCCGTCTTAGTCTGGCAGTTCCACTCAGCTTGCTCCCCCCGGGGGGTGGTCCTAGTGATATTTGAAAGACTGCTGGCTTAACTTTCAACTGCCTAGCAGCATGCGAGCCACCACAGTATGATCAACCGGGTGGTGAGGACCCTCCTCCCCCAAACCCCTTCCTGCATCAGAATCTGCATTTCAATCGCATTCCCAGGAAACTAACCTGTAGCATTAGGGCTTGAGGATACTTGCAGTTATCAGAGGCTACAGGTTAAGCCACGGCCAATATGCCAGCAAGCTGAAGGTGCATTGCATGGCATTGTGAATGAGGTCACCGGGCTGGACGGCAGCAGAGGAGCCACCACAAGAGGATCTGAGAACTCGCGGAAAGGGTGGCATACCACCAAAGTCCCTGGTTCCTGTTGCTCAGGAGAGACCCCCAGCCAGCCAGCTGCCTGGCCTTTTAGAGCCTCCCACTCCTGTATCAATCTAAGAGGATAATAACATCTTTATTATTAAATAAAAATAATCAAATCATTTTATTGGGGGCTTTTACAACTCTTATCACAATCCACACATCCATCCATTGTGTCAAACACTTTTGTACATTTGTTTCCCTCATCATTCTCAAAACATTTGCTTTCTGCTTGAGCCCTTGGTATCAGCTCCTCATTTTTTCCCTCCCTCCCGTACCCCCCACCCCCATGAACCCTTGATAATTTATCAATTATTATTTTGTCATATCTTACACCATCTGACATTTCCTTTCACCCACTTCTCTGTTTTCCATCCCCCAGGGAGGAGGTTATATGGAGATCCTTGTAATCAGTTCCCCCCTTCTCCCTCACCTTCCCTCCACCCTCTGGGATAATAACATCTTCACCTTGGATTCCTGGCTGATGACATTTGAAGGCTCTCACAGGGCACCCAGGACTTCAAACTCAAAAAAACCCAAAAAACACTTCACTACCACCGACTCATTCCAACACATCGTGACCGGGCCTACAGGGCAGGGTAGCACTGCCCCTGTGGGTTTCTGAGACGGGTAGGTAACTCTCTACAGGGAGTAGAAAGCTTTGTCTTGCCCTGCAGAGCACCTGGTGGTTTCCAATTGCTGACTCGGTCACTGTGAACACTGGTTTGGCCGGGACTGTTATGTTTTTCATCTGGAAAGGCCACCTGTCCAGTTGACTGGCCTGGGCACAGCATGTGCTGGCCATGTGTCATCCACTTCAGTCTCCAGCCACTGACACCGAATGTCTTTCCTCTCCGGGGGCTTAAGCTCAGGTACCCGGAAGTCTGGGCCAGTCGAGGCTGTCTCTGATTCCAGAGCTGTTTTTCCTGTTGAAATCCTGCAATTACTACATCACTGGGAAGAAGAAAAACAATGAGAGGGTGTGGGTTCTCATAATGACCGTGTAAGCGGCAAACCTGCGGTGTTCCTGTCCCCGTGCCAGCTGGAAACGAGAGCGCTGGGAGGAAAGGGCCTTGCCAATTCTCCACCCCGCCGGGGCTTCTGGGTTGCAGATTAACCCTGGATGGACAGCCTGGGAAGCTGCGTGAAGGTGGCCTGTGAAAATGATGTCAGGAGTGGGGTGGTGATAATGAGGAGCAGGGCAGGCCTTCAATCAGGCGGAGCTTTCCAGGGGAGCACATCATTCCCTTAGCTGGCAGGAATGAAGCATGCTCCCAGTGCCAGGCCTTGCACAGCCTTCTCCCATTTCCTCATCAAAATGACCAGTGGGGTGACACTCACTCGAACCAGGCTCAAAGATGAGCGGTCCTGAGGTTAAACAGCTATTGGTGGGTCAGAAGCAGAATTCCAGTCCAGGTGCTTCAGCATCTTCAGCTCCCTGAGGCTCCCTGCAGTGCCCTAACCCAGGCACGCTGTGGGGCTGGGGCTCTCTCAACTTGGAGATTGGATGGTGTGATGTGCTTTGTGTTTCTTCTTCCTAGTGTGGAGAGGACCGTACCCCCGGATCTCTCTGCCGATGCCTCGATCCTCTGAGAAGGATCGATCCGCTGGGAAGGGCAGTTGTTTGTTTGTTTGTTTGTCTGCAGACTAAAAACCAAACTCCCTGCCATCCAGTCAATGCTGACTCATAGCAACCCTGTCGGTGTCGGCTGGGTAGAACTGGCCCTTGTGCATCTTGGAGACTGTTAACTCTTGATGGGAGTAGAAACCCCTGTCTTTCACCTGTGGAGTAGCTGGTGGTTTTGAACTGCTGACCTCGCAGTTAGCAGTGCAACATATAACCACTACACCACTGGGGCTTCAATCTGCAGACTCCCACTGCTGAAGTCCTCTCCCTCACTCTTTCTCCTCTCCAGTCAAGAAGCACTTGCGGAACAGGCTTGGAGTCAAGAGACCCTGGAAAAGCACAGAGAGTCAAGTGGGAGAGAGCCACGTCCTCGCGGAAAGAGGGGCCAGGAGAGAAGGAGAGTGGCTGCCGCCAGCGTAGGTGTAAGATATGACAAAATAATAATTGGTTTGGTGGGTCAAAAAGTGGGGTTTGGGCAAAGGCAGCGGCCCGGGCTAAGGCACAAAGGCAGAGTGTGGCCTGTGGTCTTTTGTCAGTCAGTCACTGAAATGTAGCCCCTCGAAATAAAAACCAGCTGGGATGTTTAGAAACCAGCTCTGTTGAATTTTAAGTCAATTGAAAGCAAAAGTAGTAATAAGCCAAACCTAAACCAGTGGCCGTGGAGCCTGCCATCCTGAAGCAAGGCCACCCTGTGTCGGCAGTGGGATTTCAAGGTTGTGACTGTGCAGGTTTGCCAGGCCTTTCCTCAGAGGCATCTTGGATGGGTTCGAACTACCAACCATTTGGTTAGTGGTCAAACGCTTAATAGTTTACAACTATTCTCCTAGCAGAATGGCCAGCACCGTCCTAAATACTTGATATACATCAACTCACTCAATCCTCACAAAGAACCTGTGAGGTAATATTATGGATTGAATTGTGTATCCTCCCCCACCCAATATCTATCAAAACCCTGGTTTCTATACCAATATAATCCAATATGAGCAAGAACCAATGGTGCTTAAGGAAGAAGTTCAAGCCACACTGAAAGCATTAACCAAAAAAAGGGGGTCAGGAATTGATGGAATACCAATTGAAATGTTTCAACAAGCTGATGGATGAAGCACTGGAAGCACCCACTCGCCTATGCCAAGAAATTTGGAAGACAGCTACCTGGTCAACTGACTGGAAGAGATCCATATTTGTACTCATTCAAAAAAAAAGGTGAACCAACAGACTGCTCGAACTATAGAACAATATCATTGATACCACATAAAAGTACAGTGTTGCTGAAGGTCATCCAACAATGGTTAGAGCAGTACATGAACAGGGAGCTGCCAGAGGGTCAGGCCAGATTCAGAAGAGGATGTGGAACCATTGCTGATGTCAGATGGATCTTGACTGCAAGCAGAGAATACCAGAAAGATGGTTACTTGTGTTTTGTTTACTATGCCAAGGCATTCGACTGTGTGGATCATAACAGCCTATGCGTAACCTTGAGAAGAATGGGAATTCCAGAACACTTCATTTTGCCTGAGCAGACTTGTGTATGGGTCAAGAGGCAGTTGTATGAATGGAACCAGGGACTGTTTCATGGTTTAAAATCAGGGAAGTTATGTGTCAAGGTTGTGTCCTCTCATCATACTTATTCAATCTGTATGCTGAACAAATAATCATAGAAGCTGGATTATATGGGGAGGAAATGTAGCTGCAGGATCGGAAGAAGACTTCTTACCAATCTTGCTTGCTGAAAGTGAGGAGGACTTGAAGCACTTGATGAAGATCAGGGATTGCATCCTTCCTTATGGATGATGACTCAAAGTAAGACCAAAATCCTCACAACTGGACCAATAGGGAACCTCGTGATCAATGGAGAAAGGATTAAAGTTGTTGAGAATTTCATTTTGCTTGGATCCACAATCAATACTCATGGAAGCAGCAGTCAAGGGATCAAAAGAGGGGCTGCATTAGGTCAATCTGCTGCACAAGACCTCTTTAGAGTATTGAAAGAATGTTACTTTGAGGACTTAGGTGCACCTCACCCAAGCCAGGTGCTTTCCATCGCTGCACACACCCACCCTGTGAACGCTGGACAGTGCATAAGGAAGACCGAAGAAGAATGGATGTATTCACATTGTTGTGCTGGAGAAGAATATTGAACGTACCAGGGACTGCTAAAAGAACAAACCAATTTGTCTGAAAAGAAGTACAGCCAGAGGGTTCCTTAGAGGCAAGAATGGCAAGACTTTGTCATGCATTTTGGACATGTCATCAGGAGAGACCAGTTGAGATAGTTAATGTTTATTGTGCGAACCTGGCCAATGAACACATGTGGGGTTAATTGAAGGGCAGAGGGATAAATTGCTCAGTGAGCCTCGCCTTTCTAGTTCTCGGATCTCTTGCTGTTTGATGGTCAGACCAGGGTGCAGCTGCCTTAGCCAGTTCCCTGTGTCAGCTTGCAAGGCTGACTTCCTGCAAGACATCCCGGAGGAGAAGCCACATGGACCTACCCCAATGTAGCCCTGGGTGCTGGAGCAGCTGTGTGGAAACCCCTGCCAACACTAAGATGCTTACACGTTCACTGACTCGGCTTTCCTCCTGCAGTCGGCATCATTGCGTGTGTTTTGTGAGATGGAGGAGGACTTTGTGGATTGGTGTCGGCCATATGGGTTAATGTTGGACTTGTGGTTTGGAGCAGCACTGGTTAGGATGTTTTCTTGATGTGCACTCACCCTTTCTATAAAACTCTCTCATACATATGCGTTTCTGTGGATTCGTTTCTCTAATGTACCCAGACTCACACAGCAATCTCTGAAGAAGGACATCATGTTTGGTAAAGTGGAGGAAGGCCCTTGAGGAGCTGGATTAGCACAGTGGCTGCAACAATGGCTCAGGCACAGGGACCACTTAAGGATGGCGCAGGACTGTGCCATGTGTATTCTGTGGTGAACAGGGTCACAATGTGTTGGGACCCACACATTGGCACCTAACAGCAACAACAATAGCATGATCGTGTTTGGAAACATTGTGTTATATCAGTATTCAGATACTATTGCAAGTGAGGGAGGCGATTTCTGGGGTGTGGTGAGTTAAGTGCTGGACTGCCAACTGAAAGGGCACTAGTCGACAGGAGCCGTCTGCCCCTGTAATGACTGACAGTCTAGGTAACCCTAAGTACTATTTCTACTCTGTGCTACAGGGTCACCATGAGTCAGAATTGGCACACTAGTCACGGGGTTTTTTTTGGGGGGTGGGGAGATTGAGGACTTCAGGGTGAGTTCTTAATCTAATCACTTCTGAGTCACTAAAAGAGCAGAACACACACACACACACACACACACACACACACACACACACACACGGAGAGAGTCGCCATGTGAGAATCATCTACAAATCAAGAAATACCAAGGAACCAAGGAGCACAGACAAGGAGGAAAAGACACAGACAAGGGCATTGTATGGACTTTTAGTCCCTAGTACTATGAGAAAATAAATGTCTGATCTTTAAAGCCACTCACTGGGGTATTTGTCACAGTAGCACTAAGTAACTAAGGTATGTGGGTCCTGCTACCTCCATTGCAAAGGAAGAAAAAATAAAACCAAACTCACTGCCATTGAGTCAATGCCAACTCACAGTGACCCTGTAGGGCAAGGTAGAACTGCCACTGTGAACTTCCAAGACGACTGCTTTATGGGAGCAGAAATCTCCATCTTTCCCCAGTGGAGCTGCTGGTGGTTTCAAACGGCTGACCTTGCAGGTAGCAGCCCCAGGCAGCACCACTACACCACCATGGGGCTCCTGTTCCCTCCATGAATGATGAGGAACTTGCGGCCCTGAGCTCACAATTCTCAGGAGACTCAGTCAGGATTCAAATGAAGGCCACTTGGCTCTGGAGTCTGGACTTTGAATTCACTTTTTCTAAGAAGTCCCTGGTGGCACTGTGGAATTAGAATCAGGTTGCTACAAGGGCCAACTTTCAAACCCTACCAGCCACTTTGATGGCAAAAGATGAGGCTGGCTGCTCCAATAAAGATTTACCATCTCAGAATCCCACTCTAAGATTACCTTGAGTGGAATCAACTCAACAGTATTTCCATAGGTTTGGGGTAATGCAGTGTGAAGGTGCCCTGGTGGTGCTGTGGGTCAGAAATTGGACCGCAAACTAAAGATCAGCTAGCCGCTGCTCTTCAGAAGAAAGATGGGTCTGTCTACTCCATAAAAATGTACCGTTTCAGAAACCCTCTCTAAGCTCACTATGGGTCAGGATAGACTCAGATACCCCCACTGCCCTACAGGACAGAGCAGAACTGCCCCATTTACAGGAGCAAACTGCCTCCGAAAGAGTGATTGATGGATTCAGCTCAATATGTGACCCATTGGTGTACCAGGGCTCCTGATTAACTGAATGGCGCAGAACAAAACTCCAAATCCAAAAATATCAGGCTTACCCACTTTTCTGTTGTCCGATCCCCAGGGAGGAAATTATATGTAACTCCTTGTGATAGTTTCCCCCTTTCTACCCCACCTTCTCCTTCCCCTCCTGGTATTGCTGCTCTCATTATTGGTCCTGAGGGGTTTACTTGTCCTGGATTCCCTCACTGGCCTATATTAAGGTTGTGATGGAGTGTTGGCTGCCTACCCAAGAAGCCTTTCATAGGCCTCATTTTCCCTTGAGTTGGCTGGGTGAAAGGACTCCTCTTGGTATAGTGGATTATTCATTGGGCTGCTAACCGTAAGGCCAGTTGTTCGAAACCACCAGCCTCTCCACAGAAGAAAGATGGAACTTTCTATTCCCACAGAGATTTCTAGTCTTGGAAACCCACAGTAGGAAGCTCTACCCTGTCCTGCAGGGTCACTATGAGTACAAATGATTCCATGGCAGTGAGTTAGGTGTGAGGCTGGCTGAGCTAGCTTGTCCTTGCCATTGATATATTCTCCTCTTCTCCCAGGAGCATAACTTCACTGCATATACTAGCCTCCTGGGCAGTTGGTGTGGCCATATGGTGGGATTCTTTCCAACAGTTTGTGGAAGAAGTGCTATGTACCACATCCTACCTGGCTAATAAATCCATCTGTGTACAACCCTCACTTCCTGTCCACATCAACTGGCCCAGTGGTGAGAACTCTGCACTCTGAGGCTCTTGAGCAGCTGGAGTGACAAGATAGAAGGAGTTGGCGCTACATGAAGCAAGGCCTGCTTCCCCGTGCCCCACCTCTATCATGACCTATATTGGACTGGGGCAAAAGGGATAATATCATTTTTTTGTGATCAAATCATGGGGATTTTGTCATTTATCTTTTTCTTGCTATTAAGCTTATGTTATGTTGTCTAAAACATCCCAGTCCAGTCCCTCTCAAGTCCTTAAGTCTGGCACTAGCCCATAAGTCCCTCTGCAGATCCATACAACCACATGCAGGAAGATTACAGGCTAGTGGATGTAAAGTCCTGCAGATCCAATGGCAGTGGAAGCATCGCGGGGCTCCGGCAGCTCTCAGGGTGGCCAGCAAGCAGGAAGGTAAAGGCAGAGTGAGAAAGGGTGGCTTCCAGTCTCATCTCCAAGTGAGGTCATCAGGCTGTGATCAGATTAACAGGCTAAACTCCACCCCTACACTTTTATATGTCTTCAAGTTGACATGAAATTATGTAACTGCCACAACTTGCAACTAAAAACAAAACAAAACCCTAGTTTAATGAGGGCTTCAAAATGTAATGGATAGTGGGATTTTTCCACAAACATTTTGAAGCCCTCTCATAGAAAGGCTAAAAGCATCAAAATCCTATTTGAAAGCAGTGTAAGTCCTGAGTCTTACCTGTGCAGATATCTGCCTACCAAGCCGAGATAGAAAGAGCCTTTTTCTTATGGAGTTTCTATATAATGTAGAAATGAAGTAACAGAGACTGCTGTCATATCTCTGAAATGACTATTGACATCTGAAGGAGTGTATAGGTTAATCACTTACCGAAACAAATTCAATCGGACTTAGCCAACTTTCATCACAAGGGAAGTACCCTGATAGCACAGTGGATAAGTGTTGGGCTGCACAAGGTTGGGGATTCAAATCCAACTCCAAGGCAGAAAGACAAGGCTGTTTGTTCCAGTGAGAACTGACAGTCTTACAATGGATGGATGGATTGAAGAGTTGTACGAGCCCCCAATAAAATGATTGTAAAAAGAAAAAATAAATTCAAAAGAACGACAAAACAAAAAAACCCTGGACAGTCTTGAAACCCAAGGGAGCAGTTCGTCTTAAAGAGTCCCTTTGAGTCAGGATCACCTGGACGGCCGTGGGTTTGGGATTGCAAGGGGTGCCTATGACAACACGACTTGGCTTGTGGAGTTGCCTTTTCATTCCGAGAGATTGAATGGCAGATGAACTTCTTGGAGTCCTTCCTGCTCTAAATTCCCCCTTTTTCTTCCGACTCTCCCTCTGCAGGTTCCTTAGTCTTTTCTCCCTTCTGCCTTCCTCTCCAAGGAGCACTGGCGGCACCGTGGGGGAGGCTGCTGCCCGCAAGGTCACTGCTTCCACCCCAACAGTTGCTCTGTAGGAGAAGGATGAGGTTGTCTGCTCCCATAAAAATATACTACCTCAATTCTAAAATCAACTGTGATAATGATTGTCTAACTCTTTTTGGTATGATGGAATTATTGAATGGTACGATGTATGGATGAAGCGCCAATAAAATTGTTCATGTATCTAGTCTCAGAAATCCTAAGAAGCAATTCTTCTCTGTTCTACATGCTCACTAGGAGTCGGAACTAGCTAGAGGGCAGTGGTTGGGGTGGGTTTGGCCCGCATCTCCAGGTGCTGGCTGCCTTTGTTGGTTGCTACAGGTGGGACTATGGCGGGGACCTCTTCTTCCTTTCTACTTCCAGCATGGACGGGAACAGACTCCTGCTGCAGGAATAATCTTAAAGTTCTTTTTAGGATTAAGTTTGGTTAAAAAAAAAAATCCCTGCTTGCTTGGATAACACGTTTACTAAAATTGGAACGAAACAGAGAAAATTAGCATAGCCCCTAAGCAAGGATGACATGAAAATTTGTGAAGCTTTCCAGATGAAAAAGAAAACTTTATAACTGCTAAATTTTTGTAAAATCACTTTAGTGGGGGCTTGTACAGCTCTTAGCACAATCCGTATACCCATCCATTGTGTCAGGCACATTTGTACATTTGTTGCCATCATCATTTTCAAAACATTTGCTTTCTACTTGAGCCCTTGGTATCAGCTTCTCATTTTTCCCCTTCCCTCCCTTTCTTACCCTCCCTCATGAACCCTTAATAATTTATAAATTATTATTATTTTGTCATGTCTTACACTGTCCCATGTCTCCCTTCACCCAGTATTCTGTTGTCTGTCCCCCAGGGAGGGGGTTATATGTAGATCATTGTGATTGTTTCCCCCTTTCTCCCCCACCTTCCCCTCCTGGTATCACTACACTCATTAGTGTCCTGAGGGGTTTATCTGACCTGGATTCCCTGTGTTTCCAGCTCTTACCTGTACCTTAACTGCGGAATTTTGACTTCTCTTAGAACATTATGTCAATAGTTTGTTAGGTTCTAAGACCCTCTTCCCACCAGAGGGGTTGAACAATCCAAACAGGCAAGAGAGATAGGATACGCTATCCTTTACTCAGACACACATCAAGATAAATAAGATTGCTCGAAGGGAGGTCTGGTGTTACAACATTCAGGATGTAAACGAGAAGAGGCGTCTTCATCATTTTATTGTGCAGGAGAGTGGGTAGGTCAAGGAAGGTTTTAAAAAGACTAGCATTTCTATTGAGCCTTCACAGGTGATTAAGAATGTGTTAGGACACTTGGTTGCAAGTGTCAGACACTGACTCTAACTGTTGTGAGGTGCTGTCAAGGTGGCTCCCACGCCCAGCGCCCCTGTGCCCAACAGAGCGAGACACGGCCCTGTCCTGCTCTCGTCTCACGGTTGTTGCTCTGGTTGAGTCCATTCTTGTAGCCACTGGGTCAATCCTTCTCATCCAAGATTTTCTTCTTCTTTGAATACATCCTCTGCGTTACCCAGCACGATGCCTTTCTACAGGGACTGGTCCCTACTGATGAAATGTCCCTAATACAATGGCAAAATCTGAACAGCCTGACTTCCAAGGAGCGTTCTAGCTGTACTTCTTCCAAGGCAGGGTTGTTCTGTACGTTCAGGATCCATCACCAAAGCTATAGCTTGTCTATCGAGTCTCCTTTTGGGTCCTCCTTATGCCTCGTCCAGTTTTCACATCCACACGAGACTACTGAAAATACCACGCTTTGAGTCAAGCATTCTTAAGTCCTCCCAGAGACAGCTTTGCTTTTGAACTTTAAAGAGACCTTGTGCAGCAAACTTGCCCGATGCATGTCTTTTTCTTTTTTAAAAATCATTTTATGGGGGGCTCGAATAGCTCTTATCTCCATCCATCGTGTCAAGCACATTTGTACATTTGTTGCCATCATCATTTTCAAAACATTTTCTTTCTACTTGGGCCCTTGGTATCAGCTCCTCATTTTTCTCCTCCCTCCCCGTTCCCTCTCCCTCATGAACCCTTGATGATTTATAAATTATTATTATTTTGTCATATCTTACAAGTCAAACATCTCCCTTCCCCCACTTTTCTGTTGTCCATCCCCCCGGGGGAGGAGGTTACATGCAGATCCTTGCAATAGGTTCCTCCTATCCACTCCACCCTCGTCTTTTGCTTTTTTGCTGCTGTGCTACTGAGTGTTGATTATGGACCCAAAACATGAAATCCTTGACATCTTCTATCATTTCTCTGTTTACCATGATGCTACCTATTGGTCCAGTTATGAAGATTTTTGTTTTCTTTACATTGAATTGTAATCCTTTCTAAAGGCTGCAGTCTTGGACCTTCATCAGCAAGGGCAGCCAGTGCAGCAAGGTTGCATCTCCTGCATATTAAAGGTTTTAATTAGTCTTCCTCCAACCCTGACGCCACATTCTTTCTTCATAAAGTCTAGTTTCTTGGATTATTTGCTCCATATACAGATTGAATAAGCATGTCAAAAGGCTACACGTTTTAAACCGTGCAATGTTTCCTTGTTCTGTTCCAAGAACTGCATCTTGGTCTATGGACAGGTTCCACCTGAGCACAATGGCATACTCTGGAATGGCCATTCGCCTCGGTGTTCTCTATAGTTTGTGGTGAGCCACACAGTTGAATGAATTCACGTAGTCAATGAAACACAAGTAAGCATCTTTCTGGTATTCTCCAAGTTTCAGCCAACATCCAGTCACATCAGCAATGATATCCCTTGTACCAAGTCCTGTTCTGAATCTGGCTTGTATTTCTGGCAGCTCCTGTCGATATACTGCTGTTGTTGAATTATCTTCAGCTCAATTTAATTTGCATGCAATATGAATGGTATTAAAATTTTTTTTATATGAATGGAATTGTCTAGTAATTTCTATATTCTGCTAGGTCAGTTTTTTTGGGGAGGGGCACAAATATGGATCTCTTCCAGTTGGTTGGCCGGGTAGCTGTCTTCCAAATTCCTTGGCATAGACTAGTGAGTGCTTCAAAATGAGTTTAGGAAAAATTTTAATTTGAGATACACTGGAGACTCTCCCACAAAACAAAAGGGAAATTCTCATCACCTGAAAGTACTGAAGAGTACCAAGTGCAGTGGAGCAGCTCTCTCTACCTTGCTTGCCTCCCTTTTTCTCTTCATTTTAAACCAGAGGAAGATGAATGCCAATGTTCTGTGCCTGTTATGATATTCTTAGAGAATCTGACTGATTCACTCTGCTTTAGGCCCACGTGTGAATCACCTGCAGTCAGGGATGTAGAATCATAGAAGAGCATCTGAGATACTCTTAGCTGTACTCACACATGGCTAACGGCAGTGAGGAAGATCCCTGAAAGAAGGTGCTTCTAGAGGTATGCTGTGTCATCATGACTGTGTGCCTGGTACTGGGCAGATGAGTATAAATGAGCAGGGAATATGATGTGTGCGGGGCAGTTAGAGGGACCAAATACCAAGTAGACGGAATAGCCTTTCAAAATCACAGAAGCGCCAGATGCACAAATCACTCAATAGGGGTAGAATGTAAAATTAAAGAGGAAAATGATAAAACTGGAAGATAGAGATAGAAGATAGGTTAGGCATAATCAAGGAGGATATTGTACTTCGTGGCAAAGAAGTAAGATGTTGCCCTTTAGGTAATGACGAGCTGGTACGGGATTTGCAGTCGGAGAGGGAAATGATGAAGTGATGCCTCCGACACTGACAGCACCGAGCTGAATGCATCAGAGCAGGGTTTCAGAGAGGGCGCTCCCCCAGGGGAGCCGATTGTACCTAGTGCAGGCGCGGATTTTATAAGGAAACACTGCATAACATTGACTGACATAGTGAAAGGGTTATTTTTTTTTTCTATTCTCGTTCAGTCTGTTTGATTCAGTCAAGGAGAAATGATCAGCTTAGTGTCCATATGTCTGTCTTTTAACCCATTGCTGTTAAGGCAATTTCAGCTCATACATAGTGAACTATATGACTGAGTGGTAGGGGATTTCCAAGGTTATAATATTTACAGGAGTAGACTGACATATCTCTCTCCTGTGGAGTGACTGGTGGGTTTGAACGGTCAACCTTTTGGTTAAGAGCCAAGTGCTTAGTCATCGGCTTTTCTAAGATGTGCTAATCTTCCTTTATGTCACAAGGCAAAGCCTCGAGTCCCAAAATTTCAGTAGCTAAAATATCAAGTTAATATTAAATAACATGACTTTACTTTCCCTGGACTGCTTTGGTAGAGTTCTACATATAGCCAGTGATACTGGTTTTCACACTAATATGTTTCACATAACAACAAAACAAGAATCAACTTCCAGTGAGATACAGGAGCAAGAGTGTAGGTGACACATGGAGACAGCAAGAATGGTGACAGTGGGACACAATCATCGCCTGGAGCTTGAGATACAGTGGATTAGTAAACAGTCAGAAGGCTGCTGCCATTGTCAGGTGACAGATTCCTTTACAGCAGCGTCTTTGATTGTGTTTTCCTCTGAAGACCAAGCTTTGAGGGAAACAAGTGTGACTGTTTACTTAGCACCCTGGTCAGCAATGCAAACCCTTGTCACTGAGAGCGAACTAATGTGCTTGCCTTCTTTCCAACACCAGCTCCCCAGATGTCTCCTGTCATGTCACCTCAAGCCCACTGAGCCAGAGGGTGGTACAAATGGCGGAAAAACATCAGATAATAAAAGTGAACGTTTTACTCATCCCTCAAATTCCTTCAGCACAAATGTCACTTCCTTGGAGAAGCCTCCCCTGATTTCCCAGCTACTCTTTGCTATTGGCTTTCAGTGAGCTGTCATGTACCACCCCCCCACCCCACCCCCACCCCCACCCCCCATCAATGCGAAGCTTGTTTGAATGGTTTCTCTATATACCTCCTCACCATATTCGAAGCTACTCAGTGGCCCTCTCTTTCATTTTCCATCCATCACAGTCAGCACAGTGCTGGCTCAAAGCAGGCAGGAACACATGCAACAAATGAATCTTGCTGTGGGGACACCATATTACAGGAAACACTTAGAAACTCATTACAGCCTAGACTATCCATTCCAAGTTCAAGGAACATTCGTAAAAGGGAAAGATCAGCAGAAACCGGGAGACGTGCATCAAAAGTGTTAGGGATGTTACCGGGCTTGAGTTGGAAATAGGAAACCTAAATAAAGATTTTTCAGCACACCAGTTCAGCATCTTAATAGCAAGATTTCCCACTTTGATGGGGAGGGAGAGAGGGATGAAGGGAGAGAGGAGGAAAGGGAGAGAGAAGCAATTATCAAGGGAAGGAAGGAAACAGGTTCTAGCAAGGATTTTCTTTTATTTCTTCTGACTCTCACTCTTCAAAAGAGCACCCCTTTGGCATCTGGCTGACAGTTTTGGACAATCTTTTGTATTCCCAACATTCCACCTCGGGTCTAGCCCACCTTGTTATAAAGACAAAACTAAACCCCGGAAGAAAAGCAAGAGCAGCAAGAATTTGATGAAGGATTTCTAGCAGCTACACAGACATAAGCTGGGCTGTGGGCCTTTAGAGACATTATCTCCCCTGACTAACACCCTCCAGAATTCTGTCTACATTTCCTGTGCCGTTGCTTTCGTCTTGAAAAGGTCTGATGCTGTGCTGCCAACAGGGTGGTCACCAGCCACATGCGGCGATCTGAATTTAAGTGCCATTTAAAATTCCTTATTGAGTTGCACTAACCACATTTTGAGCGCTTAGTAGCCACATGCTGGTAATAGCTTCAGTATTAAACAGTTCAGATAAAGAACATTTCCTTCATCACTGAAAGCTCTACTGGACAACACGGCTCTCCGGATAAATGCCCCAGGGTGACTGAAGGCAGGCGCAGGAGTGGGAGATAATTTGTAACTGGCTTTCAAGGGCTTCTCTCTCTACCCACCCTTTCAGCTCCTACCCTCTTGCATTTGACTGAAACGTCCCAGGTGCATTTTCATTGTACAATGCAGTGAGTTTGAGTATAGTCACAAAGTTGTGCAAGCATCACCGTGCATTCCAGAACATTTTCTTATTCCTCCAACCGAAACCTTCTACCTGTGAGCAACCATCCGTCCTCTTTCCTCCCCTCATCTCCTGGCAACCACTAATCTACTTCCTGTCTCCATGGATGTACCTATTCCCGGCATTTCATATAAGTGGAATCATACAATATGTGTCCTTTTGTGTCTGGCTTGTTTTTTTCACCAAGGAAACTCTTTGCAAGGTTAATCCTTTCACTGTAGCATGCATTCATACTTCATTTCTTTTGTGGCCGAACAATAACATATGTCCTTGTATGGCTGTACTCCTTTTGTTTAACCATTCATCCGTTGATGGGCATTTGAGTTGCCTCCACTCTTTGGCTGTTATGAGTAGGAAGATTGTGAACATGGTGCACACATATTTGTGCTATTATATGTTTTCATAGCATATATATATATGAATATACATATTTATCTATATGACCACAATGACAGTGAGTTCGTATATGATAGTTGTTTTTATATAGTAGATATATATACTTATATAACATAGAATTGGAATTACTGGGCCATATGTGAACTGTATGTTTTGCTTTTTAATTTTTTAATTAATTAATTCTATTTATTATTTTATTCATTTAAAAATTAATTTATTTTATCATTTTATTGAGGGCTCTTATAATTCTTATTACAATCCATACATCAGTTGTACCAGGCATATTTGTAACTGTTGCTTAGCTTTATGGGGTGTGCTAAACTGTTTTTCAAAATAGCTATACCATTTCATTTTAGGTGCATTTAAAGAAGAACTTACTCTTCTCCTCACTAGACATAGAAACTACCTAGTCATCGGCGGATGGTGGGAATGGTCACTTTGACTCACACGGAAGTCCAATCAGCCTGGAACTGATGGATGAAGCTGTGGCTCCGTTCTTCTCCCTGCCAACCTGTCAGGGATTGTAGTCAATGGGGTTTCTTGAGGCGTTCCTTCAGGAGCAGTGAAGCACGCTCCGGGTGGCCACCTCCAGTATGATAATTTCTTGTGTTCTTTAGCGATGGTCCATGCAGGTGGGTGGACGACTAAAGGACCATGGAAATAAGTGGAAGGTGGAAATCAGTTGAATTTCTGACCCACCACCCTCTCTGTCCTAACTTTTAATCCTTGCTGTGGTATGACAATTGTGTTGTCTTTTAGATGCAAATCTGCTCATAAGCTAAACGGTTGCCAGTTGTCCGTACATTTCCCAGGGCACAATGGATATCTTACAGCCCTTTCCCATCTTCCTGGATCAATGTAGGCGAAGCTCCTGGAACAGCGCCTGGTAAAGCATTCGGGCCACACAAATGCTAAGATGATTGTGGTTGTTCAGCTTCATCTCCTTCGCTAGATAGTTTTAGGTTCCTTGTGAGTGAACTTTTTTTTTTCATTTGCACTACAGCATACTGAAAAGTCTGTTGAGGTGAATTGGACCTTAGACGTCTCTTCCCCTTTGTTGGCTCGGGTTGGACCACATACAGAGTATGTGTACTCCAAAGACAACCCACCAATACTGTTGGGCAGCCCCTGTTTTAGAAGCCCGGGTTCTGAACCTTACACCCTTTCCATAACGGGACTACCTCCACGTGAACGTGAGGTCAGAGGCTACAGTGGAGTGAGGCCAGGGAACAAGCATTCCCGCTCGTCGGCCCCCACCGTCCAGTCCAGGCGTGGCTGTGGGTGGAGCTCCTCTAAGGCAGTCCCCACTCCTGGCCGTCCCCATTGGACTGCGGGCGACGCGCTCCGTTCTGCTTCGAGTCAGGATCGGGATCAGATCCGGGCCCCCAGGGGGCAGTGAGGACCCAGGCTGCGGCGCCCGAGCCCCGGGAGCCCGTCCCGGCGGCAC
>NW_022103915.1:23653138-23688701 GCF_000313985.2 Echinops telfairi
CACCGCTCGGGACCGCAGGAAGCCTCGCAGGTACCGCGCCCCCGGGGCACGGAGCGCGCGCCTTGGGAGGGGAGTCGGAGCCCACGTTCCGCAGGTGGAGCGGGCAGGGGTGTCTGGCCGCGAGGTCCGAGCGCCGCGTGGCTTCCCCGCTCCCGGGGGGCACCGGGCACGCCTGTTGCCTCTAAGTCTGCCTGGGCCACAGCTCGGGTTCTGTGCGACATCGCAGCCAGCCTCGGGCGTCCCGGAGTTGGGGAGCGGCTACAAAGAGAGTCGGCCTAAGGCCAGGCTGCCGGGTAGGGTGGAAACGCTCGCGGAGCCCCCATCCTAGACACTTCTTGCCAACCGGTCTCTTCCCCGGAGGTCTGGGGTGCCGGCATGTCTTCATTGGCCTGAGTGCGACAGCGACAACAGGTGTCCCTGGAGACGGTCGGTCGGCGGTGCCTTTCTCCCTAACCCCTGAAATCCCGGCCTGGGCCCCCCGCCCCGCCTCTGGGGTGTCTGGAGATGAGACCCCAGCCTGGACTCCCAGACGCTCTGCCCGCTGGACAGCGCTCAGAGGCGGCTGGACCCGGCGGGGATTTGGATGGAGTCTCCTCCAAGCCTTGCCAAGCAATTTGCTGGCCACCCGATTCTCTCTGGGAAGAAGAGTTGGAAGTGTGTGTGTGTGTGTGTGTGTGTGTGTGTGTGTGTGTGTGTGTTCACATTCGTGCAGCCTCCACTGATGAGAGCTGCAGAGGGCTGTGGGGATATCATTAACTGTTGTCTTGTGCAGCCTCCAGTCTCTGCCTGCCTGCCCGCCCCGCCTGCCCCTGCCTCTTCCTCTCCCTCCTCTTCCCTCTCCCCTCCCTCTCCTTCTCCCTCCTCTTCCCCCACTCTCTCGCTCCCTTCCCCCTCCCACACACTCTCTCAAGGCAACGCACTATGTCCTACTCTCTACTCATCTGGCAGGAACAAACAGGCTTATCCCCTTCTTTCAGACTCCTGTGTTGTAGAGGAAGTGCATTCTCACACCAGGGAAGGGAAGCATTTAAAAGACATTCTGTTTTATTGTTCCTGTGACAATCAGATGAAAAAGAAATAAAAACAAACAATAGTATACTAGCTCTTCAGCTCTCTCAACCTCCGCCCCACCTCACTTTAAAGTGACCATCCCACCTCATCCCTTGTATTCTCAGTGTGTGTGTTTTCATTGAAGTGATGGCTATTTCCCCTTGAGGTCTGTCTCTAGGTTCGTATTAGGAGCGTTGGCTTAGGGGGACAGAAATCCAGCCATTCCTGCTACCCTCTGTATATCCCTCTGTATATGGTTGGCAGCTCCTTGATTCTCACTGTGCCTCATGCTCCTCTTCCCTAAGACGGTGATAATAATTGCACCTGCCTGACAGCATGTTTTCAGGATGAAATGAGTCGATGCCTGAAAAACACAAAACACCCTGCTAAGTGCTCAATAAATGCTGGCTCTTATAATGAAGCTTTGCTCTGAATGGCTTATCTTTCAAAGAGTAGACCGGATGTGTCCAAAATGGTCCAGTAGCCATTTAGGGCTCCGCAGCTTGAAGGAGAACTGCCATTGTTGTTACTGATAATGTTCAAAGTATTGTATCTCGTGGAGGGGAAACTCCGCCATTGGAATGGTGGAGAAATAAGTGGATTCCAACTAGTAATTGACAAAAGCTTTATAAAATTGACAAAGCTTGACAAAATTGATGTGAATGTTTCATAAGAATATCATACATCTTACTTTGTGGGATGCTGGCTTTTCACAGTCATGGTTGTCTTTGTATGTGTGTGGTGGTGGGGGCCATGTGATATTTGAAGGTACTTATCTTTTCTATTTCTCCTGTAAGCAAACAAATAAAAGCTTCTAGAAAATGAGAGAGGGAGAAAGGAAAACAGACAAAAAACCAACCATATCTGCAAAAAAGCCAGCAGCTTTTGTTACGTTGTTAGGTGCCTCTAGCTGGCTCTGACTCATAGTGACCTGTGTACAGTGGAATGAAACACTGCCCGGTTTTGAACCATTCTCACAATGGTTCCCACATTTGGGCCCGTTGTTGTAGCCACTGTGTCCATCCATCTCATGAAACATCTTCTTCTTTTCACTGCTCTTCCACTTTGCCAAGCACACCGTCCTTTTCCAGGGATTGGGCTCTCCTCTTAGCCTTTCGAAAGTAGGTGTGATGAAGCCTCACGGTCCTCATTTCTAACGAGCATTTGGCTGTACTTCTTCCAAGACAGATCTGTTTGTTCTTCTGGCAGTCCCTAGTACTTTCAGTATTCTTCAAATGCATCGATTCTTCTTTGTTTTTCTTTATTCAATGTCCAACTCTCACATGCATATTCCCAGTGTCATTAAGTTAATTTCTGACTCACGGCAACCTTATATGACAGGATAGAACTGTCCCTGTGGGTTTCCCAGACTAACTATTTACAGGAGTAGAAAGACTCATCTTTTCCCTCTCCTTCAGCCTTTATTGAGTGTCCAACTTTCATACACATGAGACGCGATTGAAAATACCATGCCTTGGGGCGGGCGGGTTTAGTCGCTCATAGAAACCTGACATGAGAGTTGTCCCTTCAGGTGTATGCTCCCATGTCTGGGTAATCCACTTCGTTCCTTTGCCACAGTTACTTCCCTTTCCTTGTTTTATCCGAAGATTCAAACTTCTCAACTTCTTTCTCTCTCTCTCTCTTTGAAACCTTAAATGTGAACATGTATCAGGCTTACTTCCTTCTGAACCCTCTGCTACTTGCCTCCTACCCTAAACTACTCCAAGTGATCTTCCCTAAAGTTTCTCCTTTAGTGAGATGGCAGCAAGAATCTGGCTGTCCTGTTACATCACAGCGCCCGCATAGCCTAGAACCTGGAGAAACAGCAAACGGGCCCAGTTATTTTAGCATCTTCAGTGCTTTTGCCAGGGGTCTTAAAATAAATACACCCACATAGAGAAAGTGACTCTCTCCTGGGGGTAAGAAGCCTGCTCCACGATGCAAACCCTTCAAGTCAAGTTATGCTGTTGGCCAAGCCTGATGCCCATAGTATGAGGAAGCATAAGCCTCCCGCAGCCAGTGGGGCATAGCTGAGTAGGAGGAAAGGGGAAGAAGGGAAGAGGTCAAAGAGGTTGTTGATAAAGGCACTGTTGCTCTTGCCAGTAGAGTGGGAAGATCCGAAAGCTTGGTGTTGAGAAAAGGTTAGGTGTGTAGGGCAGTATGTTAGGTAGGTTTATTGTGCCAACTTGGCCAATTGGAGGAGCATATGGGATTAATCAGGTCGCAGTTTGATTGGAGGGCAAAGAGACAGATGGCTCAGCATGGCCCACCCCCCTCTCTCGCTCTCTGGTGATTGGACCAGCTTGGGCTGCTTTAGCTAGTTCTCTGCCTCAACTTGTGAGCTACACTACCTGTGGGACAGCCAAACTGTGGATTGTGTTGCTAGAGCTTGAGGTTCCTTTGAGATCTGCTCCACCACATTGCTGGTGTGTAAATCGCTTGAGCTTGAGGCTGGTGGATCCTGCTGTCTTGCATTGCTTGAGTTTGATATCCCATCTGGTGTGGCAGTTCTGATATCTGTGTGGCAGTTCTGCTTTCCCAAGCTCCTGAGCTGCTGACTATGGTTACCTGCCCTGTTGTTTGTTGCATGTGGGCCAAGTCTGCCTGCATTGTATGAGGGAAGACAGCTGTCTGCTTCCCTGACCTGGATCCTGTAGCCCTCATAAGTTGAAGTACTTCCAGTATATTAACTGTTCCACTGAAGTGAGTTGAACTGAGCCCTCGGTACTGCTGTGTGGACTAATTAGCTGTTATATTTCGTGTGTGTGTGTGTGTGTGTGTGTGTGTGTGTGTGTGTGTATACATACAAAAGTGTCCTGGTTTTGTTTCTCTAGAGAACCCTGCCTAATACAGGCAGGGTAATAATTCCTGAGTTCAGAGCCAGATTCATACCTGGTGGAGCTCTAGCCCTGTGGTTGATGGACTGAGAAACTTGGACAAGTTGCTTGGCTTTTCTAATTCATAATCTTCCCCCCTGTAAACCAGAGCTTGAGTACCTTTTTCTAAGTGATTATTCTAAGGATAGTGCTACTGAATGGAGTGGCCCCTTACATTGAACCAGAGACAGAATTATAGGTCCATAAAACCAAACTCACTACCGACTTAAAGCGACCGTATGAGTTTCCAAGACTGTAACTCTTTACAGGAGTAGAAAGCCCCCTTTTCTCCCCACTGAGGAGCACCTGGTAGTTTTGAACTGCTGACCTTTCGGATCTCAACTGAACACATAAGCACTATGCCATCAGGTCTATACGCCACCAGGTCTGTAGCAGAAATGTATTCTAGATACAGAGGAGATCTTAAAGATGAGAGTGACGAGGCACCCTGGGAAAGTTAAAGGGCTTCATTGAGCTCAGTGTTGAATGATGAGCATGGATTCAAGTCTAGACAGTAAGAGGGAGGGCACTGGAGGGAGGAGCAGAGCAGAGTAGAGAAGGTGTTCTAAATAGAGGCGATATGACAGATTAAAAGTGCTATAATAGATTGTTTAGGCAAAGTTATGCTATAGTAAAAAATGACTCCCAGTTTTCAGTGGCACACAAAAGTTGCTCTCTTACTGTGCTGTGTGAACAGTGTGAGTCAGTTTCCATTCTGCTTATCTCTTCTTTCCAGGACTCATTAAAACTCAAGAAATAATCTCTCTCGGGACATTACTGATTGCATTTATATGAAAGGGGTAAAAATAACAGCAGAACAAAACTCTGCTTGTGAGTATCAGATACCACGTCAGTCTTAGCTTCTTCAAGGTAAATTATCTAGCCAAGCCTAATGCACCTAGCACTTTCAATACTCTCCTGAATGCTGACCAATATTGAAAGTACCATGCATTGCCAAAACGTAGCTCCATGGCCTCATCTCCAGAGTTTCTGAACCAGCAAGTTTGGGGTAGACCTGAGTATTAGTATTTTGGGCATGTTCTCAGGTGTGCTGATGCTGCTGGTCCAAGGACCATACTTTGAAAATTACAGGGAGAAACTAAGATGTGGTCGAAGGTTGAGTGGAAGGAGGAGAAAGTTTGGGAGGTCCCAGGGAAGCATTATCCATGTTGCAGTTCTACTGAAGGCTGACTGTGAGTGGTGGGTGGAACTTGTAGTAGACCACTGCAGTGCAGCTGTGCTGCATACCCTCCTACTAAGAGACCAGCAACCACAGGTTTGAGACCCCCCTTTCCACAAGTCCACAACCATGCCTGTCAAGTAGTAGTGTGAGTCCTATGCCATCCATTGACTGTAATCCATTACTCTTGCTTCATCCACTCAGCAACCAGCAGTGCACACACAACGCTCCACCAAGAGACCAGTGAGAATGCTCTCTGGTGAGTGGCTCACGCCTCACCAGGAATACCAGTCATATCCTAAAAGGTGCCATTTGCCCCTCTGCCCAATGATAAACAGGAGACCCTAGTGCCCTTATCTAACTTTCATCTAGCTGCAACTTCACACACCCCACACCAATAATTCCTGCAGGCTGTCTGCATTTTCACTGAAACCCTTTCATACCTCCCACCCCCACCCCCACCACCAAATTTGTGTGCACATAGTGCAGGGCTGTGAAGGGACCCTGGTCACTGATCACCCAGTGTTTGGAAAAGAAACTGCACCTACACCTCCCCTCAGTCCTGTAAAGAACCACAGAAGACTCACATGTGGGAATAGCCCATTCTCTTATTATCTAGTATTGGTGTACTAAAATAACACAAATGAATGGTTTTTTGTTTTTGTTTTTTCACAAATGAATGGTTTTAACAAGGAAATTTATTTTCTCACAATTTAAGAGGCTCGAAATCTGAATTCAGAGTGCTGGCTCTAGGGGAAGTCTATCCCTCTGTTGGCTCTGGAGGGTTTTTCTTGCCTCTTCAGCATGTTTCCTGGGTCTTTGGGATATCCAAGTGCACTGGCATATCTCTGCTTCTTTAGTTTGTTTGTCTAATCTCTTCTGTAGCTCAAAAGAGATTGATCTAAAATTTACCCATTGATAATCCTGTTGCATTAACATCATAAAGAGAACTCATACCCAAATGGGATTATAGAGATTAAGATTTACAACCCATATTTTGGAGGGACATTCTTCATTTCATAACACCCATTATACCTACTTGTGAGAAGAAATCACACTCCATCACTGACCTCACAAAGTCACACACAGACCAGTACCATAAAATAACCGCAATCAGGAGCTGATACCAAGGGCTCCAGGAGAAAGAAAATGCTTTGGAAATGATGATGGCAACATTTATGTACAAATGTGCGTGATACAATTGATGCATGGATTGTTATGAGCTGTAAGAGCCCCCCCCCCATAAGATGATTTATTAACACTAAAATAAATAAATAAAATTAACTCAATCAAAATAATTCAAAGGAAGAAAACAAAGCTCTGGGTAGATCAAAACAAATTTTTAAAATTAGCACAAAACAAGCATTCATACTATCAGTAGGGGAATGTATAAATAAACTCCTAATCTCTTAGAGCCAGTAGACAATTACAGTCACATGAAGAAACAGAATAAGATAGACCAAACAAATGAGCAAAATAAAGGGGCCAAAAATCATCCTCGGGAGAAAATCAAAGCCATCCAGGAAAACACAGGCAAAGCAAGACTTCAGAATATAATACACGAACCAAACGACAATGTCAGACCATTAGAAACTGTCCAAAAAAACCAAACAAAACCCCAAAACAAAAACAGCTAGACATACAGAAGATTAACAGTAAAATATCAGACATAGATAACTCAATGCACAGACATATCTAATTGCACAATGGGAGAAAGAATCAGCAAAATAGAGGACAAATCCATTGATACTAATCTGTTTGAGAAACAAGCAGATAAAAGAATGCAGATAAATGGAGATAGACCAAGTTACATGGGGGCACTCTCAAGAGGAATAGTGTACATATACTTTGAATTCCAAAATAGGAGCAGAGGAAAAAGAGAATTTTTGAAACCATATTTACATAAAATATCCCTAATATGAAAGATCAGAAAGTTTCTGTCCCCGAAGCTCACTTAGCCCTATACAGGATAGACCCAAAATAAAATCACCAAAACAAATAATAAACTTTCCAGAACTAAAGGCAAATAATTCTGAGAGCAGCTTGTTAAAAACAAAATATCATCTACAAAGGGGCACCAATAAGACCAGCTGCTGATCCCTCAACAGAAACATGCAGTCAGAAGAGAGTAGAATATATAAAAATTCTGAAAGAGAAGAATTTCCAACCAAGAGTCATGTGACCAGCAAAATTATTCAAGTATGTATGGTGGTGAAGCTAGAGCATTCCAGATAAACAGAAATCAAAGAAATTTGTATAAACCAGACAGAGGTATAGGAAATATCAAAGAACCTTCCTTGGACAGAGAAACAATGGCATCAGGCCTGAGATAAAGACACACACAGTATCACTCAGATACCAACCCAGATAAAAAAATGTTAAAAAACAAAACTGAAAACAGGGAGCCAGAGACAACACTCTGTAAACAATGACAACTTCAAAACAAGAAGTGGAATGTGTGGTATTGTGATCAAACTTTCATTTGAAGATATAACGGACTTTTTTTAGATTATGAAGATAAAGGTTGATTTCAGAGCAATCACAAGGAAAATTAAGAGTCTCTCTCTCACTGCGAAGTTGATGCCAACTCATAGTAAACGACCCCATAGGACCGAGTAGAACTGCCCCAGGAGTTACGGAAATTGTAATTGTTTACGGGAGTAGAAAGCCCTGTCTCTCTCTTGAGGAGCAGCCGGTGGTCTCAAACTGTCAACATGATAGATGACAGCCCAATTTGTAGCCATTACACCACTGGGGCTTCTATTAATAAATCTACTCATCAAAATAAAGACAAAAAAATTGGAAGATGTAATAAACACAAAATCAACAACAATGCAAGATACAAAAAGAGAATCCTAAACCAAAAAAAGGTCAGCACAGAAAATGAAGTGGAACAAATAAGCCATAACACCCTCACCCCCAACCCCCACAAGCATAACAAGATGGTAGCAGTAAATTCATACCTATTGATAATAATGTGAACAATTTAACTACACCAGTCAAGAGACAGTAGGAAAATGTGTAAAAACCATGACCCATCAACACGTCGCCTACCAGAGGATATGCCTTAGACACAAAGTGTAAAATCAAATAATGGAAACAACAATCCAAAGAAAGTTGAAGTGGCAATAATAATAATCTCTGATAAAATAGACTATAAGTCAAAATCCATGATAAAAGACAAAGAAGGGATTTATACAATGATTAGTCAACCCACTAAGAGGATATAACAATAGTTTACATTCCAATGTCAGAGCTCCAAAATATATAAAATATAGCAACTGAAGAGAGAAATTAAAAGTTCTACAGTGATGGAAGGAGACTTGATTACATTACTGTCAGTGGTGGACAGAACAAGTAGAAAGAAACAACAAAGATACAGGAAACCTAAATTACCTAATCAGCCAACTTGAGCTCACAGGCAGACACAGACCATACCACCCGAAAGTATCACAGCACATCTTCTCTAACACACAGGCGCCGTTGTCCAGCTTGTTTCAATCATGTTTTTAAAAACCATAAAAATAATACAAGCTTCCTCTCTGATCATATTATAAAACTAAAAATCAATAATAGAATTAAGGGGACATTTAAATGCATAGAACCTAACATCTTACTTTACTAATGGTAATAGAAGAAATTAAAAATGAAGCTAAAAGTTCTTTGAATCAAATGAAAATGAAAACAGAACACACCAAAAATTTGGGGGAAACAAAAAGCAGTGCTCAGAGAACTTAGAGCAATAAATACATACATTGAAAGAAAGAGCTCAAATCAATTGCTTAAGTCTACAACTCAAATGGAAAAAAGAACAGCAAAAAAAAGTCAACAGTCACTCCAAGAAAGGAAATAATAAAGAGTAAGGCAAAATTATATGAAATAAAAAACAGAACAGCATCTAACTCAATGCAGAACAGGCATTTGGTAAAATCTAGTCCACTTTCCCTATAAAAACTCAGCAAAATGGGAATAGAAGGGAAATTCCTCAACAAAAGCAACAGCCACCACTTTTCTCAATGAGAGATTGAGATTGAAAGCATTTCCCTTGAGAAAGATTGAGACGAGGATGCCCATATCACTACTCTTATTGTATTGAAAGTCCTAACCAGAACAATACGACAAGAAAGGGAAATTAATAGCACCGCATTTGGTAAAGGATTTCACCTCACGTGGTGAAGGATTGCAAGATTTCAGTATGCATTACAATTCATTGTAAAGAAGACCAAAAACCTCACATGCAGGTAACATTATAAATGGACAAAGGGGTGAAGTTGTCAAGGATTTTTGTCATACCTTGATCTACAATCATTGCTTAAGAAAGCAGCAGTCAAGAAATCAAAAGATGGGTTGCGTTAGGTAAATCTGCTGCACAAGACCTCTTTGGAGTTTTGAAAAGCAAGGATGTTACTTTGAGGACTAAGCTGTGCCTGTTTCCATTGCCTCATATGCATATGAAAATTGGACATTGAATAAGGGAGATTGAAGAAGAATGGATGCGTTTGAGTTGTGGTGCTGGGGAAGAATGTTGGAAGGACTGTGCACTGCTAAAAGGACCAACAAATCTGTCTTAGAAGAAGTAGAGCCAGTGGCGGTGCTCCTTAGGCAAGGAAGGTAAGACTTCATCTAATATCCTTTGGACATGTTGTCAGTAGAGACAAGTCCTTAGAGAAGGACATTATGTTTGCTAAAGCAGAGGGGCAGTGGGAAAAAAGGGAGACCCTCAATGAGATGGATTGACACCGTGGCTGCATCAGTGAGCACAGGCATAAGAACAACTGTGAGGCTGGCGCAGGATGGGGCAGTGTTTAGTTCTGGCACCAAACAACAACCTAACGATAATTGGTAAGATGCCCTGGTGGCATAGTGATTATGTGTTGGGCTGCGAGCTGTAAAATCAGTAGTTTGAGATCACTAGATTCTCCGAAGGAGAACGATGAGGCTTTCTACGCCATAAAGAGTTAGTCTCTGGAATTCTACTGTCTTCTCTAGGGTCCCTATCAGTCAGAATCGACTCGATGGCAGTGAAGTTGTTTGCTTTTCTCTCTCTCTCTCTCTCTTTTTTTTTTTTTTTGCGTTTTCAGATGGTAAGGAAAAAATAAAAGTGGCCATATTCACAGATGGCATGATCCTATACTTAGAAAATCCCAGAGATTACAACCAAAAAGTTACCAGAACTAGAAGGGTTCAGCAAAGTAGCAAGGCACAAATGAACATAACATTCATTCAGGTTTAGAGAAGACCTTTTGGCATAGTGGGTTAGGAGTTGGGCTACTAACCTCAAAGCCAGCAGTTTGAATTTGCCAAAAGGTCCATGGAAGAAATATGAGACTCTGCTAATATGTGATATCAATGATATTGTTCTATCACTTGAGCATTGCGGGGGTCAACTTTCTTTGGAATGGGTACAAATATGGATCTCTTCTAGCCAGTTGTTGAAGTAGCTGTCTTCCAAATTTCCTGGCTTCAACAAGTGAGTGTTGCCAGTGCTTCATCACTGTTGGATAATCTGATGAACTGACAGACAAGTGGTGACGTTAGCCCTTTTTGTTTTGTTTAAACAGTGCCATTTTTTAGGGGTGAGATAATATCTCACTAGTTGTTACTTGCATCTTTCTAATGGCCCACCACTACTGACTGCTCTGATCAGGAACACAATAAAAATTTCTGCTCAGAGTGGGAGAAAAAGATAGAACAAATTCTAATATATATATATATATAAAGACCAGACTTACTGGGTTAATAGAGATGGAGGAACTCTAGGACTATTGCCCTAAGCCACCCCTTGTGGCCTGAAGATCACCTTTCAACCAAATAATAGATTTATCTGTAAAATAGCTAACAACCATGAGAACTCAGCTCCTTGGAACCATCAACTGTAGAAACCAAATGGGCAACATTTGCTCAAAAAACAAAGATAAGAAACAAGGAGGGGTAGAGAAAACTAGAGGAATGGCAAAAGCCAAAACAAAATGAAACAAGCCAAACTTGCTACCGGCATTGTGATGCTGACTCAGCACGGGGGAGAACTACCCTGTGGGCTTTGGAGACTGTAACTCTTTACAGAGGTAGAAATGGGGGACACATCTCGGGTGCCGTGGAGCAATCTGTATGTGAATAATTGTTGAGTGGGAAATTAATTTGCTGTGTAAACTTTCACCCAACACACAACAAAATGTGACACACACACACACAACCAAACAACCTAATGAGTGGGATTCTAGATTTACAGTAAGTTGCAGTTGCAATTCGCACTAGTGAAGGAATAAAACTAAGATTCGGAGAAAGAAGAAGCATGCACGCATTGCTTGTCCACTCCCTTTGTAATTCTGCACAGAATCCCAGGCTGCCTTTGAGCACACACCCGTTCATCTGGCTCAGGACCTCTCACTCAAGCCTGTTGACATATTCCAATCCTGGTCCATCACATGTTAGCTCAGTGGGTGGACATTTGGATACCTTTCAGCATAACCAGATCAAGAAACTGCTCGCTTCACTTGAGGTCACCTTCATGGAAAAACATCTTATAGGTGTGGCCAGGCTCATTGTGATTGCCCTCCCTCAAGATAAATAAGCCCTTGAGAACCCAAGATCATGTAGGGTTTGGCTGCCAACGCATGGGTGGAACAAGGCATAGCAATCCCCTTAACTGTGACTCACTACTCCTGTCATGTCATAGCGTCCCAAAAATGGACGTTAAGAAGAAAATATGTTGGTTTGGTACAAGCGACACAAGAAATAAAACACAGCAAAGGTTTGTTTTCTTATTCTTTTTCTCAAACCAGGCCAAAGTGTAGACTCTCCAGGGTCTCCCAGTGATCCAGGGTAGGCCTGGCCATCAGACAGCATCTGAAAGTATGAAATCCTTGCAGGGGCGTATTTTGAGTACTGGCTAACAGGCTAGAATATCTGTTTCAAAGTAGAGTGAGTAAAATGATCCATTTGGCTATATCACATAAGAAACTCCGTGCTATAAAATAAACGACCTTTCAAAAGGCCCTCTTTCCAGTGAAGACTTGACAGACACATGTCCACTTTAGGGCGTGTTTTATGAGACAGGAACATTTCCCAGGGTGCTGTGCACCTCCAGAGGTGGATGAGAAAGCCGAGAACCATGGCCTGTCTCCAGGAGGCCCAAGGCCAACTTGGAGTTGTCGGTTTCCTTTTGCAGGTAACTTTGGGAAGCTGCCCGTCTTTCTTCCTCCTGCAGACTTGGCGTCAGTATGACTTCCCCTTGGTCAATCCCACACTCATTTATGGCAGTTCCTTTAATCTCGGATTTCTAGAAAAGTTGGCCTTGATTTTCAAAGGATACAGCAAACAAAGCCCTAGATGTAAGAGTAAGACTCATGGAGGAAAAGGGCATTTCAATTAACCATGAGAGATTTCAAAACCTGAACATGTCCATTGGGAAGTGTTACTGTCCCAGTTGGAGGGCATTTATCTAAGTTTGGTATTTAAGAAATGCAGGTATCAAATGACTAGATAAATGCCACCCTTTCTATATGTCTATTTTGAGTCATAAACTCTACTGTCATCTTTGTTATGTGCACCAGATACCTATGCCAGGGGGCCTCAGAAAGTGCTGTGGAATTCATTCCAACTCATAGCGGCCGGATGTGCAGCAGAATGAAACACTGCCCAGTTCTAAACCATCCTCACAATTGTTCTTATATTTGCGCCCGCAGTGGCAGCCTCTGTGTCAGTCTCTCACCAGCAATCTCGGCGTAGGTTGCTGATGTTACTGTTCTCTCCCTTTGAAAGGAAAGCACCGAGAAAGGAAAAAGTTGGCCCAAATTATGTAAACAAACAGCAGACTAGCAGAATTGAAAGCTCAAGGGTTGCTGGCACTTTTAGATAATATGAACTGAACCAGCTGGCTCCATACTAATTGGCCTTGTGCCCTGTGGTGACCTCACTACCTTGTCGGGGATGGTACGTGTTCTTTGGGAAGTTAGTCATCCTGAGGCGCATGAAGCTTCTTTACAGATAGCCCAGTACTGGGCTAATGGCCCAGTAAGACTTTGGGAAAGTGACTTCTAACTCGGATGATATGGAGCCTCTTTTGGGTGCAAGACTCTGAAGAAAGTGCTGAGGGATTCAGACAAGTGGTGTAGTTCGTGCTGACAGACTCTAGACATAGTGCCTGGGTGCAAAACTCAGTGACAGTGAAACACCGCCTCCAAAGCAGTCCCACTCCACTGAGGCGATTTGGACTCGCAAGGACCCTGTAGGATAGAGGAGGGCTGCTCAATAGGATTGTCAAGAGTGCCAACAGCTTCATCTCTCTGAGGAGCGTCAGGGAGAGGTGAGCTGTGCACCCGTGCTTGGGTAGCAGCCCCATGTATAACCTGCTGCACCGCGGAGGCTCCTTGAAACAGCAGTAGTGAGTGGACATCAACGAGGTGGGCAAATGAGTGCAGCGAATTCAAGCAAGCGGGTCTTTCTGAGGCTGGGCCAGTTGGAGGGAGAAGTGGACTAGGGGACGTGGGATCGCCGGATTATAAAGTAGACCCCTGTCTCCTGATGGTCAGCACAGGCCTGTCTCAGGGGTTGAGGAAGGAAGGAAGGAAGTCCAAACTAAGCAACTTGTTAGTCTTTTTAGCCTCCTACCAGGTCTTCCAATCCAATTTACCTGATCATTTATTTATATCACAAGGTATTGGTAAGCTCCTAACACTGGTCTCTGATCTGACTTTCTAAGCATGTTCAATACTATTCACTGGGGAACATTCTGAAGGTGAAGATGTCAAAACTCTTTATAAATAAAATCCAATCCCATCATGGTCTGTCAAATTGGTAGGCAGGATTCTCTTTCTCGATTTCCAGTGTGACTCAGAAAGGTCAAGTGACTTGTCTGAAGCCATGTGCCCATTCCCTGGCACCCCCATGTGAACTGACCCCAAATCTCCTGACATTTGGTGGCACCTGGCTTAAGTTGCCGCACAGATCTCTGTAGGAACCGTAGCACTAAGAATGTAGGGACCCGTTATAGTTTGGATTTCCCCAACTAGAATTATACACATGGAGGCCTTGAACTGAGACCCCAAGGGGTCCTTGTTAATTTTCAGTTGGGGTGAGATAATCACACCCTTCTCTGTTGGGCTTCTCTCTGGCTCATTAAAAGAAGGCCCCTGTTCAGAACTGTGGGTCTGTGCAAACAAGCCATCTGAATGAAATGACACTCTCAGCGTTTCTCATGCCAAATCCCAACCACTATAGCAGGATTATCACGAGCATCCAATCCGCCCGGACTTTGAAGTGATACACTAGACCCTCACTGGCTTGATCGAATCACTCCATTGGCTGCCTTTTGAAGTTAGCTAATTGCTTTTATAAAAGAGAGAGAGAGAGAGCTGCTTTAAATAAAACATTTAATTCTGTTTGTTTTAGAAACTACTCAGTGTTTTGATTGGTTTTTTTTTTTTTTTGGTCTGGCTTTCCTGATGTAATAGAAGAATTTTAACAGGATGGTTCAGTGGATAAAGCTGGAGGGATCCTTAGATTGTTTGAATACTGTCCACTTGAACCCAGAGCTCTTAAAACTATAGATTCCTCAAGCCCCAAACCAAACTCACTGCCATCAAGTTGATGCTGACTCACAGGGACCCTGTACCACAGGGTAGAACTGCCACTGTGAGTTTCTGAGACTGTAACTCTGTTTTCGAAACTTTTTAACTAGAATTGAATTGTTAGGGAGAATTTACTAATACAAAATATTTTACAATTCTTTTTTTCCTCTACATTTTATTGGGAGCGTATCCAGACATCATACTGTTTCATAGTTCAGTCATATCAAGCAGTACAATTGCTACCCAAATCAGTTTCTTCTTCTTTGAACTGCTTGGCTTGATATCGGCTTCCCCATGGTACCCGCCAGGACCCCTTATTCTAGTTGCTGTCTCTATAGATACACCTGTCCTGGGTTTCATAGTGAGACTGCAGCTCTTTATGGGAGTAGAAAGCCCCATCTGTCTCCCTTGCAGCACCTCATTGTTTCTAACTGCGGACCTTGCAGTTACCTGTCCACCATTACGCCACCAGGTCTCTTACAGGTTTCCTAAGATATGATAATCCACAAAAGATAAAAATTCATGAAATAGAATTTTTTCCCCCTTCAATATCACCTGCTGTCCCCACATTTCATTTTGGACCCTGAGCAGATGAAAGATATGAACTATCCTTGTTAAGAATCGTCCAGAATCAATGTTCACAGTTCTCATTCAGTGAGTGTTTACTCTGTGCTGTGCCAAGCAATTTACGGCAAATGATCTAATTTCATTTCCACCTTCACTCAGGAGTAATAGTATCCCATTTTACAGGTAAGGCAACCAGAGGCTGGAGTTTAGTGTTTGCCAAAGTTTGGGGTCGAGTTAGGCTTTGACCTTACATGTTGATCTCTGCACTGCAGAAGCTGTGGTCAGCAGGAAAAGTGTCAGGAAGAGGGGCTCACCATGGCTGTCCTTCCCTCCCTGCCATGCCCACAGGGACTGTAGCAAGAGGAACCCTGTCCTTGATTTTTGTCATGGCAGCTGGCTCACCTTGTCCCCTCTCCCTTTCTCCGGCTCACCCTCCTTCACGGTTTTTATGGAAGCAGCTTCATTGGATGGTGAGATCTATGTGGTTAAGTGCAGCCTGTCTGGCACAAGTGAGCTGGGCATCCGCAGTAGCTTAGACTCCTGTTTGCCAACAGCATCTCCATGTAGCATCTTCTGGGGTGCCAGACCTCACATGTGTGGCTTTTTGTTTTTGTTTTTAATCATTTTATTGGGGGCTCATACAACTCTTATTAAAATCCAGACATCCATCCATTGTGTCAAGCACATTTGTACATATATTGCCATCATCATTTTCAAAGCCCTTTCTTTCTACTTTGAATTATTATTATTTGTAAAGTGCTTTTAGAACAATGTATGGGAGACAGGCAAACAACCAACTGCCATCCAATCGATTCTGACAGTCACCCTGTCTAAGGTTTCTCAGACTGTAAATCTTCACAGAAACAGATATAGCCTCCTCATTCTCCCATGGAGTGGTTGGTGGGTTCGAAAGGCCAACCTTGTCATTAGCAGCTGTGGTAGTTACATAATCTGGTATGAACTTGTGGATATTAAGAATGAAGGGGTAGAGTTTAGCCTGTCAATCAGATCACAGCTTGATGACCTCATTTGGAGGCACGAAGGATATAAATAGCTCACTGGAGGCCAAGATACACTCTCTGCTTCAGCTTCCTGAAGACAAGACACATGGAAGTATCCTGATGGAACCAGAGCCCTGGAGCTTGAGGAGCCATGTGGAGACCCATGCCAGCACTGAGATACTTCCACCACCATTTGATCCATAAGACTTTCCACCCACTGGCATGTGATCTTCCTGTATTTGGCGTCATTGCGTGGTTGCGTGAGTCTAAAGAGGAATTTATGGACTCATATTGACGTATAGGGTAATATTGGACTTATGGATTTTATCTGGCCTGGGCTGAGATGTTTTCTTAATGTACAGTTGCTCTTTGATATAAAGTTCTCTCTAACACATATATGAGTGTCCCTGGATTTGTTTCTCTCATTAACCCAGCCTAACACAGCAGCCTAGAGCCTAACCTACAGTGCCACCAGGCCTCCTTGGGAGATAGAAAGTGCTGCATAAATGCTTGTCAAATAACCCAAATAAATAAGCCGTAGGTGAACATGAGATTATGCAGGTGGTTTTGAGAAAGGAGGCTTGTCTAACTGCTATAGTAGAGGTATTGAGATGAATTACATGTAAATGAAATTGCACTAACTGAATATGTGAGATGTTTGTACACTGCCTCTTTTATACAGTGAGTGAGAGAAAGGGCATGAGAGAGAGAGAGAGAAGCCCCTGAGACTCAGGTTCCTAATATTTGAAGTGGAAACCAGTAATACAAATGCCCATCTGGTAGACTTCAGTGCTCAGTAACTGTAGTTATCCAATGCTGGGAAGGTATTCCTTTTATCATTGTAAAATTCTCACTGTTAGAAGTAAGAAGCAGTTGAAAGTCATTTGTTTTGAAAGCCCTTTGGATACTTCCTGAACTGAAACCACTATTTTTCTCTCTTCATTAATAATAAAAGATGGTGTGATAGGTAGGTTTATTGTGCCAACCTGGGCAATGAACACGTGGGATTAATTGAAGGGCCGAGAGATAAATGGCTAGGGGAGCCTCACCTTTCTGGTCTCTTGCTCTTTGATGACTGGACCAGTGTGCAGCTACCTTAGCTGGTTCTCTGCCTCAACTTGCGAGCTATACAACCTGTGGGACACCCAACCCATGGACTGTGTCACTTAGTTTGAGGTTCCTTCAAGACCTGCTTTGCCACACTACTGGAGTATACATCGCTTGAGCTGGGGACTGTTGGACCCTGTCATCTGGCTGACTGTTGGTGACCTGCCTTGCTGTTTGCTGCCTGTGGCTTCCTTGCCCCAATTGCTCTATGGAGGACTCAGCTGTCTGATTCCTTGACTTGCACCTGGTGGCCCTCAAGACTTGAAGGACTGCCAGTGTATTAGCATGGAAGTGAGTTGCACTGAGCCATTTGTACTGCTCTATAGACGAATTAGCTGTTTATTTTTTATGTTGTATATACCTATATAAACATACATGAAATCAGAAGCGTCCTGGTTTTGTTTCTCTAGAGAACTCTGTCTAACATAGATGGGGGTCAAAATTTTTTTTAATTAAAAAAAAAACGATGGAGGTCAGGGAGATAAATCACACACACCACACACACACACACACACACACACACACACACACACACACACATACACGTTAGCTACTTATGTTTCCTCTGTGATTGAATGGTTGTGTTCTGGCCTGTGTATGTGGCTGTTGTTACTTGAATCAGAGATGCAACAGCATTCAAGGACCTGAAAACCGAGACACAGAAATTACTGCCATCTCAGCAATGAGAGTGTTTAAATATTACATACATTAACCTCACACTGAAGTCCCTGGCTGGCACAAATGGTTAACTATTAGACTACCATCTGAAAGGTTGGCAGTTCAAACCCTGTTAGAAGTGCGTCAGGAGAAAAGATAGATGATATATTTCTAAAAGGGCTTTGGAAACCTTATGCAGCACCCATGTGCTCACCATGAATTGAAGGGGACTTGAGACGTCAGAAGCTCTGGTGGTGTAATGGTTACGAGTTGGGCTGCAATCCTCATGGTCCTCAGTTCAAAACCACCAGCAACTCTTCAGTTGAAAGACTAGTCTTTCTACTTCTGTCAACAGTTGCAGTTTCTGAAACCTACAGGGGTTCACTATGAGTCACCAATGATTGAAGGCAGCGAGTTTGGGTTTTTTAGTTTTGAAGAGACTTCGCTATAATCCCCCCCCCCCATATTGGTTATTTACCTCTTCTTAATTGTAAGAAGGTACTTGTTTATTCCTATTAAACAAATGATCCAAACTTTGCATCCAAGTTTTCACTTGGACGGAAAAATGCATCAAAGACACTTAATTTTACTCAGCAAGCCATATTATTCTGAACTTGTTTTTTTAAGTCTTCATCTCCAAGCTAAAACAACAACAACAACAACAACAAACCAAACTTAAAAAGAGATACGGAGACTCCAAGTCTGAAGTCTTCTCTCTCAATTCTCAAATTAGTACGCCTGCTGTGTTTGCACATATATTTTTATGTGCTTTGAGTTTGTGGCTTTTCTGTTTTGCAAGAGTTACTGTCAGTGAGGCGTCTCCCAAAAGAAATAACTGCCATTAGTGGTGGCGAGACCGAACACACATCACAGCACGGTTTGTTTCCAAATTGCAGTTTTGAGAAACCTTCTGCAGATGGGGGTGGGTGACATGAGGGCCGAAGAAGAAAACATGGGCGACGGCAGCGCAGGAAAGTTCCTCGGGAAGGGCTTCCAGGGATGACCGCTTTCCTTCGGTTCTTTCAGATCGAGGAAGTAAAGTGAACAGGCATACATTGTGGGAGCTTTCTATCAACTTGGGAAAAACAATAACATAAATAACTCATCGCTACCCAGAGCAAGAGCCAGGGAGTTAGTTACAAGGTCAAAGGATCTTATCCCATTTGTCTGTGATGACAGCCTCGCTCTTAAACAATAGAGTAGTCCTTGAGGAGCTGGGAAACGCACTCTCCGTCATGGAGTCCGTGCCAACTCATCGTCACCCGGTGGGACAGGGTAGAACTGCCCCCGTGGCTTTCCTACACTGAAACTCTTTACAGTAGTAGAAAGCCCTGTTTGTCTCCTGAGGAGCAGCTGGTGGTTTTGAACCGCTGACCTTACAGCCTAACTCGGAACCAACGTGCTACCAGAGCTTTTTGAGAAACAGGAAAAGTGCATGCAAATGGGAATTTTAGAAGCTTACGAGTGGTTAAACTTGCCTTTATTTTAAAAAGTCCTTTTATAATAATAATAATAATAATAAAATCAATTAGAAAAATCAATTTAAAAGCAGGCACTTTCAGCAAGCAAGGTTGTATCATCTGCATATCAAAGGGTGTTAAGCCTCCCTCCAATCTTGTCACACTCTTCTTCATATGTAATCATATATAATCTCAGATGATTTGTTCAGCATACAGATTGACTAAGTATGGAGAGAGGATTCAGCTCTGCTGCACACCTTCCCTGATTTTAAACCATGCAACATTCTCTTGTTCTATTCACACAACAGCTTCTTGATCCATGTACAAGTTCTGAATGAACACCATGAAGTGCTCTGGAATTCCCATTCTTCTCAAGCTTATCCACAGTTTATTATGGCCCACACAGTCCAATGCCTTTGTATAGTTGAAGGAGTCCTTGGATAGAGCAAACAGTAATGGGCTGGGCCACCAAACAAAAATGTCAAAGTCCAGGTGTACCAAGGAGCTCCTCGGAAGAAAGACCTGGTGATCAGTCATTAAAAATCCCATGGAATACAATTCTCCTCTGGCACTCATGAGGTCTCCATGAGTTTGGTTTTTTGTGGGGATGGGTCCATTGGCATCAAGTGAAGGTTATAAGAAATTGTATAATATGAGAATTCTCTTGTTCTACATGTAGTAATACTTCCTAATGCATCCACTCTGGATTATCCCCCTACCAAAAAAAGTATGGTGCGCCCCTGGTGCATTTCAACTGTCAACATCCAAGATCATCCTCTACAGAAGAAAAGTCAGTCCTTATCAGTAGATACAAGGCCCTTCATGAGGTTCACGGAAAATTTCCCTTATCTTTTCATTCCATTTCCCAAAACTTTTTGAAACCCGCTCACATCAGTGTGCCAAGATGACTCAATGCCCTGGTCACTGGCCATTGTCCTGGGTATTAGAGACACCCATGTGTTCCTGCCTTCAGTCAGCAGACATGGGCTTGGGATGTTTCTTGCATATGAGGGGACTGCGTCACAGGTATAAATAATGTCTTTGCATCCAGCCAGGCGCTCTGGCTGCAGCTGTAACCAAGGCGGCCAACTGCAGCAGCCTGCCTTTCAGTATTTGGCATGTTGTTTTGATCTTTAGCCTGTGTGTTTGTTTTTGTTGAGGGAAGAGGGTGGGGAAGGATTCTTAGAAAAGGGAAGGAGATATCCTCTTTAATACTGAAAAAAACGGAAATAAGGAATTATCAGTTCAGGGTCAGTAGAAGCCACAGTGCCTGGCTTCCTTCTCCTCTGGAATGACTTTGTTTTGTTTTGAGAGGCTTGAAAGAAACTGGAGATAAACTATTCTTGGGTGGAGCTTTGAGCCTGGAGTTCAGAATCTCCAGGACATTGATGGTGGATTTTAGGAAATGTGACTGTGAAGCTCCTAACATTATAAATAATGTTTCGTCTATGTGTGCTTATTTTCCTGGAGACGAGCGTCATCATTTTAAGTTTTTAGAGTCAGTTCTAGGGTGAGGCCTTCAAACTTGAGTCATGGCCTAGGGTCAGTTCTAGGGTGAGGCCTTCTAAACTTGAGTCATGGCCATCTTGGCCATCTTGGCCATGACCCCGGCCCTGGCCCTAAGGAGAGAATTCTTCTTGATGGATGACATGTGACTGTAGTCGAAGTGCCTTATGACCTTAGGCGCACTCACAAGTCCATGCTGCAAGAAAGTGAAGGCAGTTTTACTTCTGCTCGTACAATCTTCAGCCCCTGCAGTATCTTTCTGGGGCCTCTTGTTGCCCTCCCTTTCCACTGGTATTGAACCTGTGTCTGCTTTGAAGAGTTCACAAGCTGGTCCTCCTGCAGATTTTCAGAGAACCAGGCTGATTTTTTTCTTGAAATGGGTGGGTGAATTTAACTCAAGATGCCATGATGTTGACAAGAGAAAGCATGTATAATGGATTACCAAATGACTATTCTGCATCTGACCTTCCTTAGGCTCCCAAGCTTGGTTCTTGTTTCCCCTCATATTATACAATCTCTGTAGGTGATTTAATCCAAACCCTCAGCTTCCAGTGCCCGCTCCATCTGTGTTATCAGCCTTCCTCTCTCATCTGCTGAGCGCTGGACCTAGTTAGCACCTCCTGCAGCCTTCTCATGTGCTTGTCCCATAGATGCCTCAAACTCATTCATCGGGTCTCTACCACCCTTCAACCAGTCTTCCTCCTGAAGCCCCTATCTTGCTGTATGGCCCCACAGTATCTTCCCTCTTGTCTGTTTCATTAACGCCCTCAATTTATCTGACACCCCCCCTCAAGACTTCATTCTGTTAATCATATAGCCTCCCAAATGGCTTAAAAACAAAACAACTTTACTCTAAACCCCTCATCTTATAATGTCTAATTACTCTGATCTCTGGTACACAGATCGACCTTGGTTCTGTGACATTGGGTGCAATCCACACACTTCGCCAGCACTCCCCCCATCCTCCCAGGGCTCTTTCCCTTCTCTCTGGATGCCCTGCCCCTCTCTGCCTTCCCCTCTTCGGTTTTGCACCAATGTTGCCCTGTGGTCCTGAATAGTTGTTTTAAAGAGCAGATTCTTGACAGGTGTTTTACAGTCCTGTCTCTGACTTGGCTGAACGGTGGCCTCTGGGAATGTATTCATTTTCAAGTTAGAAAGTTGTCTCAGGGCACTAATCTTGGGAGTTTCTTTAGTCCAGTGGCGCTCGCTCTTCCTAATGACGCAATCCTTTAATACAGTTCTTCATATTGTGGTGACCCCCCAACCATAAAACTATTTTAGTTGCTATTTCATCATTGTCATTTTGCTACTGTTATGAATCGGGCGACCCCTATGAAAGGGTTGTTCAACCCTCAAAGGGGTCTCGACGCACGGGTTGAGAACCGCTGCATTAGTCTCGTTCCGTCTCACCAGGATGACACAGGAGGGGGCAGGGTTTTGTTCTGTTGTATGTAGTGATGCTGTGAATCGCAACTGACTTGATGGCACATGATAAGAGCAATATTGTCCTTGTGACAAAACTCATGTCTTCTTGGCATGGCCTCCTGTCCACGTCTGACCTGACTCTTTCAAATATTCTCAGTCTTCTTTCTCGTTGTTGCCCTTCTAGCATGTTGGTCGATTCAATGGGGGGTAGGTGTTAAAATCACTTGTTCGATGTACACACTTTTCAGTAACCAACAATGGTTTTGCATGTTGACACTACTGTTCAGCATTGACAAAGAAAATGATACCCTCTAATGAACTGTATCGGTGGACTGTCTTGCTTGTTCTTTTAGATGCTATATTGCTTGTTTAGAATGCCCTTTCTCTCCACTCTCAGTTATTCTTCGCCTTGTGGTCTAGGTACCACAGCTCTGTGTGCTCGTAACATTGGTGAGTTCTCTGGGCTAACACTGGTCACATTGCATTGTGATTGGCTGCTTATCTATGTCTCTCTCGTTCAGGCTTTGTCATCATCTTTTATCATTATAATCTTACATATATCTAACAATAGAAGACGCTCAAAAATGCTTATTAGATGATTAAAGAAAGAGGTCAATGAACGGGTGACTGTTCATTGACAGTCAAAATTCTGATAACCTGCAGAAGCTCAATGAGCAGACTAAATCAGTCCTGAGACCACTGATGTATTCCCTCCACCACTTCTGAGCTGAGATGAAGCACACACTGCAGGGGGGTGGGAGCTGTCTTCCCACTGATTTATTTCTAGAATGCCAGATAATGTACTCTAAAAGTGTGGGCAAATTGGGTCCCTGTGGAGTGAAGTGGGGAACAAGAAATGGTAGGGAGGTGACAGATACATTCCTCTTCTGATATCACATCTCCAGGAGATGCTTTTGAGACTCAATAGTTCTTTCTGACCTCTCTGGAGATGTCCCGTATGCCCAGGCAACAAGCTGTTTCTTGTGAATCATAGCCAGTTCAGTTACCTTGTGTTTACTCTCTCTCTCTGTTATTTTCATCTTCCCTTACTCTAGCTAATGGAATTGCTGTAAATCACCAGCATAAAAGCCCGGCCATAGATTCTGGTTATTAAGCTTTGTAAACCAGCTACCACTTCTCTGGAAGAACACTCATCAGTGAAAGGAGAAGAGGGGAGGGGCACCTCAACATCAACTGTCTCTAGTGTCTAGTGTGTGGATCTATAGGGTTTAACTGACAGTCTGTTCTTAAGTCTGCTTCTCCCTTAGAAGAATGATACTGGCTATCCAGTGGAGCTGGGCAAGAAATCTCATTAGCAAAAAAAGATCCATCATGTAGGATCTATTTACAAGTAGTCCCTATGCAGGCTGACCATTTATTCTTTGATTTTCTATTTATAAGTTAAATATATGTGCATATATATCTATGGGTGCATACACACACAGAGAGAAATTGAAATGTCAGTGATCCATGGAATGTTATATTGTAGGGGGTGAAAAACGGGATGAGACAAACTCAACATTCATACCTTAAGGCATCTGGGAGGCCAAGTCTCCTGTGAAGTTTGTGGGTTGGAGATGTGTCCCATTCACATTCTCCTAAGCAAAAGTTATTCCCTTTAAAGTCCCCCATAATAATGCCAGAATTAGGGTGCTGTTTGCAAACACATGGTCACTCACAATACCCTTGAGAGTCAACTGTTTGAAGGCTATCTGCTGGAAGGTGGTCTGCCATAAAAGGCTATCAGACCCTATTGTCTGTCCCACCCTAAGTAGGACCCACTCCCTTCTGATAAGGATCATAGGATTGTCCTCTGGAGAAGAGCTCAGGTACACTTAAGATCAAACCCGCTCAGAGATGACCTTGGTTAGGCTGCCATCTTCACTCTAGAGCTCACCCATCTGTTATGTATGTACCTTCCTGTCACATGTATGACTCTAGTGCCTCCCCTTCCGATTGCGATTGCGTGTACACCCCTAACTCGTCCGCCTTCCATCACGTGTATGCCTCTAGTCCAACCCCTTCCTGTTAGGGCCTAGCTTGTGGCTTGCCTGCCCGAGATGGTACAAGTCTGTGAGTGAATAAAGTGCGGCCTCCTCCTGGTTCCAGTCATCGTGGACGAAGGGGAACCCTGGCATACTCTAGCTTGTCTGATGTCTCTTTAATTGATCCCTCCAGTACACAACTGCCCCTTGGGACCCTTTCAGTTGTTGGGAGGTGAGTCCCCCACAATGTTGTTGCTTGTTTCCACTCATAGTGGCCTTAGTTAGGTACAGCAGAATGAAACGTTGGCCCGCCCTGTGCCATTTTCACGATGATGAGGTTGTTGAGTGCATAAGCACCCGTGAAAATTGATCCTTATGAGGAGCTCTCCTATGTAACGGGTTTAAATCCAAGCTCCACCATTTCTTCCTTGTGTGAACTGAAGAAAGTTAGCGGATCCAAACCCTACCTTCCTCACCTGGAATTAGCAATAGCACTGGATACCATGGGGCGATGGTAACGACGAGATGAAGCAATATAGGTCAAGCACTCAGCACGGTGCCTTACTGAGATTGTGGCCGGCAGCTGTCATTATGCATGTCTTAAAGTGCCATTTGAGAGGGACAACAGTTTTAGACCCTACGTAGAAAGTACACCGTACATGAGATTGTATAGCCCTAAGAAGTTTTATTGGATTCTCGAGAGATTCTCTTCATCTGGGAGTGAAGATTTCAGGTCTAGTTTTAATTTTGCCAAAACAGATAGGAAGGCTTGATAAAACATTTCTTTGAATGTAATATTTACCGGCTGAGTGGTTTTATTTTTTCACCTCCATGGGAGAACTAGTGAGAGCCACATATGGTCCGAGACTCATTACCTGTTTCCCATCGCCCAGATATTTTCACTGTTTCTCAAGTTAAGTCCCAAATTCCAAGTGTGGAAACGGAAGTGGAAAGGTTTTGCCATTGTGCTGTGGTCATTCAGAGAGTCTGTGGCAGAGCAGACACCGGGAACCGCCTCTTGCCCTTCACTGGAGGGAATTTCAGAGAAAAAGCCAATCGGGCCCTGCATGGAAGCCTGTCGTCAGGATTAACGATGTGCATGCTGGTAATTTTTTTTTCCCTTTGCCTCTTCTGGAAAGCTGTGTTGAGAGTCATTCAACTGTGAACTGTTATCATGGTTTATGATTAACTTCTTGCCATTGGACTTCAAGCTGCTCTATTTTCCTCCCCAGAGGCGTGGTGCTTCCTTCTGGGTAGCTCCCGATAAGTAGTGGGGGACTGCCATACAAAGGACGTGGTCCACCTTTAAGGAGTGAATAAGCTAGGGCACTTTCCCAGCAGGCACCCGGTGGCCATTCACCTTCATCTCCCTGTGTCGAGTTGGCATGAGGGAAATCGTATTGAACATTTTCTCTTGACTTCTGGGACTTTGTAGGCCTCTGGTTTTCCTGTTTCTCTAACTGGCTGCTCTTGCAACTGTGTTAGGATGTGTTGCTGGCAGTCATTGAATCCATTCGGACTCCTGTCAACCCCATGGGAGAGTACAACTGCCCCCGAGGGGTTTTCTTGGCTGGGAATCTTCATCAAAGCAGATTGTGGGGTCTTTTCTCCTACTGGGTGGGTCTAAACTTCAACCTTTGGTTCCCAGCCATGTGGTTGATAGTTCAGCCACCTGGGCTCCTTCTCTCCTGTTAGGTTCCTCCTTCCTTCCTCCTCACATGGTGACTCCCGCTTCTTCTTCCTCCTCCCCTATCGATGGCCATCTCATGTCGTCTTGTTTTTAATTCCTCTCTTGATAAGCTGGACTCTCCGTGTGGTAGCAATGACTCATATACTCTACTGCTAACTGAAAGGTTGGAGGTTCAAGTCTACTCAGAGGTGCCTCAGAAAAAAAGGCCCGCCGATCTACTTATGAAACATTAGTCATTGGAGACCGTAGGGATCATAGTTCTCCTCCGACAGACATGGGGTCTCCATGAATCAGAATCAAACTGCTGAGCACCTGGTTATTGGTAACCTAATCATTGCCTTCCTTCATATAGCATCATTTTGTGGGTAACTTGTAACCTCTTTTTTTTTCCTACGCCCCAAATCTACACTTTCTATACACGCCTTTTTGTTTTGTAGTCCTTGAATCTCAGCATATCTCACATAAAACTTACTTCTCATCAATTCTATACTTTAACCTGCCACTCCTAATTTTCCTAGGATATTTCCTGAGAACTTGTCTGTCTTCGATTCAGCTAGTTACCATTCTTCTTGTCACCCAAGGTTAAGTGGTATATCCTCTCATTGTTTTTTCTTTTATTCATTCTTGAATGAAGGTTAAAACCAAGGATTCCCATTGCTACAGGGATTTTCTCCTAGGGGACCTGGTGATTTGTAATGGGTTGGGCTAATTGTTGGGCTGCTATCTGCAAGGTCAGCAGTTCAACCTCATTAGTTGCTCTTCTAGAGAAAGAGGAAGCGTTCTGCTCCGGGAAAGACAGATAACCTTGGAAACTCACAGAGGGCAGTTCCACTGTGTCCCTAGGGTCGCCGAGTCAAAATTGACTTGATAGTAGACAAAGTCTCTTTTAAGTTGAAAAGTAAGGATGTTACTTTGAGGACTTGGGTGCACCTAACCCAAGCCATGCGGTGTTTTCAATTGCCTCATATGCATATGAAAGTTGGGCATTGAATAAGGAAGACCGAGAAGAATAGATGCCTTTGATATGTGGTGCTGGAAAAGAATATTGAAAGTACTGTGGACTGCCTAAAAAACAAGCAAATCCATCTTAGAAGACATTTAGCCAGAATGCTCCTTAGTGGCAAAGATGGTGAGACTTTGTCTCCTGTGCTTTGGACATGTTATCAGGAGAGCCCAGTCCCTGGAAAAGGGCATCAGGCTTGGTAAAGTAGAACAGTGGAAAAACTAGGAAGACCCTCAACAAGATAAACTGACACAGGGGTTACAACATCCGGTTCAAGCAGAAAAACAGTTGTGAGGATGGCAGAGGACTGAACAGTGTTCGGTTGCCATACTTAGGGCCACTCTGAGTCAGAGCTGATTGCATGGCACCTACAGTAACAGCATAGGCATTTCCCCTGCTTTTCATCTCCTTTCCCAAACTGCCAGTGTTTTCTCACGAACATTGGACATTGCCCTGTTTCTTCCAGAATGTGGACCCTGAGTACATGCATTATTGGAAGTCTAGGGGAGCAACATTCAGATAATGGGACTTTATTCACATGACAAAGTGCCGGTGGTACCGTGGGCGAGTTGTACTGCCAACAGCTAATTGAGAGGAAAAGAGGCTGCCTGCTCTTGTAAAGATACATAAAGTCTCAGAGACCCTCTACAGCTTCAGGATGAGTTGGAACCAACTTACTGGCCATGGGTTTGTGATTGCAGTCTATGTGAATGGTGCTTCCTGGAGTTGTGCAGCATAGTGGCTGTGTGAGTGTTAGGGTGGATACAAGGGATGGAGGGCTTCTGGGGAGGGAGGGCTACTGAAGACTTCAGTGACAGGAGAGAGCCGAGTGGAGTTGACAATTGGACCCAAGAGGAAAGTCTCATTGTATGACAGAAGGAAGGGGCTATTGTTTTCCTCTCTCTCATCTACCCAGGGGAATAGGACTCATGCTTTTCTAGGCATTGAATGAAATCCACTGTAGAGCCACCCACGGTGCTGACGAGTTGTGACCCGAATCTTCATGTTCCTCTAATCCTCACTGTTCTTGGTTGTAGGGGGTGGGTGGGTTTCAAGACCTTCTAAAATAAGATCCCATGTTTGATGGCTGTACTGATAAAATGGAATGATCCTAAACATGCCTTCTAGCCATGGTTCTGAGGGGACCCAAAGAGGTTATGACAGCTTTGATCATGCTACTGCTTCGTATTTACACACTGGCAGTGGGATGCCTTGGCTGACGGCTGCAGCAGTGATGGTTGGGTCACTGGAAACGCTTCTCCAGGCAGGCTGCTGCCTCAGGGGTGTGGGCCACCACGGAGGTGGAAGAGCTTGTGAATGTGGCCTCCAAATTATGCAGTAGCTCTACCTCTGGTACCTTCTCTCCTCCCTTCCAGATCACGCAGGGCCTGTATTGTGCCAGCTAGGCCGGTTCCTGCCTCAGGCTAAAGTTCACATAAGTATGTCTGTTGTCCTCTGATTTCCCTAATTTGTTAAGGTCTCTCCTATCCTTGCACTTGACACTTCTTAAATGTCTTGATCCCAGGAGCTAAATCAGAAAGTTCTTTTCCTTTTCCTTTACTGGGCTAACCCCTACTCATAATAATGCTAATAGATACCATGTATTGATCACTTGATTTCTGTATGTGATAAAAGCTTAATTTATGCTGTATCATTTTTCATCTTCAGAAGGATCTCTGCTAGGACTATGATGATATGAAACATAGGCTTACAGAATGTAAGCAACTTTCTCATGATCACAATTAACTAGTGTGTTGGGGTGGGTAGAGAGGGGAGGGTTAGTCCATCTGATTGCAGAATTGATGCCCTTAGTGTGCTATGAATGCCTCTCCCTAAGACCAAGGGAGTCTCTTCCAGGAAACTTTCCTAGACTTAAAACCCACCTCTGACCTCAGGTTGTCCGCCATAGTAACCTGTGCACTCCTCGATTCAAGGTCAGGCTAACACTTTTTTAATGTTTCCTTCTGTTGTACGTAGGGTCACCATGAATCAGAGCCAACTCCTCACAACCACGTATTGAAAACTGACAAGTGCCCAGATGGATAGAAAACAAACATAACCTTTCTAAGTACATCTGCATTTAGCCAATGAAATATTTTTTTTTTTAGTTACCCCCTCCCTATGGCCCCCCCTCCAATGAAATCTTTTGATATAAACTCACACTATATAATCAAGTAAAGGCCCACTATATAATCAAATTTGGCACCACACAAGGTTGGCTATAGGAATCATAAAAGATGTTCATTGTGTTACTGGGACATGAATTTATGTTTTAGAAGGCACATTGCCTTTCAGTTCTTTCAGTGTAGTCCTGTGCCTACATGTATGCCTCCATTACAAATGATATATGAAGTCTTCCATGAATATGAGGGTCAGGGCAACCTGGCCATTCTGCATTCTCTATTATTTATTTTGCTGTATCCTACCTCTAGCTCAGGTCCAGGGCATGACATACTATAGGCTCTTTAGCCCCAGTTGGTTGAATGCACAGATCAATGAAGGGTCAAAATGGGGAGGAAGAAAAGGGGGGAGGGAGAGGAAAAGAAAAACCATCCCAAAGCCATGCAACTGTATGTATATGTCACATTTTGTTTCTTTCTTGATGGGCACTTGGGTGGTTTCCACCTTTGGCTATTGTGAATGATGCTGATGTGACATTGGTGTACAGGTGTCTGCTTGACTTTCTGCATCTTCCCTAGGAGGGAAATTGAGGTGGAATATGGCAATTCTATCTCCAAGTTTTGGAGGAGCCACCAAATTGTGTTCACGGTGGCTGTATAATTTTACATTCTTGACAGCAGAGGATAGGGATTTTGCTTTTCTATTTGTAACAAGAAATACAAAGTGAATGATTGTTAATACTGATTCAATGACTCACTGAGGTTAGGACCACCAATTAGATGATTCTCTTGGCCTGTCCTTCATGGGAAGGACCCTTGTTGGTATGTTGGGCTGTTAGCCAGAAGATCAGCAGTTCAAAAAATCAGACTTCATGCTCCCATGAATATGTCCACTCTCAGAAACCCACAGGGACCATTCCACTGTGTCCTGTGGGTCACTCTGAGTGGAAGTCAACTCGGTGGCAGTCGGTGGATGTCCTTCATGGCTGTAATGTGGTTGCTGTAGCTCCAGCCATCACAACTGTACTTAAGACCAGAAAAAGGGAAAACTTAGAACTAGGACTAAGGTGTGAGTTGCACTTGCTCCCTTTTCTGGGAAAGCGATAAATAAAAATCAAAAGACTTTTCCAGAACTATATGTCTCACATCCCTTCATTTACATCTTATCTGTATGAAGGTGGTCGAGTGGTCACCCCTCTAAAACCTGGCTAACAGCTCAGTGCACACCCCACTACACCTCCAGGGCTCATGGTCACCCCTCGGAATTGTAAAAGCAGGGAATAGGATTGTTATGTTTGGCTGAATCTGGTTTTGACTGGTAAGAAGAAATGGCTACCACCTATAAGAACTGGCTTATACATATTTTCTTGAAGGCAGAATGTGATGTAGTGGAAAGAATGCAGAATTTAAGAGCCAGGAGACTTAGGATCTTGTCCCATCTCTGACTGGCTAGCTATGTGAACTTGCTACAAACACATAACCCCTCTGAGCTGGTTTTCCATTTCCTTATCTATTGTGGGATATTTTCTATCGGGGTTATTGTTCAAATGGATTGAGATAATCTATGAAGTTCTTTGTATTCTAGGAGCATATACTAATCGTAATTTTTGGTAACTATCTGATCTAAAAATAAGACTATTTTTAAAGTATATATTGTATATGCTGAGTTTTTCCGCACACTTTTAATGCAGTCTGTGATAAAATTAGGTGCCCCAGCGGATATTTGGGTTGGCTTATACTTGAGTATGTACAGTTCATTTGTATTTTAACATCTCTGAAAATAGATGCAACTCATGGGAATCTAAGATTCAATGAAATATAGTAGGCATGCTTTGTGGAGCTTTTTGGAAAACCATGGGGTTTCTGGCCAGTATTGGCAACCAGAAGCCTCTCGCAGAATCTCCAGAACCTAAAACAAGTTCATGTTGGAACAGGTCATGCTAAGTACCTGCATCATACAGGCAGCCATTAGTATTCCTAATCCAGAAATATGAAACAGAGGAAAACCACTATGAGTTTACCCAAATGAAGTAAGCCAATACATTGTATGAGTTCAAGATACTAGAAAGTGTTCTGCAAACATTACAGCTTGACCTCCCACTAGGCCATCACCAAATATGACCTGGGGATGCCTTTCAGGTTCACTGCCTTAGGAATGCACCAAAGATCAGAAGCAATGCCTGACCTGTTTTTCAAGCCACATGTGACTTATATCCTAGACTGCATATGGCGCCATGGAATTGTTGGCTAGCTCAGCCATCTGGATTGATTATGTTGAAGATAAAAACCACCCAATATAATATTTCATAATTTTAACTGAGGGATGTACTTATATAGGCTACTAACCAAAAAGTTGGCAATTTGAGTCTACCCAGAGGCATTTGAGAAGAAGGACCTACCAATCTAGTTCCCATAGGTCAGAGCCATGAAAGCTCTTTGGACAGTAGTTATCCCCTGAACTGCATGAGGTCACCATGAGTCAGAATGGACTCAGTGGCAATTAGTTTTTGGAGCCCTTTGGTGGCATAGTTAATGAGCTGGGCTTCTAAGTAAAACTCAGCTGGGCTTGGAGATGAACTTCCGAAAAGTCAGCGATGGAGAACTCTGTGGAGCACAGTTCTTCTGAGACACAAAGCTGGCTCGCCACGAGTTGGAGTGTACCTATTGAACACCCATGGGTGCGTGTGTACACACACACACACACACACACACACACACACACACACGGACTCCAAACGGTTCCTGGAAGAGCGTCCATAGCTTTTAATTCTCTTTTCCCATGAACTTTTAAACCCCCCTTCCATATATATAAAGAACATATATTTATATAGCGCATATGTCAAACTCAAATTCACTGCCATCAAGTTAATTCCAACTTACAGCTACTCTGAGGAAGAACTGCACCTGTGGGTTTCTGAGACTGTAAATCTTAGCAGGAGTAAAAAGTCTCTTGTTTTTCCCTCAGAGTGACTGGCACTTTTGAACTACTGACTTTACAATTTAGCAGTCCAATGCGTAGCCCACTATGCTACCTGGGCTCCTAGTGTGTGTGTATTATATATATATAATACACAAAGAAGCCTTAAGAATTTCATGGAAAATTTTCTATTATCTTTCAATTCCATTTATTTAAGAATTTTTGAAGTCCCCTTTAGAAATAAATAATGCATATTTATTTATGCATTACAACTTGACCTCCTACTATATGTTTGATTGTATATGTTTGTATATATCTAGATGTATGTTTGTGTGTATATATTTTTGTGAATGTATATGTATGTACACATATGCACAGATAATGCCACTTTAGAGGGAGGAAATGCAGACATTGTGGGGTAAGGGATTGCGGTGCTATTGAGAGAGAGGAAGGGGATCCGGTTAAAACACGTAGCAGCAAGGATCGGTGCTGACTATGGTTGAAATGCCACACATCCTCCTCTTGGCATTCCTCACAATGTTTCACCTGAATAGTTTTTCATTTCCTTAGCTTCCATTGGAAATTGGAAGAAAATTGGTTAGTCGCTTTCCATTTATAATTTTTTTAAATGAAATATCTAAATGAATGCAGGGAGAAGATGGGCTGTTTACTGTGGGGCTATCACACAGCCGAATGGGTCCTAAGGAGTGGTTGTGTAATTGAAAGGGAAAATGAAAGAGACAACAGACAAGACATGCAAGGGCTCACCTCTTCCATGGAGTCTGGAACCAGAGAGATTAAATGTACTTAACAATTGTTTATATAGTCGCAGGACACGCAGACCTCATTCATTACATACGGAACAAGCTGGGCAGTTTCTTATCCCTGAGGTTCTTGAGCTTATTGGGGGGAGAAAACCTAATACTAGCATTGGGCAGACAGAGCAGAGGAGAGTCAACTGCCCCTGGAGTGGGGAGAAGAAAAGAAATATGTTGCTTCTATAGATAAAGGCCTCCGACTGTGTAGTAATCAGCCATGTGCTTGTGAGAGGTATCATTAAGGATCCCTTATGGAGGATAATATGGGGATATTATGGGGATGAGTTTTAATTTGGAGAATGTGAATAGACTCATCTCCAACTCAGAAATGTGAAGGCCGCCCTCCATCAGAAACCTGGCCTCCCAGGCTTCTTCTTCTTTTTTCTAAGGTTAACTTGAGAAATTTTTATTAATATTTGAAACAAACTTAGGTAGTAGAACATATTCTTCCTAACTGTAAGTTTATCCCTAAATGTATAGGTCTAACACAAGGATTACTCAGGTTGTTGTCTGAGCAGCAAAGTCAGAGGTTCTTGGGAGTACAAAAGTAGTCTGAGGGTCACTACTAAACCCAGACTAAATTACATAAACTAGATTCTTAAAAAATCTATCAGTGCGTTGTAACTCTGAAGTGGATAAACACCTGGCTTAAATATTTCATGACATATTAAGACATTGTTTGGGAGGGGGTGTCTCAAGAAGGCAACATTGAAAAAGATCTTATTGATCAGTACCTTGAAGTAAATTCACTTCCAACATCTCCCCTCACACAATTAACAAACTTTCATGTCTCTGAATGTATGCACGTTCCTAAATCATGGAAGAGGATTTTAAAAAATTTAAGTATAACCATCCCTAAGCACTGGACACCTGTGTACTCTTACTTGGGTCCAAATTTTATTGGTCCAAAATTTTTACTATCATATGTTGATGTCTTAATAGTAAGCTTTGCTGTTTGCCAGACTTTTTTTTTTCCGTCTACTTGTAACAAAGGTAAAACCTGTAATAATTATGTTCTACATCTAACAGTTATTTGCTAAGGGTAGTAGAATGATATACCTCATAACCTACATTGTATTTGCACCCAAAAAAATTTATTACAAGAATTCCATTAATGCCAAAGAAAGATACTCATGGTGACTGGGGAATAATTTTAATCTAAATAAGCATAACTCAGGCACAAAATTAAGTTCTGACAATTATGATCTTTATAAAAGCTAAATTTCTGTTTGAGCTATCACTGCTTCAGAATTAACCTGTCTCAGTGGGTTAACTTAGCTTAAATAATATAATTCTGTGATGCCCAGATTTTACCTAAATATTACATTCAACACAGTATCACTTTGAAATTGTCGATTTTTTTTGGAAATCCTAAAATGACTACAAATGAGTTAAATTTTTTTTCTAACAATCAATATTGTTGCTATAAGGCAAAGCTTATATATTTAACTTTCCAATACCCAGTGCCAGTGAGTCAGTGCTGACTCATAGCCATACCCTGTGGATTTCCAAGGCTGTAACTGTTTACGGCCTCCCAGGCTCCTTAATCATGAGCATAGAGAATCTCTTCTTGGTCCTCAGTTTCCACAACTACCTCTTTTTTCTCTTGCATGAGCATCAACCACATCAAACTGATTGTCATAGAGTCAGTTCTGACTCACGGTAACCCTACAGGACAGGGTAGAACTGCCCCTCTGGGTTTCTGATACTGTAACTCTTTTTTTTAAAAATAATTGTATTGAGGGCTCTTACAACTCTTATCACAATACCTACATACATTCATTGTGTCAAGTACATTTGTTGCCATCATCATTTTCAAAACATTTCCTTTGTACTTGAGCCCTTGGTATTAGCTCCTAATTTTTCCCCCTCCCTCCCTCGTGAACCCTTGATAATTTATAAATTATTACTCTTCATGTCTTACACTGACCGATGTCTCTCTCCACCCACTTTTCTGCTGTCCAGAGACTGTAACTCTTTATGGGAGTAAAAGCCTCATCTTTCTCCTGTGGAGTAGCTGGTGGCTTTTGAACTGCCAGCCTTGTGGTTAGCAGCCCAACTTGCAACCACTACACCACCAGGACGCATCAAGACCCCTGTTAATTTAAAAAGACAGAGCATGTGTTATGAGCGCGCACTCATGTGTGTGTTTCTTCTTCACCAAACATTGTTCAGGTTCTGTTATTGTGAACTCTGTTTTCTCATAAAGGAAAAGAAATAGGAAGCACAGTGAAGAGAAGCAGTATAATCCAAGTCTTTCATCTGTAAATCAGGTCTTCGAGGTGTGGCACTGGGACCTGCCAGGCTTTTGCTTTTTCTAAGAACTTCTGACAAAGAGCATGGTTATGGCACCGTTATTTCAAGTTCCTGGTCAAGTTTTTATGCTTTTGATAGTCCTCTGTGGCAGAAGCCTGAAAGCAAAAAACTATGCTTGATATTATTTTGTACCCTTGTTCAGTGTCCAACTCTGACCTAATAGATGTTCATAACTTGTTGGATTGTCTTAACTGGAGACCTTTTAAAGAAAATCCTAAAGAAAGTCCTAGAATCCATGTAGTCTTTTTCTTCTTGTTTTTCTTTTGACTCACAGATGTTTGTCACCCCTGACCAGGGAAAAGCTGGAGTCGGGGGG
>NW_022103915.1:23688801-23705835 GCF_000313985.2 Echinops telfairi
CAGTAAGATCCTGCTTAAGATGTTTTTGCATAAACCTCAAACAGATTACTGGGTAGCGTTTGCCAGGAGCCCTAAACCCCAAGTAGTGGACACGCAGAGATTTTCACAGAAGCTGTCTGGCTGAATATGTATGACACGAGAGAGAGGAACGGAAAGAGGTAGTCACTTTGACACGGTTGGATGGTGGAACGGAGAAGGCGATGCAGAAGCCAGGGAGACCAGGAAGAGTATTAATTATCTGACTGAGAGACATTAAGGGACGGAACCAAGGGCGTAAGAACGGAGAGGGTGGTTTCAAGAGATCAAACTCATTCTGAAGATTCGAGTGGTCAGCTCTCCCATCCTGTGCACTCAGTGCCATAGTGTAATTCACTGTGCCTCATTCCCAGGATGCCCTTGCTCTCTCACTTTATTGCTCAGGGATCTTCCCTCCAATTTAAGATGCAGCCCAAGTCTTCAGGGGTCTCCCAGGGTCCTTACTCTGTTGTGATGTGGGACAACGGGTCAGAATAGGCAGGAGTACACAGGTGATTGTTTTACGTCACTGCCATACCTCCCCACAGTCCACTGTAAGCTCCTGGACCTGACATCTCTGTCTTGCTCTTCCTTGTCCCTTCAGGCCCTAGGCTGATCTTGGCACAAAGTACCCAGCGCAAATTCCTGATGCCCGCCGCCCCCGACTTTGTGGAACGGACTGAGGGACTGTTGTGTTGGTAACTTCCTTCCGCACCACTTTCCTGGAGTCAGTCTGTATTTCCCAGCCCTCCGTGGATTCCCATTTTGCATTGAACTTTTCACCTTAGCTTTGAAGGTCATTCCGTCCTGCCCCCATAGACCCACCGCTCTTGTCCGACTGTGGCCTCTTCGCTGACCCAGAATGACATCTGACGGAGGCCTGGTTCTTCCGCTTCAGCTTCACCCTCTGCCTCGCACACTTCCATGCAAGCAGTCCATAACCCAGTAATCCTTCCAATCTAAGATCCGTGCCTTGTCTCTGATGGTTCCCGCCCTTGCAAGTCTCTCGGTGGGTAAATTGTCACAACTTTTCTGGTGTGGGCTTCAGCAGCCAGTTACTCTTGCACTTGTTTTGCTTGCTGCTGTTTCGTGTGTCCTCATCTTCGCAGTGATGTTGTAGGCTGCCTGAGTGGCTCTACCTCAGAGGGGCCTGGTGCTTTTTCGGGTGTTCTGGACTCCTGTACCTTCTAGAGGATTGACATGACAGATCCATCTCCGTGATTCTCTGACTCCCCAACTTATTAGCCAGCTGCATTCTCCAGCCCCCAATTTTAGGATCTATAAGGGACAGAGACAGAGTTATTCTCTCTGAAATGGTCATCTAAAGACCTCAATGAATTTTTCAGCATCTCTTGGCCAATCCTGTTGATAATATTGTGGTGGTTCTAAACATCACTTTGTGATTCACATTCTAAAAATGGGGTGAGGTTTTTTTTATTGTAAAACCAAGAAACCAATTCCAGTATGAGCTTACCCTCACAATTATTGGTTCCTCTGTGGACTTGGATTTATAGCTGCTAGCACAGCATGCCTCAGGGTCTGGCCTCTTAGGACTTATTAGATGTGGCTCTTTCTTGGCAAAGACCTAGACGCCATCTCACTGGGTTATGAGAGGTGGTTGCCTGCCATAAATTTGCTCCACCAGTATTTCTCAAGGTTATCATCACCTGTCACAGGCTGGGTCTGCGTCTGGGAGAGCCACGCCAAGGAAGGGAGCTTTGTCTCCAGGGCTCTTCTCTCCATCTTCCTTTCTGACTAGTGGTCTTATTCTCTCCGGCTGACTGTGCAGTATCTGTCAACAAGAATTTGCAGCACTGACTTTCTGGAGCATGACTCCTCTCAGCATCTAGGCCGGTGGCTCTCAACCTTCCTCATGCCGCGACCCTTTCAGACAGTTCCTCAGGTGGTGGTGACCCCCCAACCATCAAAGTATCTTCGTTGCTACTTCATCACTGTCATTTTGCTACTGTAATGAATCGGGCGACCCTGTGAAAGGGTTGTTCGACTCCCTCCCCCAAAAGGGCCGCAGCCCACAGGTTGAGAACCGCTGATTGAAGAGACCCAATCTAAAAACTGCTGAAAAGGCCATACTCTGGAACTCGTCTGGGCTGATGGAAGAAATGGGTGACTTCATGAAACCAGAACTCTGTTTTCAGGACTTCCACTACCTGGTTATATAACCTTGGCCAAGTTAATTACCATCAGCAGGGTGGTGATAACGGACCTCTTTCAGGGGTTAGACATGGAGCTTGCCCCATCATGACGTCTCTGGAAGTTCGCCACCAGTATCGCCATTGCCGTGACTAGGCCCCGTACTAAGCACTTGGGGTGCATTCTTTCACTTGATCCTTCGAATGATAAAATGAGTTTTGTTTTTATCCTTGCTTTGCAGAGCAGATTGGAGCGTATCGAGGTTCAATAATGAAAGCCGATGCAAAGCAAATCCGTACAGCTAGAACGGCTCTTAGAAGAGTTGAGTATGTTGTGAGGCGAGATGGGTGCTTAGAACAGACAGGGGCTTGGTAGAGTAGAGGGTCCTTGGAAAAGAGGTAAAACCTCACCGAGACGGATCGACAGTGACTGCGACACTTGGCTCAGACATAACCAATGTGATGATGCAGGATGAGATGATATTTTGTTCGGTAGTATATAGGGTTGATATGATACGATCCGTACTCAACAGTACCTAACATCAATAACAATAACAACTTAGATGGTCTAAGCCGGTGCCCACACGCCACATTGCTATTGCTTTAATTTTCCCATTTATAGAACCTGGGAGTTGATCTATTGTTTCTTTCAAGTTTCCAGGTATCACATGTTGACAAGTGTTACCTATTACATTTGCCCCGCCTCCCCTGCTCGTCCTCTGCCTCCTCTTACTCATCCCGAGTTTACTGGGTGCTCACATCACGGGATCGGCAGGCTGTTGTCCTCCTTGAGTTATGACACTGCATGTGTCAGCACATGGACTTGTTCTGTGGCTTTCCTTCGCTTTTCCTGGTTTACAAGCTGCCGCTGCGGTGAGCAGAGGAACCTGAGTCTGCAGTTGGACGGTCTTATCTGGGCCTCCAGCCGTTACCTCACTGGGTGACACCAACATTTGATGGCACTTGGAAATGACGTTGCCCGCAGAATTCAGTGGGAACGGTTCGTCAGGTCTGTGCGCTCCATGCTGTGCTCTGGGGAGACTGGGGTGGTGGACATTGAACTTTCGAGGCTGTGCACGTCTGCTCCTGTGGCGGCAGAGAGCTCGGGAGAGGACCTTGGAGTGAAGAAGCAATTCCTGGGCTTGTCATGCGCTGTAGAGTTTGAGTCTCCTGGCAGTATCCGCATAGAGAATTTCCACAAGATAATAAATGAGATAATTATGGTTCCATTGTAATTTGTTTTTGTAAAGTGATTTAGTTGGTGGATTGTGTGTGTGTGTGTGTTAGTACTTTTTGTGGCCATGACTTAAAGATGAAAGTATCTTGGCATCAGAAGACTAGGTTCAAGCGTTACTATATCCTAGCTGGCTGCAAGCACCTGCCTAGCTGGACTGGCTTCTATTTAGCCATTCTTGGGTCGGGATCTCATTTCCAAAACAAAAAGCCAAAAAAAGTCTGTCATTTTCCCGAGACATTGGAATTCCTTTACTTAGAAGCCAGGAGGAAGTACCCTAGGCATCTGAACAAGGTCCTGGGAACACCAAATGTGTCGGATAAGTCACTTAACTTCCCTCAGCCTTACCTCACTTTTTTTTTTTTTTTTGATCTGCAAAAAAATGACAGTATTGCCAGTCCTAGATAACTAAGATGGTTATTGAATCAAATGAAGTATAGTATGAAAATGTGTTTCTGATCTGTAAATAAATGTTAGTTGATTTTTAGAAAGTGTGTAAACAGTGAAACTAATTGTTTAAATATATCACACACACATACACACCTACCTTACGCTTTTTAATTGCTCTACTGAGCGCTTCTCCAGAATCGATTATTTGTTGAAGATAATGGCCTGTAGTAAAACTTTCCTAGTTTCTTTTTGTGGAACATCACTTGGAAAGCTGTGAGCTAAGCTTTTTTAGAAACCAAAATGAATACTGTGGGCGTTAAGAGGACTGGAGACTTCTGGTGGATAGATGCTCTTCTGTGGAAGTACACCAATTCAGATCTTACTAAATCACATTACTCCAAGGTGTTTTTTTTTTAAGTTGTAAAATTTCACAAAATTAAATTTCAAGTATCCTTCTATCTCCATATAGCAAAATTGCAATGCAAGTAAAGGACAATGTGTTTTCTTAATTCAGAGACATTCACAATTTCAGAGAAATTTATTACAAGGACGAATACTCACCAAAGCCAGTATTCCTTCCTCCCTTCCTTTATAACAAACGAGTGAGCTGACTCTGCCTATATTTTTGGTGTTGTAAACCAGTATTGGAGACAGCAGCTGGAAACTTTTGGATTTCTGCCAAAGATCTAAATCAGGTTTGCAAAGAGCTACCTGCCTAAGGGAAGAGAATACACATATTTAATGGAAAAGAAATTGCTTTTATCTCACCATCTGGCCAAAGAGAGTGAAAGCACTTTGAAAAGCTTTAATATTTGCTGTACAATGATAGCATGGCATTGTACATAGAGGTATTTCTAAATGGATGTATTTATAAGAGACAACTGTTGGGCAGATTGGGGAATCTTATTGTTAAAATGTGCATGTTTGCTTGACCAATCTGCTATGAAACTAATCCAGAGGCCTTGATATTCTGAGTAGAAGAGGTGGGGGCAAGACAGCAGCAAGGAGAACTAAGGTAAGTGGGAAGCCAACTTGCCACGCCCTCTTCTGGGCAACACCAAAAGCGTTAGACTTATGTGGATTAGCTATCATGCGATAATATTTTTTTATAATTATCTTTTAAATTTTTATTATTATTTTTCTAAAAACAGGTTTCTGCTTAACTGATTGACTAGACAAGAGGCGCTCACCAGGCTGTGCCCTGCACGCTTCCTGTGCCATACCCAGGCCCAAATCCACTGATCCTCCACCCCAGACGTGAGCTGGGGTCTACCTGAGGCTAGTCGTGTGAAGATGACCAGCTCCTTCCTAACATGACGACCTTGGACCATGTGACTGCCACTCACCAGTCGGAGTGGGTCTCCTTCAATGAGGAGCCGCCCTATCTTGTCTCTTCTGATGGTAAGAATTACTTTCCATTCCTAAAGTGACAAGATTGACAGAAAGCCACATTTGTTTGTTGTTTAGTTGGCCTTTCTTCCTGTGAATTTTATTACAAAAAGAAAAAAAAAGCCAGTTTGTCATTTTCCCAAGATGCATGAATTCTTCTTCCTAGAAGCTGGGAGAACGCATCTTAAGGACTTTTAAGGAACACAGAAAATGTTGAGTTCCTTACCAAGGAGCCCCAGCTTCCTGTTGACAAAGTACTTCACGCTTAGCCTTTTTAGTTGTTACTCGCAACAGCAATTTGGGTTTTCTCAAGTTCACAGCCTTGCTCTTAAGAAAAAAGAGGAAGCCAGTCCAGGAGAGGGACTGACACACTGTCCCAGCTTTGAAACCATTATGAGGATGGCTCCCCGAACCAGATGGCATTTCATTCTTCTGTGCATAGGATCCCTCTGAGGCGACACCTAAGGACAAATTCTTAAGCGTTCCAGGCCCTGGAGCTAGAGTGCTCAGGTTCTAGGCCTGGCTCTGCCATGTAGGAGCCTCATGCTCTTGGGTAGACTTAACTTCCTTGTGTGGGAATTTTCCTTTCTGTACAGCAGGAAGGATCATAGTACCTACCTTATGAGTTGTTGTAGTAAATGAATTCATGTACGTAAAGTGTTTAGAACCACACACCATTGAATATTGACACCCAGGGAACTGGTGCTCAGGAATAAATATCTGCGTAGGCTCCAAAGGTGTCTACAGAGCCATGTCAGCGGATTCGAGTCCACTGCCAAGGCCACTGTGGTTGATTCCAGCTTCCGACTGCCGAAAGCGACCCTGCTGCCCTTACAGCACTTGGAAAGTGTGATGACGGGTGTCCTACTCACTATGGCTTGACTTGTGGCAGGTTCAAATGGGGATGGAAGTTTAAGGTACACACTGGATCTCAGAGACTTAGTTTTTTTAAAAACGTTAAATATCTCACTGATTTATATTGATTACATTTCAAAGTAATTGTGCCTGGTTTTCCTTTCTTTAAGGTGACTACTAGAAAACTTAAAAATTACCTATGTGGCTCCCCTGTTATGTCTTAAAGGGAGCTCTGGTGGCAAAGTGGTTACGTGCTTGGTCGCTCACAAAAGGTCAGCAGTTCAAAACCACCAACAGCTCCAAGAGAGAAAGACAGGGTTTTCTACTCCTCTAAAGAGTTACAGTCTCAGAGACTCACGGGGGCAGTTCTACCCTGTCTTGTGGGGTCACTATGAGTCAGCATCAGCTAGAGGGCAGTGAGTTTGGTTTGGGTTTTTATGTCTTAAAGGAATCATAGCGGGACTGTGGCAGTAAGCATTGGACTGCTAACCACGGGGTCAATGGTTCAAACCCACTAGCTCCTCTGCGGGAGAAAAATAAAGCAATCTGCTGCCATAGAGATTGACAGCCCGGGAAGGCTGATAGAGGATCAGTATGAGTTAGGATCGACTCGATGGCAGTGGGCTTATGTGTAAAGGCTTTGGTTGTATGCAGTTAGACCTATTGGGCTCCTGATGGCAGAGAAGTTTCATCTTAATTCTTTGATTTCAAGAAAAAAAAATTTTTTTCCATACTGTTAATTTGACCTATTTTGCTATATAAGTTGAGGGAATTTGACATATGTCTAGAGATGTGTAACTACCACTGCAATCAAGAAAGTTATTATTATCATTAATATATATATATATTTTAAAGCTGTTAGATGTTAAGTCCACTCCAGACCAGGCAAGGGATATAAAGGAGGAGCTTGTCGCATCTCCCACTCAGGCCGTCACTAGCGCGGAGATTCCACTGAGGAACCTATAGGCTTGTGTCGTTTGGGCCGCCCAGAGTCCAGAGTTTGAATTCAGTCCACATTGAGACTTTCCTGTTCAGCCACTGCCTCTCCCCGTCCCTGTTGCCTTTCCTTTGGTCCACTCGGCTCAGTTATATTTCTTGCTTGGTCTCTGTAGGTATTTTCGTTGTAAAAGCTGGGGAAAAGACAGTGAACAATATTCCTGGCCTCAGCTTGCCTAGATATTGACTTGGGGATATGCTAAGGTTAGGATTTTTTTTTCAATTAAATACTCATTTTATTAGGGGCTCATACAACTCATCACAATCCGTACATGCGTCATTTGTGTCCAGCACATTAGTCCATATGTTGACTTCATCATTCTCACAACACCCAGGATTTTTTACCTTGTTAAGGAAACAGTCCTTAGTAAAGACATGGCTCTTTCGTCTCCCTCACCCACCGTCATGGTGAGCCCTGCAGTCACCCTCTCTCTGCCCTTGGCTTTTGCCTCCCCCCATCCATTCTGCAGAGTGGCCTTCCTTCCTGTGATGGTGGTTTCCGTCCTCTGTTTCAGGCGCCCCCGAAGAGCACCTGGCAGGACTGTCCTCTTCCTCAGACCGGTCCGAGAGCTCCTCTGGGGAGAACCCCCTTGTTGATGGGGGCTCCCGGGACCTTTCCCCCTCGGAGCAGGATGACTCCTCAGAGAAGATAGCCCTAGTCCCTGCAGTGGCTCCCGCTCCTGGGAGCCCCGAGCAGCCCACTCCTGACCTGGCCTCAGCCATCAGCAACTGGGTTCAGTTCGAAGACGACACGCCCTGGACCAGCACGTCAGCACCTCACAAAGAAACAGGTGGGGAGGCCAAGGAGGGGTGGCTCCCAAGGGCGATGGATAGCTTCCTATGAGCAATCTATACAATGCCTGGATTCCGTTTGCCCAGTCCCAGAGCCCTGAAGCCCTGGCCAAGTAGGAAACAGCCGATGCAGAGTTTATCTGGTTTAATTCTGTAACCCGTTTAAGATGTAGACATGAAAGAAATGTCCTCTGGGCCATTTCCTACCTATTACCCTTGTCTGGGTGGCTGAGCTGTCTTTGAAAACTTACATACATCTTTATCTATTAGGAATTAGAATTAAAATTTTAAAAACACCTAAATGGTAGGCTCCTTACAAGTAGATAGAAATGAATGTCTCTCCAAGTGTGGCCCAAAGTCCCACTCTCGTAGAAGTCAATGTGATCTCCCTAGCGAGTTGTAGGTCTTTTAAATCTCTTAAGGCATCACATTTCAGGGACCAGGAGCTATATGTGACAGTTGCATGATGTGAGGATTGGTGATGTTAGGTGTTGGGGTGTTATATCTCAATTCTTGCTTCTCAACACTGAAAGAATTCACGTGGCAGAAGCACTTTTGTAGATCCAAGTAACTTTTATGAGGAAAAGGGAATTTTCAGGTATTACAGTACACTATTTCTGCAAAGCATACAAGGCCGCATTGGTGGGGGTGGCCGTGGAGTAGGGGGGGGCGTGGGAAAGATTGCGACTAAAAATGGCCATTTCAGGGGAGCATGGAAAAACACGTGAGAAGAATATCTGAATAGGAGCACCAAGTGCAGGAAATTCCCAGAGAGCCAAGAGAATGCCGGTGGGGACCCAGGGCTCACGCACACTGGAGAGATTCCCACCCTCCCTCCGCTTGCAGTGCACACCCGAAAGGGATAAAGGGTCCCACAGCCTGCATATGGCCTTACCCCTTCCTATCCCCACTGTCCGGGGGAGAGGGGGTGTTGAGGTTATTGGCCGACTTTGTTGACTGAGTTTAAGCGCACCTGCGTGATGTCATGTGGCTGGTGCCTACTCTATGCATCCAGGTGGACCTCCCCCACCTGCGCCTAGGTGACTTGGGTCTGAGTATGGTCAGTTCTGGGTTTTCCCATAGATGTCTAATTAGTGTGCCTGATTTCTTTCCAACCCCTTTATTTTGGCATGGACAGTTAATTTTAGTTTAGCACAGGAATTAGGGGGAGACAATCCCCCATTTGTCCCTATTCTGGCTACCTTTCAATGTTACTGACTTACACACCAGAAAATTCTGGAATTGGCAAGTGTGTGTGTGTGTGTGTGTGTGTGTGTGTGTGTGTGTGTGTGTAAAACACATACTTTAAAAAAAAGGAAAGAAAGAATCAATGACCAAGAAGTGGGCTGGGGAACCGAGTAAGGCCAGGAGAACTGTTAGTTCCCACCCTGGTGAACTGGCTGCTTACTTTATTGGGCAGTGAAGCATGCCAAGCTTGGTTGGATAGCTTCAGAGACTGCCTTAGTTTTTCTATTTGCTACTATAACAAATTACTGTATATACTTGAGTATAAGCCGAGCATTTCAGCACATTTTTAATGCAGTTTTTGTGGTAAAATTAGGTGCCTAGGCTGATAGTTGGGTCGGCTTATACTCGAGTATATATGGTACAACAAGTCTCAGTGGCTTAAACAGAGCAAATTTATTCTCATCAGACTTCAAGCAGGGCTAAAAGCAGGCCTGTGTTCCTTTCTGGAGACCCTAGGGGAGAATCTGTTTCCTTGCCCTTCCAGCTTCTCAAGATCACCCACATTCCATGGCTCTTGGCTCTCTTCCCCCAGCAGGATTTTCTCTTATAGTCATTTTTCAACTCTGATGGAAGTTTTCTGCCCTTTCCTTCCATTTTTAAGGGCCAGCTGCCCTGAGAGAGAGAGAGAGAGAGAGAGAGAGAGAGAGAGAGAGAGAGAGAGAGGGCTTTTTATTCTCATAAATAGTTACAATCTCAGAAACTCACAGGGCCAGTTCTACCCTGTCCTACTGCGTCGCTATGAGTTGACATCGGCTCAATGGCTGTGAATTTGGTTCTGGGTTTGGTGACTGCATTGGGTCCACCTGGCTAACTCAAGGCAATCACATATTTGGGGACCATTATTCTACCTACTACAGAGACTTACTGTGGAAAACCGAGAACCGGGAAGAGAGTGTATGTGGACAAATTCTACGCTCAGATCTTAAGGAGTTTGGGAGGCCAAGACTCTTCTGGAGGGAGGCCTTCACGTTTGTGAGTTGGAGATGCATTCCCGTCACATTCTTAGACTAAGGAAAGTTGTTCCCCATGATTGCCCCATCACCAATAATGCCAATCTTAAGGTGCTGCTTGCAAGTACCTGGTTGCTATCATATAAGCTTGAAGGCTATCTACTACTTGAAGGTCATCTGCCATCAAAAGCAATCAGACTACCCAACCCTAAGTATGGCCCTCTCCCTTCTGATAAGGATCATAGATTATTACCCTGGGGAAGAGCTCAGGGATACTTAAGGCCAAGTCAGCTCTAAGAAGGTTAGGCTAATATCTTAACTTTAGAACCAGCCCATCTTGTTATGTATGTACCTTTCTATCATGTGTGTCTCTAATACAACCCCTTCCTGTTATGTATGTGTATATGATGTGGCCTGCATGCCCGAGATTATATAAGCCTGTTAAGAGAATTCATACCCTCTCTCCAGTTCAGTTCATGGAAGAGGTGAACCCTTGCATGCCTTGTCTGATGTTTCTTTAATTTACCCTTCAATTACACAGCCACGCCCTAGGACCCATCCAGTTGTGGAGGCTGCTGGTCCCACACAACTTACTTGTGCAAGAGCAGGATTGTTGTTTTTCTATTGGGAGAATATATGAGGAACTTCAAAAACTTTGTGGAAAAATGGAATGACAAGTTAATGGAGTTTTTTTCCATGAACATTTTGAAGCCTACTGTGGATGTTTGGCTAGTTTTTATTTTTTAAAGCAATCCTTCTATTTTTCAAACATGTCTCAGCATTAATAAAAGCAATTTGGAGAACATAGGAATGCAATTCTACCACTAACACAAATATTTTCATTTCTGTGTGGTGAAATTTACCTTATGGATACATTTTCCCATAATTAATCATCAGAGTTCCCAGTAAATTGTTGGTGAGAGAATCATGATGCTCAAAGCAGCTTAGAGGAAGTGACAGGTCCAGACAGGCTTTCTGGTCTGCCTGGAGAGGAAAAGTGGCAGTTACTAAAGCCCTAAACCTGACAAGACATGGGGCTGAGCATGCATACATAGAGGAAAGAGTTCTGAAGACTGAATAGTGAGCCAGCACGGAAGCATGGGTCTTAGTATATTTTGCATTAATTTCTTAAGTTTATTTTTACAAACCAAACTTATTTTAAAAAATAATTTTTTGAGAAGTTTTTTTTTTTTTCATTATTATTATTTTGAGCCCAGGCTGAGAATTTCTGGTGATAAGGAAATCGGGCAGATGTCATCAGTCAGTTAGCCTATGTGGAAGATCACTGTCAACATGCCTGAAAGCAGCAGTTTTCAAAGATTTAGTCTCTTCACCCCTTTACATTCTTATAAATATTTTAAAGGTAGAATTTGATCCATTATTTGCTTAATTTTACCTCACTCACCTTACCTTAATCCTGGCCCTGGTTTCAATAAAACTTTATTTACAAAAACAGTGGCTAGTCTACGGGCCATAGTTTGCTGAAATTTAAAAAAATAGGTGTTATGTTTTGGAACAACTTTAGCTTTATAGGATAGTTATGCAGAAAGCTCATTTACCTCATCCCTGAAAATTGTCATAAAAAAATGACAGTGACAGAGTTCTATTATTGCCCAGAAAATGCCCTACTCTCTCCATCTCTGCCCCCAGTCCCCTGACAGCCATTGATTATTTCACTGTGATTTGCCTTATCTTAATTCCTGAGTTTGGGGCATCTCCTTAAATTGTGCACACAAGGTGAGTCCCGCCCTGCGTCCCACTAGATATGGCTCTGATGTTGCTAGAGAATGAATTAAGGTTACACAAGAAAGAACTAACATCACACTGTAAAAAATATCAAGAAATTTAACTGGAAATGTATTTGCTGAGCCTTGAACTAAAAGCATAGATATTCTGTGAAAATATGAGCCAAGACCAAATATATATATTTGATAAAAATCATATATGTATGCATTTTAAAGAAAAATATGTATATGTCATGAATCCATTCAGTTCAGAATTGAAATCTTTATTGAAAACTTTTTAAGAAAAAAAAAAAAAGAAAACTTTTTAAGAAACGGAACCTAAACCCTGCTGATCTTTTTCTACGTATGTTCCGTCCCATCCCACTGAGTTTCCCTAGTGGCAACAAGTTGAACATCTCTAACGCCCCTTCTGCCTATATAATTCCTCTGCGCCCCAGGAAGTCACCTCTCTCTTTGTAAAGATGCCCCAGAGCAAAGCTGATGTCGAGATGCATGAAAGTCTTTCAGTGTTCAGAAAAAGTATGTGCAGTTTACTAGTGGGTGTGCATTTAGAATATATTTGCAAACACATGCTAATGGGCTGAAAGAGCAAAGTTCATTTTCAAAATTAAAAAGAAAAACGAAGGCACTGTTGTGAGCATGAGGCGCTGTATTCACGCCTCCTGTTCGGCACTGGCCCTTCTCCACAGACATGGCGATTTTTGTGACAAAGCCAGGGCTGAATTGGACCCATTGTTCAGATACTGCAGGATATGCAGAATTGCAAACAACAAAACACACATCCACACACAAACTTTTATTTCCGGCGCATCAGTCCCGTAGCTCAAGTAAAACACTGGTGCTTCAAGCGTCTTCCCTGAGAGCCTGGGCTCAGGCCTTGCTGGGTGCCTGGAGAAGCTAATTATCTGGACCAGAGAAAGGACCACTTGTCTGGAAGGAGGACCAGGGGTGACGTCAGCCATGTAAGGAGGAGGCAGGGGTGACAGCTGAGAGACTCTTGAAGAAGATTAGCCCAGTGGTGAATTTCTACTACATTTTCAATCTGCTTCTTTTCCTTCCGGGCTGGGTGGTGGGTGGAAGCTGTAGGCAAGGCCCGCTGCACTGCGTATACGTATGTGTGCGTTTCCATCCGTCAAAGAGGAGGTCTTTTCCTTTTAATCCCTCAAACTGTTTCCTGAGATGGCATGGACGGACACGATGCTGCTCCCGGGATCCGTCTGAGACAGTGGGGTGCAGGGGAGTGAGTTTGAACAGAGGCATTTTTCTGCAGCACCCCAGCGCCTCCCCCACCCCCGTTTCCTCCAGCTATGCCACCCACCTTGTTGTGCCCCACAAGTTCATTCCTGCCCGCCCGGGCCCTTTGTTCTTACTGTCCTTTCTACCCACGAGCTCTACCCTCTACCCAGGGCCTCCCCTCAGACCTCTGCTCAAGTGCTGACCTAAGCCCCCAACCCAACAGAGGCACCGACCACTGCATTCTCTCGCACTTTGCTTTTCGCCATAGCTCATGGTAGTACCTGAAAGTAGGCTGTTGCTGTACTGACGTATTGCCCTCCCCACAGCAGAGAAGTGTGGGATACAAAAGACTGTTCCCCAGCTGTCTCCCCCAGATACATATGTCAGACCTGGGACACTGCAACTAACGGGAAATGACTGTCAAGTTATCGCCCTGAAGACTCCAGCCATCCAGAGCAAGCAGACACCACTGTTCCTCCCACAATAGGCAGGGCTCACTCCCTGCTGTTAGGGACAGTGGATTGCTCCCCCCCAAAGCTTAGGCTAAATCAAGTCTCCAGCTCTAGGGCAACCAAGGTTAGGCCACCATCATGAATCAAGGATCCACCCATCTTGTCACATGTATACGCTTAATCCCTCTTTCTATAGCTTGTGTACCCCTAGATTGTTCCCCTCCCATTACTGGATTACCTATAGTACAACCCTTTCCTGTGGCGTATGTCTTCACCTGTAATTAGGGGGCTTGCATGTCCCCCAAAGATATATAAGCCTTAGTCAGCAATAAATCACACACTCTCCTGCCCTGTACCACCAAGAGAAGCTGAGGTGAGCATGCTACCATGAAATGAGTCTGATTCCATTATTTCTATCTCTTCTATCTCTCTTATTCTTTATGACTTTACTGTAATCTTCATATGTCTTAACCATACAATTGCACTTACTGAACCCATAATTAGTTGTGGGGGGCTGGCTACCCTCACAGAGAAGAAACTTGATCTACCTCATGACCCCTCCACCCCCAATAAAAATAAAAACAGTTACCATTGGATCGATTCTGACTCCTAATGATCGATCCCCCAGTGTGTCCGTAGAGCTTTAAAGTGTACAAGTGGCTTTTTTTGGGGGGGGGGCGGCAAGGTAGGGTAGGGTATGGATTAGATCCCCATGCCTTCCTTCTGAGTAGACTTGAACTTCCAGCCTTGGGGTAACAGCTGGTCTCATTAACTATTTGCACTACCCAGGAGATTCCCAGTCCCAGAACCATGTGCCTGACTTCAGTGCCTCGAATCTAGGTAAATGAATGAGGAATATGACCCCTATTGCAGACAGGACTGACCCACATTTACAAGGCTTGTAAGGGGTTAGGTAGAGCTTGAAGGATACCTCATTGAGATAAGTAGATTCTTTTTAGCACAAGAGGCAAGGAAGTTATGCTAGATTCCCACCCATCTGGGTACCTTCTATGCAGGTGATTGTTATCCTCAATTTGTGATTTCCTGTTTTTCAATCCATGTCTATATACATACACATATGTATCTGTACACATGCATAACTCCATGCACACACACACACACACACACACACACACTTTCCTAGGCTGCCTTAAGAAGCACATTTAAAACTGCCTATTGTGCCATTTCTGCTGTCTTTGTGGCTACTGGCATATAAGGGACACTCAAAAGTGACTTTTTCTATTTAACCAGAAGGGGTAAACGATTGTATTGCAACTCCAATGGTCTCCTCTTTCAGAGAATGCCGTGGTTCACCCAGGTGGTCCTTTCTGCACATCTCACCCTCAGCATTGGACATAAAGACAAGGAACAACTCAGGCATGCCTCAATTACCTAGTTCACTCATGCAAACCAAAATTAGCATTTGGGCATACAATGATGAGAGTCAGCTGCCCAGCTTCTCTCAAGCTGTCCTCACAATTAGACAATCTTGACCCATGAATGGAGCCTTCTGGTGGCACACAAGCGGCCTCCAAACCAGTCCTTGGGACAGCTGCTTTGCATTTCCCACCTCAAAGAAGCACGGGAGCAACAAACAAAGAACAGGATTAGATCTGTTGTCGCGCTGGGCAGGCACCGGGCACCAGGCACTCACACGGCCCTCAGATTCGATGCGAAAATAGAAACAAAGGACAGGAGAGCCAAGCTCTATGTGTGTGGTTTAAAATGCCAACCTCCCTCACACCCTAAACTATCCAAAGAGAGAAAAGGTTTGTATTGCTGTGTTCGTTGTGACGGCTGTCATGTAGTGATTGGTGGGTGAAGAACTCTCAAAGATGACACTTTGTAAACTTTGCTATACTTCCATCCAGCGATGCTGACAGCTATACTTCCTGCCAGCCAGTGGCAGGGTGCCGCTGAGGTTGCTGGACATATGACTGAGTGTTCACGCCCCATGGAGCCCCCTGCATCCTGTAGAGGAGCCATGTAGAAAACACGATCGTAAAAAAACCCAGTCACCATAAAAGTGGTGGGGTGTTGGAGGATGTGATGGGTGGAAAAGAGAGAAAACAAATGGAGGAGTGAACAGGACGAGGGAGCAGGTGGCATTTTGCATAGGCCAGAGGGTGACACTCCGTCAGGTCAGATGAAGTGAAGACCTGCGGGAAGTGAGGGACCGAGCTTTGCAGAAGGTGAAGGAACTTTGGACGCAGAAGGCCCAGTCAATGGAAAACCCCAGAGGCACAGCCCTGTGCCTGCTTAAAACCATCTAAAACCAGTTACTCTGAGTCAGTTCCGCCTCAGTGACAGCCCCATGTGGGCCAGGTCCTTCTTCTGAGGGTCCAACTTCTGGTTGGACTTCAACTTTCTAGCTCAAAGCCAAGAGCATTAACCCTTTGCCCCACCCAAGACTCCTGGTACACCAGTGAAGTGATGCCAGGAGAAGAAAGGAGGGTGAGACAGAGAGGTCCTGGGTGCTTGGATCCCATAGGTCTTTAGAAGGCACTAACTTTTATTATGATAGGTAACAATTTATGAGAGGTAACCACTGCAGGGATTCGAGCCCGGCCATGGTATGATGGGACTCCAGTTTCAAGAGGTACCAGTGTTAAAGCGGAGCGGTGCCATCTGGAGAAGAGACTGGAGAGTGGGGACATGTAGGGAGACACCGGAGGGAAGCCCCTGCAGGGATCTAGGCAAGAGAGCATGGTGGCTTGGACCAGGGCGGTAACTTGGAGGTGGTGAGAATTGATTAGATTCCAGATGTACGCTCACTTCTCACTTACCAACTCTCTCTTGATTCGACAGTTCATATTTACCACAGTGGGAAATCTGTGCCACTACTTTGCACATTGATAACATATGTCTGGTGGCAGAAAACCCCAAGGTATAAGGTGAGAGTTAAGGTTATGTGTCAACGTAGCTTCTCCAAGATTTCCTCTCTCTTTTTTTAAACAATACAGCATGCTTTAATACATTTAAAGACATTGAGACATCCCAAACCGTTTTCTCAGACCACAATGCTATAATAATACAAGAAATCAGCAATTGAATGATCAAGTGGGGAAAAAAAGAAATACCTGGAAACTGAACAAGACTGCTTTAAAGCTCCTGAATAGTTGTTAAAATAAAAAATGAAATTTTAAAAAGAAAGAAAAAGAAATGAAATTTTAAAATTCATTGAAACAAACGAGAAGGCACTGACTCACTCTCTCACTGTCTCCCTCACTCACTGACTCACTCTCTCACTTTCTGACCCACTCTCTCACTCACTCACTGTCTCTCTCATTCACTCACTGTCTCACTCTCTCTATGACTCAGTCACTCACTGTCTGCCTCACTGTCTCACTGACTCACTCACTGTCTCACTGTCTCTCTCATTCATTCACTGTCTCACTCTCTCAATGACTCACTCACTCACTGTCTGCCTCACTGTCTCACTCTCTCAATGACTCAGTCACTCACTGTCTGCCTCACTGTCTCACTCTCTCAATGACTCAGTCACTCACTGTCTGCCTCACTGTCTCACTCTCTCACTGACTCACTCTCTCACTTTCTGACCCACTGTCTCACTCACTCACT
>NW_022103915.1:23705987-23741192 GCF_000313985.2 Echinops telfairi
CTCACTCACTGTCTCACTCTCTCACTGACTCACTCTCTCACTGTCTCCCTCACTCACTGTCTCACTCTCTCACTGACTCACTCTCTCACTGTCTCCCTCACTCACTGACTCACTCTCTCACTTTCTGACCCACTCTCTCACTCACTCACTGTCTCTCTCACTCACTCACTGTCTCACTAACTCACTGTCTCTCTCTCTCTCTCACTGTCTATCTCACTCACTGTCTGTCTCACTCTCACTCACTGCCTCACTCTCTCACTGTCTCACTCTCTCACTGTCTCACTAACTCACTGTCTCTCTCTCTCTCTCACTGTCTATCTCACTAACTGTCTGTCTCACTCTCACTCACTGTCTCTCTCACTCACTCACTGTCTCACTAACTCACTGTCTCTCTCTCTCTCACTGTCTATCTCACTCACTGTCTGTCTCACTCTCACTCACTGCCTCACTCTCTCACTGTCTCACTCTCTCACTCACTCACCGTCTCCCTCACTCACTGTCTCACTCTCTCACTGTCTCTCTCACTCTCACTGTCTCTCTCACTCACTCACTGTCTGACTCACTCACTGTCTCACTCTCTCACTGTCTCACTCACTCACTGTCTCACTCACACACTATCTCACTCACTCACTGTCTCTCACTCACTGTCTCACTCAGTCACGGTCTCACTCACTTACGGACTCACTCTCTCACTTTCTGACCCACTGTCTCACTCACTCACTGTCTCTCACTGTCTCACTCTCTCACTGTCTCTCTCATTCACTCACTGTCTCACTCTCTCGGAAAAAAAAAAAAGAAACAAACGAGAAGGAAAACATCACCTTTGGGATACAACAAAAGCAGAGATCAGAGAACAATTTATAGCAATAAATTTGCACAAAGTAAGAGAAACCAAAACTTGACCTTACCCCTACAACTTTAGCAATTAGAACAAGAACAACAAAATAAACCTTCAGTAGGGAGGAGAAAAGAAATAATTAAGATTACGGCAAAAATAAATGAATCAAATAACAGAAAAGCAATTGAAAAAAATCAACGAGTTGATTCTTTGAGAGGGTTAACAAAATTTATAAACCACTGGCAAACTTAACAAAGGAAAAGAAAGAGAATATACAAATATAAGAAAAAGGAGGCATCCTAACAGAAAAAAGACAATACTGTACTATGAAAGATTTTAACAAATTTTAAAAAATTAGACCATTTTCTTCTTTTCAATTAATTAATTTTAATAAATCATTTTGTTGGGGGCTCTTACAACTCAGATAACAATCCATACATCAGTTGTATCAAGCACTTTTGTACATATGTTACCATCATCATTTCCAAAGCATTTTCTTTTTATTTGAGCCCTTGGTATCAGCTCCTTTTTTCCCCCTCCCCTCCCTGAACCTCTCACCCTTGTCAACCCTTGATAATCTATATATATTTTTTCATATTTTACACTGTCCACTGTCTCCCCTCACCCACTTTTCTGTTGTATTGCAATCAGTTCCCCATTTCTTCCCCTTCTCCCCCACCTTCCCCTTCCCCTCATGGTATTGCTACTCTCATGATTGGTCCTGAGGGATTTTTCTGCCCTGGATTCTGTGTGTGGAGAGCTCTTATCTGTACCAGTGCACATGCTCTGGTCTAGCCAGATAAGTAAGAGAGAACTGGGGTCATGATAATGGTGTGGGGAGGAAGCATTTAAGAACAAGAGGAATGTTGTGTTTTGTCAGTGCTGTATGCACCCTGACAGGCTCATCCCTTTCTTGTGACCCTTCTGTGAGGGAATGTCCAACTGTCTACAGATGGGCTTTGGCTCTCCATTCCCACCACCCTCATTCGCATTTAAATGGTTATGTTTTGGGTCTTCTGATCCCTGATGCCTGATCCCAGTGACCCCTCATGATCACATGGGTTGGTGTGCTTCTTCCATGTGGGCTTTGTTGCTTCCCTGCTAGATGGCGGCTTGTTTACCTTCAAGCCTTTAAGACCCCAGGTGCTATATCTTGTAATAGCCAGGCACCATCAGTTTTCTTCACCACCTTAGCATATGCACCCATTTTTTCTTCAGTGATCCTGTTGGGAAAGTGAGTCTCTCAGAATGCCAGGTTATTAGATCAAAGTGTTCTTGCATTGAGGGAGGACTTGAGTAGAGGCCCAATGTCCGTCCGCTACCTCAATACTTAACCTATAAATATATGTACATTATCCCTATCGTTATATATTAATATATTTACATATGTATATGTCTATGTATATACCTCTATAAATGTCTTTTGCCTCCTAGTTCTTTCCTTTCTTTCCTCTTACTTTCTTCCTGTGCCACTATCATGTTGGACCTTCATTCAGCTCTCTGTACTTCCTCTCAGCTACATTGCACTTGATCAACCCCCACCAGGCATTCTATGCCCTCCTTGCCATCAATTTTAGATCTCTTGTTGTTACCTAGTCCCTGGGTTTGTTGGCTCCCCCCTCCTTTTCCCCCACCTCCTCCTTTCCCTTGTTTCCCAACCCTCCCACCAGTCTCATTGTTTTCTTCTCAGGTTGGTTTATGCTGCCTGTCTTATATAGATAGACATGAAAAATGGACAATTTTCTAGAAGCACATATCTACATAAATTAACAGAGATTGAAGTAGAAAACCTCAATTGGCCTATAAGAGAAGAAATTGATCAGGTCCCAGGTATGACATATTGTGATTTGTCGATCAGGTAATAATGTAGTCATCCTTCATTTTCTGATCTTGTGCTATCATACTCCATATTTACAAAATGCCTATTTTTGCAAAATGACCTGGTCTTTTGAACCTCACAGTGTCGGTAAGTAAAGAATGGGTGTATTTTGAAGATACATGTGTGAGAAAGAGAGGAACCTAGGCTGATACCAAGGGTTCGTTCTGAGCAGCTGAAAGGATGGAGGAGCTAGTTTGGAGGAAATAGACGCAGCATTTACAGGGGGAAAAGTTATGCAAGCTTTGGGAAAGTTAAATATTTAACTGTGTGTTTCAAGTACCTTTGGCTATGAGGAGAAGTCTGGGGGGAAAAAAACCCAAAACCCAACATTCACCCTTTGAGTACTTCCTATGTACCAGACCATTTTGTGAGTGCTTTGTCAGTCAGTATTAACTCATTCCCTTTATAAGAGGGAGTACTATTGTTAGTTCCATTTTACAGGTGAGAGAGTATACACACAATTAGATGAAGTAACTTGCCCTGGGAGATAAGGCTGGATCCAGGATGGGAACCAAGTTGTCTGGTCCCACGGATCTTCATAGGAAAGTAGAGAAGAGAGGCATCTTTCCATTGTTTTCCGCTTACTTCTTGCTGGCTGCATGGGGCTCTGAGGTTAGGTATGCAGCCACCTGTTGCTGTTTTGTCTCTGCTGGAGGAGGTTGCTCCAGGGTCTCTATCTCTAAACTTTCAATCTTCGACTAGGAACCTAGATACAATGATTCATCGAAGATTTCTAAACCGATGCATAGAATGAACTAGACCAACAGAAGACCCATTTGTGAGAAACAGAAATTTGCCTCACCTGTTTGCATTATTCTTCATTTTTCCTTCAAGAGAAACACTGTGTTTTATTGTAAGAAATGTAAAGGGCCAACATGAAAATACAAATAATTCAGATAACTTCTTTTCTGAGCAATTGAGATCTACTTTGAAAGATGGTTTTAATATCTTTTGTTAACTGTTGACAAAGGAATGTGTTGAAGTATATTTTAAATATAAAGAGCAACAACACAGTTTAATAAACAGAATAGTGTCATCTCCCTCAAAGCTCCTCTGTCTCCTTACTTATCTTGCCCTCCTCCTCCATCACATTTCCTTCCCTCCACCCACATCACCACCTGCCAGAGCTTTGTGATAATGCCTGCTTTGCTTTTCTTGACAACTTTACTATAGTCATTACCTGCGTCTACCTAGTGTCAAACCATATGTAGATGAACTAATGCTGTATTGATTATTTCACACAAAGGTATACCTGTAGGCCTTCCCCATGTGGTTGCTTAGCTATAGTTCTTTTGGTTTTTATTTCTGTGTATTCCATTATAGTCACATGAGGCTTCAAAAAGTTGGTGGACTTTCACTGCCATCTATAGCCATCTGCAAACTGTGTTTAGAATTTAGGCGCTGATACTAATACTAACCCTCCTCCGGGTTTGATTTCCATTATTTACAATTCTTGGGACCCATAGGGTAGTGTGCTTCTTCAGTATGAGCCTAGTCGAGACATCACTTAGATGGCGGCTTGATTTAAGACAAGCCTTTTGACCCCAGGTACTATTCTTTCTGAAAACTGGGCACCATCCACTTTCTTCACCACACTTTGCTGTACCACCCATATCTCCAGGGTCCCCCATTTAGATTAAGCCTCAGGTGAATCCCCTCTAACTATGGATCAGGGATAGGAAAGGCCTTGTTACCAGACAGAGAACATTATTGGACAATGACTACAGTTGTAGTTATTAAAACTGTGACACCTTGTCATTTGATCTTCCAAAGTATAATTGTTCCAGTTTTTAATACTTTCTGCTTTGTTTTAGTCTGATGTTTTCCTCTGCTTCCTTCTATCGTTGTTGGTGTTTTGCTTTGATTTTGTATGTGTTTCTGTATATGAAACTCTGGCTAGATAAACCTATCGCAACAACAACTGGATTAATAGTTTTAAAGGGACATGGTAGGGAGGTTGGCAGGAAATGGAGAGCTAACAACAGATACAAGAAAGAAGAAATATCCTGGGATTGATAGTGGTGATGGTTGCACAACTCTTCATGAATGTAACTGAACTAGTGGAATGTATGACATGTGAATTGACTGTTGGTGAAAATGTCAAAATAAACTAGTTACTTTTTTAAACTAATTTATTAAAGCCTGTGGGAAAATGACATTATCTGTTCATTCTGTTTTTTCACAAACTTTTGAACCCCCTCTATTCACTCGTTGCTGTTGTGCTGACTGTATCACAATTCACTTGTTGTTGTTGTTGTTGTTGTTGACTACTCAAGTTGATTTTCTCTTTGGTGAGTAAGGACAGTGCTTCTGAGAGTGCTCTGCTTTCTGGTCTCTGTGCATTCTTCACGTGTGGGTAAAGCAGGAGGAGGGTTGCAGGGCTGCGCTTGTGTTCAGAGGGGCCTGGGTGGTACATGGCCAAGCATCTGGCTACTAACCAATACGTTGGTGATTTGAACCCACCAGCAGCTCAATGGGAGAAAGAAGTTGCCATCTGCTTTGGTAAAGATTACAGCCTTGGACACCCCAGGGGCAGTTTTACTATATTCTGTGGGGTCATTATAAGTCAGAATCAACTTGATGGCAATAGGTTATGGTATGCGCATCTTCAGTAGGATCGGATAGCTTCAAGTCATTTCTGAACGGTCCCACCATCCTATAGGAACGATTGTGTGGTCCCACTACCTCATTTCCTCTCGGGATTATCATTGTTTCCTACTTCATCAGGTGGGTATTGGTGTAGTAACAGTATCACATGTACATTTAATTTGCATTGTCTAGATTAATCGTACTCAGGGTTTGTCCCCTTGCTTATTATCAGCCTTTTGGATTTCTTTTTCCCAAAAATGTCCAGTCAGATAGATTCAATTCTGTTGAGTTCTCTGCTTGTTTTCTGACTAACTTGTAGGGATTTTTCTGGACTCTGTGTGGGAGGAATCGTCTACTTTGTAGATGGTTTTGTCACTTTCTTTTTGGTGCCTTTTGGTGACTAACAACAAGAACAAACCCACCGCCGTCGAGTCAGCTCTAACTCAGACCAGCTCACAGAGCAGAGTGGAGCTGATCCTTTGAGTCTAAGTCTTCACAGGAGTAGAAAGCCTCATCTTTTCCGTATGAGCTGCTAGTGGGGTTGAACTGCACACCTTGCATCTAGAAGGCAATGCATAACCTTTTGATGACTGGCAGTTCACCAGGGCTCCTCCTTCGGTGAATAAAACAAAAAAACAGACTCACTGCCATCGAATCAGCACTGGCTCATAGTGACCCTATAGGACAGGGGAGAATGATCCTGTGAGTTTCCAAGACTTAACTCTTTACAGGAGGAGAAAGCCCCATCTTTCTCCTGTGGAGCTGCTGGCGGTTTTGAACTGCCGACCTTGTGGATCGAGGTCCTCATAACCACTGTACCACCAGGGCTTCTAATCCCTTGGTGAATTGTAGTTATAAATTTTAATGATGTGAATGTTTTGTGTGTAGAATTGTTTGTCTTTTCTATTTAGTAAGTTCCCTGCTTGCTTACAGGAGAAAGATGAGGCTTCCTACTACCAGAGAGAGTTCCAATCGTGGAAGCCCGCAGAGGCAGCTCTACTCTGTGCTGTAGAGTTGCTGTGAGTCGGAACAGGCCCAACGGCACTGAGAGTGTTTGCTTAATGAAACCTTTCTCTATTCCAAAACCAGGAGCACATTGGATTGTAATGTCTCCTAAATATATTTTGTTTACCCTTTTATTCTTTGATATTCAGTTCACCAGTAAGCCTTCCTAGATTTATGTCCTGGTCCATAGTCTCGAGTTCCTTGGGCGGTGCAAAGTGTCAATGCTCTCTGGTGCTCGCCACCTTTCAGCGGTTTTCATCAGCGAGCTGCTCCTCACACGGATGGCCAGAGGAGAAACCAACTATGGAAATGCTGTGGAATACAGTTCTTCTACGCCGACACCTGTGGCGTCCCCATGGGTCAAAATCCACTCCATGAAAAAGGGGGAACCCCTCACAAGGTTGGAGATATAGCCGGCCCTGCCCTCCAGGAGGATGAATAACAGAAAGTTGGGTGAAGGAAGACAACAGACAATGTAAGCCATGGAAAAAGAATAATAATATGTAATTGATCAAGGATTCACGAGGGCGAGAGGGTGGGGGAAAAAAAGAGGAGCTGATACCAAGGGCTCAAGTAGAAAGAAATTGTTTTGGAAATGTCGATGGCAACATATGTACAAGTGTGCTTAATACTATTGAATAATAGATTGTTAGACAATTTGTAAGACCCACCAATGCAATAATTAATTTTTTTAAAAATTAAAAAAAAATTCACTCATGGCAGCTGCTTTGTTTTTTTGGTTTGTGTGTGTGTGGTGGGGGAGGAGTGGTGAACTTTCTAGTTGTCACATTGAAAACAAGCAGGGATATATCACACGCTTATTATGCACATTTATTTGTCTAGTCTTTGGCCTTCACCAAACTGGCTCAACTCTGCAGTGTAACTGAGTACGTTTTCTTGGGATGGCTGGTAGGCCATTAAGGAAGGAGGACACACAAGGTGAAAAGTAGGCATCTCTGGGTGGTGCAGACTTAACTACTAGTTAAGTGATTGGCAGGTTGGCAGCTAGAACCTACCAGAGATGCCTCTGAACACAGACCTGGGACCTTCCAAAAGGTCACAACGTTGAAACCCTGCTGCAGAGCAGTTCTTCCCCTGCACCTACGGAGTCACGTGGGTTGGAATGAACTCAATAGCAACTACCGGCGATAACAAGGCAGAATCAGCAGAACCCGTATTTGGGGTTTGAATGAACCTCGAATCAAGAGATGAAACTAGACCTAAAAATCACTCTTAGCCCTTCTGTGAAACTTTCTTTGACATGAGGGTCACGATACCTAAGTTTTACTACTAACTCTGACGCTGACTGAGCTGGGGTCTCAGTTGCTTTCTCTGAATCATAAGTGTATTTCCTGTATTTCTGTAGTTCCTTGCTTTGTATGGCTGTAGAGATTTCATAGGGTCCAGTGGCGTCAAAGTAAGACAATCACGAAAGATAACCACGTACAACTCTTTATATCGAAGGCTTTTGGGTTTCGTTCACAGCCCCACCGTTGACCATGCCCTGTTGGACATGCCCTTCCTTCGACGCCCTGGGGAGATGCCCTCTAGCATCCGAGAGCAGCTGGACTACCCATTCTGAAGACACCAGCAGCCCAAGTTTGGGCCCTTCATACACAGATCTGCAGCTCGCCAATGCTGAGGATCAGATGAGTGGCCGGGCTTCTGGGTCTGACTCGACTGGTAAGTTGAAGCACCAGACCAAAGGCTTTGCAAATCACTTGAGTCATGTGTCCCCAGTAGTGAAAAGTTCTACAGCCAGCTCCCTTTGCAGAATGAGTTCAAGTACAGCCATCCAATCAAAAGCTAGACTCCACAGTGGTTCAAAATCACATCAGAAGAAATGTGTAGAAAGAGATCGTTAATATGGAGAAAACATCTGATCGGGTATCTCTCTCACTGTGTTATATTAAGACTCTTGAGTACAAGTACCGTTCTCTGTCACTTTGTTTTCTCCTTGGATAACTCAGCAATGTGTAATATGCACACGACTGAATCTTCCATCCTTTCTGCTCAGAGAGAGGAAGGTAGAGGTAGGCAGGTCAAAGTGAATGTTATGAAGGAGAATGAGAACCAGGACTAAGTTACTGTGCCCAGATTACAAATCATTTTTCAGTTATAATGTTTTGTTTTGTTTTTAATTTCTTCTTCTTTTTTGCTGTTTTGCCTTAATTGATCAATCTGTGAAGCCCCATGGTCTTATTTGTTGAGTCAATGTAGTGTGGAATGTTGGCTTGCTTTGAAGTGGAAAAGGGGTCCGTCAACCAACACTGTTAGGGGCTAGATCTAGAAAGGCATTCCATATTCTTGGCACTTTGATTATCTGGCCAAGGAATTGTTTCCTCTGAAAGTGATTTTGTTGTTGTTGTTGTTATTGTTAGGTGCCATCGAGTCAGTTCTAACCCACAGGGACCCCAGGCACAACAGAACATAACCCTCTGGGTCCTGCGCCATCCTCACAAACATTCTGATGCTTGAGCCCATTGTGGTGGCACTGTGTCAGTCCATCACCTCGCGGGCCTTCCCCTCTTCATCTGCCCTCCCCCTTTACCAAGCACGATGTCCCTCTCCTGACAACATGTCCAAAGTATGTAAGACCACATCTCACCGCCCTTGCCTCTCAGGAGCCCTCTGGCCATACATCTTCCAGGAGAGAGCCATCATGTCCAGTCCGTTTTATGACAAACGTAAGTATAGTAGAAGGAAACACCGCTTACCATCCTTAAGGAGCCCTCGGTGGTATAGTTGGCTGTCCATTGAACCGTGATTTGAACCCACCAGCTATTCACAGGAGAAAGGTTAGGCTGTCTGCTCCAAGAGAGAGTTAAATTTTGGGAAACCCAAAGGGAAAATTGCACTCTTATCCTATGAGGTTGCTATGAGTTGGATTCAGCTTGATGGTACTGAGAGGTTTCTGAGTTTGGTGCCATCTCATAACTCTTGGTACGTTTGCATCCATTGCTGTGTCTGTTGTGGGGTGCCTTCCAGCCTGTGGCTCCTCTTCAACCACGATATCGAGCAGTATTTTATTGGGATCAAGAAGGTTTTTATAGGGTAGTTTGGGGGGAAGGATGGTGCCAGGCCTTTCTTCCTAGTCTGCCTTCATCTGGAAACTCCACTAAAAATTCTCCACCCTATGACCCTGCTGGTATTTGAAATACAGGTGGCATAGCTTCCAGCATCCAAGTAAAAAGCAAGCATGACTCGATGGCAGATGGGTGGCAGCTAAAAGCGATAGAATTACTGCAAGTTTCTCTGTGGATTAAATGACCCAGGGTGTGAACTCTATTTGTTTTTCCTTCCCAAGAATGTTACTTAGGAGTTGGTCTCCGCTCATGTTTCTGTTTGGAATAGCATGTATTCTCACGGTGTGTGCAGTCGGGTTCTGCAAGCAAAGGAGGGGGTTCTTCTGAAGGGTTCAGACAGAATTAGGGTTGGTTTTTGATAACATTGCAGAGAAGCCCCACGTATCCCAAATCCTCCTTTCACAAGCCACAGTTCTATTTTGTCTTCATGGATATGCCCCCACTTCTGATTGAGCTCTCTGACCAACGATGCCTGTCTGTGACTGAGATCTGCCCACTGTAGGGAGCAGTTCACAGAAGAGGGGACACCATATCACTCACTAGGGTAGAGTGTTTCAACAGAGTGACTGTGAGTTCCCCAGCCTCCTGTCAGAATCTTCCTGTGGGGGGAGCATGGAGTAGAGTATATAGTGGGTTCAAATCCTGGTTCTGACACTTGCCTCCTGTCTTAGCTAGAAATACCACACGTGGGTGACTTTAAACAGACACTTATTTTCCCGCTGTTTAAGAGGCTGGCAGTCTGAATTTGGGGCATCTGCTGGAGGGGAAGACATTCACTCTCCGTTGGCTTTGGGAGACGGTTTTTGTCTCTTTGCAGCTTCTTTGCTGGGCTCCTTGGAGAGCTCCACGTGGCATGTTATCTGCCTTCCTCACTCTCGGCATTTTTGTTATTTGCTTTTATATCCAAAAGTGATCCCTCTAAGACATACCTTAAGACAGTATTGCCTCATTCATAATGCAAAGAAGGTCCTATGCCCAAATGGGATTACAACCACACTATAGGAGGACTTACAACATATCTTTGGTTGTGGCTGCTGCTGCTGTTAGGTGCCATCAGGTTCGGACTCATAGGACCCTCCATACAGCAGAGTGGAACACTGCTTGGTCCTGTGCCAGTCTTCCCAATTTCTCCTATGTTTGAGCCCATTGTGGCAGTCACCATGGCAGTCCATTTCGTTGGCGGGGTCTTCTTCTTCTTTGCTGACACTCTACTTGACCAAGCATATTTTAGGGGCCCACAGTTCAGTCTATAACACTGGCTATGTGACATGAGACAAGGCTAAGGTGACCAGATGTCCCACTTTTGGCGGGACAGTCCCAATTTTTGGCATTTAAAAAAGTCCAGATTTTTTGAAAGATTGCACGACAAGCTAGGGAACGGTCTATTTGGTCCATATAGACCCAATTTTTTATCAAGAACCGCCACCCCCCCCAACCCGGTCAATGGTGTCTTGCTTTAAATCTGGTCACCTTAGAGGCCCTTTATCTTTGTCCTCGTTTCCTCATCCGGAGGATGAAAATACTGCTTGCTTGACCAGGTTACTGTGAGTCCCAGGTGAGATGATTTGTGTAGAGCAGCTTCCATGATGCCTGACACAGAATTGGTGATTTTCACGGCTGCAGCCTCTTTGTTGAGCCAGAGTTCTCCATGATGGCTCTCTTGCTGACGGGGAAGTCAGACTCAGCTCTCAGGCTGGTTTTTCAGTGGCCTCTATCTCTCGTTATTTACTGAGAGTTGCTGTAATCCCTAGAGGTTCAAATGATGGAGATCCAAGGGCTAGCCTGAACAGGACAGCATTCACCTGTCTCCAAAGCTCATAATTATCTTCTCTCTCTCTTTCCTAAAGCCTTCTAACAGTGTCAGCATTCACCTGTCTCCAAAGCTCATAATTATCTTCTCTCTCTCTTTCCTAAAGCCTTCTAACAGTGTCTCTCTCAGTTCTCGCTGAGAAAACGCCTCTCCTGATGTTTCAGTCAGGGCCCTGGCGGGAAGCTGAGGTTGCCCTCAAGTGGGCTCATCTGAAGAGAGTTGAATGAAGGTGTGGTGACACTCAGAGAGCCTTGAAGGATGGAGATGCTCTCAGAGCTTGGGAGCAGTGGGGGCTTTGGGATAACCTGGGGCATTTGGAGAAAAGCAGGTACAGAGGGGCCCCCATGGACCTCCTGAATTCCTAGAAGTCTGTGAAGAAGAGTGACATTTTCTTTCAGTAGAATTATGGGCAAATACATGGCCTAAAACTGGCAGAATACATTCTGTGAAATTTATCTCAAACATAAACAAAAAAAAAGCATGCATATATGAATGAACTAGTTTGCCAGGTAGGGTTCTGAATTCTTTAGAAAATCTAATGACATTCTCCTAGTAAGCCTGTGAGGTAGGAGTTCTTATTTAGCCCCCATGATGCAGAGTGGGAGACAGGGGAAGGCAGTGGGTAAGGAAAGTCCCCAGCTCACTTAGCCGGGGGCCTCCCTCCTCATGTACAGGGAAACCCTGATAAGCTGCTTGAGGACCCTCTCATGCTCACTGCATCACAAGCTTTGAATTGGGTGGATCTGTGAACTCTGCCAAGACTAATGCTTTCCAGTGGAAGAGCGGGTTCAAATGTCTTCCTACCAAGGGATATGTGAGATATTAGCCAAGAGCATGACCTTGTAGTCAGAACGAGCGGAGGCCTAGAGAAGACAGCATGCTGCTGCACTCAGGAACTTGGCTCACACCCTTGCTGATGCGCTCGTAACTCGAGTTGCCGCATCCTCCGAGCCTGAGCATCCCCTTTGTGAAGCTGGGATGGGGTCGCATGTGATGGCCCAGGTGCCCGGCCTGCGGGAAGCTCAGGCCTGGTAGACCAAATGGCTCCTTTCCGAGGGCCTGGGTCTTCTGGGTGCTTTAACACAGAAAGAAATGTTTCCATGGGCTGTGTAATGATTGGATGCTCATCCACTGACTTTTTAAAAAAATCAACTCAGAACAGTTATGGAATAGAATCAAGTTTCCCCTACTCCTTCTTCTCGGTGCCATCCCAGAGGTTGCTTTGTTTGTCCGTTTGCTGCGTTACCCTCCGACGCTGTACGTTGTGAGTGGCCATGGAGTTAAGGAGGACCTGGGGCCCTCCGGCCGAGCATTGAACTACTGACCACAAGGACAGGACTTCAAGCCTACCAACCACTCCTCAGAGAAAGCTGAAACTGCCTGCTCTTGTAAACATTTATGGCCTCAGACACCCTTGACCCTATGGCAGTGGCTTGCTTGTTGTTTCTTTTGGGGGGTGGGGGCTGGGGGGTGGCCTTGAATTCTCTTTTACTCATGGTGACTCCATGCACGAGGGATCAAAACTGCCTGACCCTGTGCCATTCTCAAAATTGGTTGTGGAGTGGACCATTGTGACCCTGGGATTTCCATTGTCTGATATTTGGTTGTGAATAAACCTAACCCAGGCCAAACCCATTGCTGCTGGGCTCTTTGGAATGAGATAATCAGGCCTTTACCTGGAAACTCCCCTGAAACCTGTTCAGCAGCACAACAGCACAAGCCTCCACTGACACATGAGGTGCATTAGCTGAAAACTGGACCTGGGTCTCCAAACCTGGGAGGTGGTACTTCTGTCTCTGAATTGTCACTGGCCCGACAGCTTCACATGTTGAGTGCTTTTGAGTCAATTCTGGCTCCTAGTGATACCAAGGGACACAGTCGCACTACCTCTGTGGGGCTTCTTGGCAGTGGTTTTGTTAGATCTCTCTGGAGCTAGATTTATACCTCGGTCCTTGGCTCCGCGCGAGAAAGAATTCACGCCGAAGCCTGGTTCGTGATGGAAGTGAGTTTTATGAAAGTTAGAAGAAGTGTCAGGTTTACACGGCACCCAAGGGGCTCCTCCCGGACATGCGGCCTGGCTGGAAGCGGCTCTGCGTCCCGCAACGCGTGCCAAAGCTCTCTGCGCCTGAGTTCTCTCTCCTCCCGTCTAGGTTCTTCCTTTCCGTCTAAGTTTTCTCTCCTCTTGTCTGAGTTTTCTCTCTCTCCCCTCTGGGCTTCTGCCTTTTCAAGGATTCCACAGGGAGGCGTGGTGAAAGACCCCTGATCGACCCCATTGGCTGAATTGAATTTACCTGGCTAGGTGATCCAATTCAAGTTCACGCCCACCCCTGCCTACTGGCGGGAACCCTGAACATGTGCGGTGCGCCATTCCTTTGTTTCCCTAGCTTGACCTTCTGGGCACGCGTTAATGGACATCCCCCAGTCCTATGCTGGCCTACCTAACAGTTTTTATAGGTGCAGATCTGCAGATCTTTGTCCTGCGGAGTCAACACCAAGCGGGCTCAAACTCCCACTCTCAGTTAGCAGCCCGTGCTTAACCATGGTGCCACTAAGGTTTCTCACACATAGATGTTGTATGTGGATAGATGGCATCTCTTGTCTCGGGGTTGATTTTTAACTTGAATAGAATCAAAGGGAATTTAAATAGGTAGGAGACAGCTTGGGGCGAAGGCTCACATTTCCTTGACAGACATGCCTATGCTTCCTGGAGCTTGCATGTTCCCTCAGCACTGTGTGAGGTAAGCCTCTTTCTGATACCCCTCTTTTGAAAAGAAACCTCCTGGTTATTTCACAATGGGCCGGGGGCCCAGGTTGGCCACGGGAGTTGGGAATGCTTCCTTGTGCATCATCATGGCACATCCATCTTGTCCTTCCTGTCCCACAGTCCAAGCCGAGACAGCCAGGGAGGGGAGACAGCCAGGGAAGTGCTGCCCCAGGCGCTGGGAGAGGAGAGGCTGGAGGGGAGTGGCCTGTGAGCAGCCCCAGGCTGGGAGGACAGATCTGGAATCCCAGGAGACTGTCCCCAGACTTCCTGGTCTGTGCACTGAGAGAGTGGTTCCTGTTTTGAAAGTTCCTTAACTCTTCCTAGACCATAGGGGAGAAAGAACATACAGGAACAAAGTGAGAACCAAGTGTTTCTAAGCCTGTGGCCCTTAGCAGCTGTTATAGATTGAATTGTTGAAGTCCCACACACCGTCCCCCTCCACCACCACCCAGCAAAGTCTGCGTTGGGCTCTTACCCCTATACCTATGGAGGTGTACCACCCTTTAGGAATAGGGTTTTCTTTGCTGAGTCAATGAGGCCATATAAGGTAGGGTGTGTCCTAACCCTAATCGTTTCGGAGATATTAAAAAAGCAGATAGGCTGTGGAGCAAGCACAAACCGAGGGAGGTAGCTGTCAGGGGAAGAATGCCAAGGAATCGGGAACATAGGGGCCGCAGAGCTGAGAGAGACAAAGACCGTCCTGAAGCTGACAAAGAAAGCACCTGAATTTGGCCATGTAGCCTCCTAAACTACGAGGAAGTGAATTTCTGTTCTTTGAAGCCACCTATCACGGTATTTTATACAGCAGTACTGAGAAACTTAAGCTGCTACCCCAGCCGTGGGGAATTGAAAAAGGCTTTCAGTTGAGCACTTGCGAGGTCAAGGATACCTGTGTACATGGAAAGGCTCTCAGCCAGTGAATTGCTGTCCTTGTCGCAGTAGGCGTCTGCAGCCAGGGCTGGCTTTGGGAGAGCTCTCCTGAAGGCAAGATTGTTTGGGTCTGAGTTAAGGAAATCCCCCCCGGGCTATAGGCAGATCTCACTCTTTTCTACCTCTTTTGTGCAAGTCAGCTCCACAGAGCTCAACTTCCTCCCTACTGAGAGTCCAGGTGTGTAGGATGAAAAGGTATGTGTGAAGGTGCTTTGCACAATTCAAATGAACAATCAAACCCTAAACCAAAACCCACTGCCACTTAGTGGGTTATGACTCACTGTGATCCGATGAGACAGAGAACACCTGCTCTACAGGGTTTCCCGTAGGTCTGTCTTGGAAGAAGTAAAGCCAGAGTGCTCCTTAGAGGCAAGGATAGCAAGGTTTCATCATGCATACTTTGGACATGTCGCTAGGAGGGACCAGTCCTTGTAGAAGGACATAGTGCTTGGTAAAGTGGAAGGGGGGTAAAAAAGAAGGCCTTCAAGGAGATGGATTGGCACAATGGCTGCATCAATAGGCTCAGGCACAGGGACAATGGTGAGGGTGGCCTGGGCCGGGCAGTGTTCTATTCTGCTCTGCATAAGGTTGCTTCTGGTCTGCAAAGGGTCGGAGTCAACTCGATGGCACCTAGCAACAACAGGGTTTCTGATGCTGCAAATCTTAACGGGAGCAGGCTGCTTCATCTCTCACATGGAGAGACTAGTGGGTTCGAACGGCCGACCATCCAGTTAGCAGCCTAATGCTTAATCCACTGCGTTACCAGGGCTCCTTGCATAGTGTGGTAGGGATTAAAATGAAAACAAACCCAAATTGATTATCTCGGTGCCTCATTTCCCTGTGATAAGTGAAATAAAGGGCCATCACCCCCTTACTGCCTTTAAGACAAAAACCAGTCACCATCATGTTGATTCTGACTCATGAGGAACCCAAGTGTGTCCACACAGTACAGTTCTATAGGGTCTTCTTCAGTGGCTGGGTTTTTAGAAATAGACTGCCAGGCCTTTCTTCCAAGGAGCCTCTGGCTGGATTGAAATCTCTAACCTTTTGGTTAGCAACTGGGCAGTCAACCCCAGCAAGGACTCCTATTGCCAGTGAGATCCTAGAAGGGATTTGCATTTTCAGAAGTGATAGGTAATTGCAAAGAGGTGCTGGAAGAAGTTCGGTATAATTGATTGGGTTGTGTACTGAGGGCCTGTTGTCACTGGGTCTTAGCATCCTAGAGAGATGGGGGTACTGGAGATGGGGGACCTGCGCCCCCTGGCAGTATCAAAAGGTGAGGACACATGCAGGGAGATGGTCTCAGTTTCCTTAAGTAGAGCTTCTTAAACTGTGGGTCTCCACTCTGTATGGGGTACAGGACTCTGTGTGTGTGTGTGTGTGTGTGTGTGTGTGTGTGTGTGTGTGTGTGTGTGTGTGTTTTGGGGAGGGGGGGTTGCGACCAATTTGGCAACCGTAAGAGGTCTTTGAACACACAATGACCGAAAATTAATTCAAAGGCCAACTGTAATGAATCCCAGGTGTTTCTGGCAGTACTTGCCTGGTTGCAAATCCCTTAGTTGAAAAGGAGTCAAGGGTGGGGAAAGTTTAAGAAGCCCTGCCCCATTGTGTATGTGTGTGTTGGGGGAGTGGGGAGGGGGTGCTCCAGGCTCACCTGTGTCCCTGGGCCTCTGCTGCTCCATAATGGGTGCCAGAGGGCAACCTCCTCCCAGTTCCCCTTGGCAGGATCTCTGCGGGGATAAGCAGCCCAGGAGGCAGTCCTCATTCCCTACCTAATTGTGGAGGGAACAACTTTGTGACCAGCCTACACTTTCTTCTTTTCTCACCTCCGGGGTAATTAGGAGGGAGGCAAGCAAATCCCTTCCCCTCTGTTAAATCACAGGGCTGGGACTGAGGCTGAGACTCCAGAGTCTGGCAAGGGACCTGGGAATTGGCAGGCTCTAGGGAGAGTCCTGCTTCCGCTGCCTCCTCCTCCTCCCCTGGAGTCCCCTCTCTCCCTGTGGCTTGAACCACAGACACTCCTTGCTGTGCTGGCTTCACCAGGGACAGGAATTCTGTAGCTGCACTGGCTTTCTGTGAGTTGATAAAATGCAAGAAGGGCCAGAGAGCAGAAACAAGAGCCTGTCTTTGAAGTCGATTTCTTCCAGGGAGGGCAAACAGAAGTGTTTGCAGTAGAATAGGTAGCTATAAAGCCAGGGACTTTTGTTTTCTTTCGCCTACAAGAAAAGTGTAGATTTCACTGTGAGATGAGAATGCTTCAGCCAAAGATGTAAACTGAGAAATGTCAAGACTGAATGCAACACAGGTAGCTGTTAGTTGCTATCTAGTTTCCTTGATTCATGGCGACCCCATGCACACTGGAACAAAATGCTGCCCTGTTTTTGAGCCATCTCATGATCCTTGCATCTGTTGCTGTCATCAGAATACTGTTTGTTTTCAGGAGGCTCATCTTCCAGAACTATTTTAGGCAATGCTCTGTTGCGGTCTGTAAGGTTTTCATTGACAAATTTTTGGAAGCAAATCTCCAGACGTTCTTTCTAATCTGTCTTAAACTGGAAGCTCTGTTGAAAGTTATCCACCATGACTGATTGCTGGCACTTGAAATACCAGTGACATAGCTTCCAGCCTCATGGCAACCGGCAAGCCACCTCAGTACAAGACAACGAGAGATTGGTGATGGATACATATTAGATCCATTGCTGTCGAGTTGATTCCAACTCAGAGTGACCCTGCAGCACAGTGACCTGTTTGATCAAGGTCCCCAGGCAGCAGTCTTTATACCAGGAGCCTGCCACACCTTTCCCCTTACAGCTTGTGGGGCTCAACCACCAACCTTTCGATTAGAAACATATATGCACACATATATGAAAATATGTATGCATGTGTGTATACTTTTATAAAATCTACCTTTTCATTAACCTGCAACCTGCTTATCCAGCCAGGTACACAGTCAGATATACCCAGCCAGATCTCAGTGCATGGAAACATTGCCAGATTGGTTTGGAAATATATGTCATTGCTAAAGTGTTGGGAGCTGAGAGAACGCAGAGAGAAATATTTGGATGAATATGGCCAGATTAATGAGCTTTATAAAAGCGCTTGTGGTGTAATGGACCATGCAGTGAGCTGCCAAATGCAAGGTCAGCTGGTCCAACCCACCAGCCGCTCTTCTGAAGAAAGATGCGGCTTTCTGCTCCCACAAAGAAGTCTAACCTTAGAAACTACACAGGGCAGTTCTAGCTGCCCTATATGGTCGGAATCAACTCAATGACAGTGAGTTTGGTTTTTGAAATTTTATCTTTCGTGCTCTGCTAAACCTCTTGGCTTTTCATTTGTTTTGTTTTTAATGGCACACTTTCTTTGTACTTGAACTAACCTCATGGGCTTTAAAACCAATTCCTGGCCAGATGTTCTTGATTCGTTTACATGTGAATGCCCACAGTGGAATTCTGCAGGGGCTGAGGGGGGGGCGGGCACCACAAGGGGGAGGTTGTCCCCAGAGATTTCAGTTTCACTTTTCTTCTCAGAAAAGAGTGTTGACAGTGTCTAAACCACCTAGAGAGTTAGGAATTTGATTTTCATGACAAGAACTTTTCAGAGGCTACCTCATCACCTGTTAAGCACATTATGAGGAGCAGCCGGCTGCAGTCTTTGTGCAAGATGCAGCATGCTCCTCTGTTGCCGGTCCTGTCACCACCCCGCTGCAGCTGTGGCTGGGAGGGTCTTGGTTCGCAGTAAACAGTGATTATCTTTGTGCATGATGGGATTATAGGGGCTCTTGTGGTCTCCTGGCCCAATATTATTTTATAGTATGTTTTCTACTATCTATGCCACTTGGGAAACAACAACAAATTAATTTATTTCTGAAATGCTTTCTGCTCATTACAAATGTCAGAAATTGAGGAGCTGATACCAAGGGCTCAAGGAGAAAGAAAATGTTTTGAGAACGATGATGGAAACAAATGTATAAATGTGCTTGACACAATGGGTGGATGTGTGGATTGTGATAAGAGTTGTATGAGCCCCCAATAAAATGATTTTAAAAAGAAAATGAGGAAAGAAGAAAAAGAAGAGGCAAAAAACTTATATATAGGTATAAATATAAATGTGTAATTATATAAATATAGGTATATTTGTGCTTGCACATATATGTAAATACAATAAGGAAGCAGATGGACTTTGGGCCTCTACTAAAATCTCACCTAAGTACAAGAACGGTTTGTTCTCGATGTAAAAACCCACCCCTGGTGATGAACAACAGAAACGTGGGTGAAGGGAGACAGGGGATGGTGTAAGATGAAAGTAATAATAATTTATCATTTATCAAGGGCTTACAAGGGTGGGAGGGTGGGGGAAGGAGTGCAAGAAGAGGAGTTGATACCAAGAACTCATAGAAAGTAAATATTTAAAAAATGGTTATGGCAACGTATGTGCTTAGTCCAATGTATGGATTATTATAAGAGCTGTTAGAGTCCCCAATAAAATGATCTAACAATTACAAAAAAAACCCCAAAAAACCAAATGTCAGAAATTGTCCTGTTCCTCCTGAGCCATGATCTCCTTCAGAAAGCTAGAAGTAAATTACATCTTTTCTCTTTTCCTTTAATAATTGTAAGTCTGCCCATGTGTTTGCTCTCATGCACGCATCTTGCTTGTCTCTAATTGTTGTGCTTTTTCAAAATTTGCTTTAAATTTCATTAGCATTCAAAACAAAAACTCTAAGTAGGGAGGGTCTTCTTTGAAAGTTTCTCCAGAGGGGTTTAGAAATGTCTCATAAATGCAAATGTCTATGGAACTCCTACTGTTTCTAAGTCACCTTCAATCCCAAGAAGAGTAAGTGATGCAATACCTGCATTAGGCCTGAAAACAAATCTTTTACCCAATTTTTATACCCAATTAAAAAAAACCAAATCTCTATCTACTGAACATTGACTGGGCCAGGAAAGTACTACATATTCTTTGTCTTTCCTTAGATCATCTCATTGAATATTCCCAGGCTTAAGAGTATCCCATGTTACCAACGCAGAAGCCGTGGCTAAAGAGGTTACATGATTTGACCAAAGTCATGTGGCTTGATTGGGGAGAGTTGAGATTTAGATTTAAATCTCCAGCCCCCTGCCTGGTGATGTGAGGTCTGCATTTGGGGATACAGTAAATTGTGAGCAGCAGTAATTTTACACCCACAGCTTCCATGGACACAAACAGATACCTTCCTCTGCGTTAGGGAGCTCAGTGCACGTCTCTCTTAAGTGCTTTGTCCAATGAGTAGTAGTGATTTGCTTAGCGTCTCCTACTAACTTGGAGCCGTTCTGGGTTTAGGAACCACATTTTACTCATTTCATATCCCCAACACATGACCTCACACATAGTAGTTACACATGGGCTAGAAGATCCACAATCATTGCTCATGAAAACAGCACTTCAGAAATCAAAAGACGAGAAGAAAAATGGGTGCATAAGCAAATGTGGCGAAAAAAGCTCATGGTGCCCGGCTATCAAAAAGTATAGCGTCTGGGGTCTTAAAGGCTTGAAGGTAATCAAGCGTCCATCAAGCTCAGAAGCAACAAAGCCCACATGGAAGAAGCACACCAGCCTATGCAACCACGAGGTGTCGAAGGGATCAGGTATAAGGCATCATCAGAACAAAAAATCTTACCATAGTGAATGATGGGGGGAGTGTGGAGTGGAGACCCAAAGCCCATTAGTAGGCCACTGGAGATCCCCTTGCAGAGGGGTCTCAGGGAGGAGATGAGCCAGTCATGGTGCGATGTAACAACGATGAAAAATACAACTTTCCTCTAGTTCCTAAATGTTTCCTCCCCGCTCCCACTACCATGACTCAAATTTGACCTTGCAAGTCTGGCTAGACCAGAGGATGTACACTGGTACAGATAGGAACTGAAAATACAGGGAATCCAGGGCAGATGAGCCCTATAGGACCAGTGGTGTGAGTGGCGAAACAGGGAGGGTAGAGGGAGAGTGGGTAGGAAAGAGGGAACCGGTTACAAGGAACTATATGTGACCTCCTCCCTGGGGGACGGACAACAGAAAAGTGGGTGAAGGGAGACATTGGACAGGGCAAGATATGACAAAATACCAATTTATAAACTATCAAGGGCTCATGAGGGAGGGAGGAGCGGGGAGGAAGGGGAAAAATGAGGACCTAATGCCGGGGGCTTAAGTGGAGAGAAAATGTTTTGAGAATGATGAGGGCAATGAATGTACAAATGCGCTTTACACAATTGGTGTGTGTATGGATTGTGATAAGAGTTGTATGAGTCCTTAATAAAATGATTTAAAAATAAAAAAGAAATCAAAAGACGAGTTGCCTTAGGTAAGTCTGCTGACGAAGATCTCTTCAGAGTACTGAAAACCCAGGATGTTGCTTTGAGGACTGAGCCTGACCAAAGCCAAGGCATTTCCACTTGCCTCATGTGCATATGCAAGATGGTCATTGCAGAAGGGACACCGAGAAGAGTCGATGCATTTGATTTGTGGGGCTGGAGAGAATGTGGAAAGTACCTGGACTGCTCTATGGACAAACCAACCTGTCTTGGAAGAAGTAAGGCCAGGGTGCTCCTTAGAGGCAAGGATGGCGAGACTTTGTCTTACACACTTTGGACGAGCTGTCAGGAGAGACCAATCGCTGGAAAAGCGCATCCTGGTTGGTAAAGTAGAGGGTGGTGAGAAAGAGGAAGGCCCTGAAGGAAGGAGCTGGATTGACGCAGTAGTTGCAGCAGTGGTCCCGAGCGCAGCAACCCTGGTGAGGATGGAGCATGACTAGGTCGGCAGCGTTTCGTTCTGTTGCGCGCAGGGTCTCTATTGGCTCGATGGCACCTGCCAGCAGCAACAAGAAAATCCTTGGTTCCAAACTTGCTCTCCTAGACGGAAGTGCGTATGCTACTTGAAATGGAAATGCATGAATGAGAAAAAGGAAAAGGCAACAAACAGATGCACGGTTGTTGTCCTCCAGTGTCTTGCAGTTGAAATCCAACGCCCACGGACTGCGTAGGACCGAGAAGAGCTGCCACATTGGGCTTCCTGGATCAGCATCTTCATGAGAGCCAAGGGTCAGGTTTTCCTCAGGGGGTCCCCAGCTGAGCACTCAGCCCTTGGGCCCCCAGGACTTCTTCAAATGCCACTGGGATGACTGACGTCTTGTGGTTCCAGATGTGAAGTTGCTACCCAGGAGTCTCCATTCATTTTGTGTGTCCTATTCTTATTCGCGTTTTACATGATTTTAAATATGCAGGTGGGTGTCACAGAGCGTGGGAAAGATGCTCTCTGAAGTTTGGGTGTCTCAGCTCTCATGTGCCCTCGATGTCCTTGAACCACAGCAGCCCTAGTTTTCTTCTCTGCATTTACCTCAGGAGCCCTGGTGGCACCATGGTTACAGTTCTCAGCTGCTAACCGACAGGTTGGCAGTTCAAGCCCACCAGTCATGCTGTAAGAGAAAGTGATGGCGCTCTTGTTTCCTTGAAGATCTTCACCCTTGGGAAGCCTATGGAGCAGTTCTGTTCTGTCCAACAAGACTACAGAGAGTCCGCCTGGGCTCCATCGTCATGAGCTGGCTGTAGTCACCTCAAAGAATGTGAAGAAGAGGAGTGGGGCCCGCTTTCGGTGATGCTAGGTTCATGTGATCAGCAGGCACGCTGGGCAGAGTAACAGCTGAGAAAGAGCCACTGAAGTGACTGTGTTCTTCTCCATTCCAACAGGTGAGCTAAATATAGGTATCTTAGAACTAGTGGCCTGCAACCAGAGACTTTACAGGTCTCTTTAAAAATGGCACCTGGCCTAATCCTAAAGAAGAGGTGGCAACAGAATGCCAGAATGCCTTGATAGGATACTTTCTCTCATGTTCTGTGCACTGTTAAAATGTCCCTTTCACAGATGAATTAACTAATACCCAGTGTCACATATGGGGCGATTGACAAAATTAATATTGACAGCTACTCTTGTCTGTCCCCTTCTGCCCCTTGTCTGACAAGACCCCTTCTCTACTCCCGATCTCTTCAGGCGAGGACCTGTGAATCGAATTGAGGTGGTACATGCTCTCTAATGACTTAGGTCTTCATTGTCTCACCTTCATGGATGTGCGCAGGAGACCACAGTGGTATCCGCATGAGCAGTAAGTACCTCTCTCAGTGGCAAACAGAAATCACAGGTGTCTTCAGAGCACTTTACAGTTACAATAGATCCAAATATCAATTAATTGCAACCTTGAAAGCATGAGTATTATTATAATATTACTAGGTCTTGTGGTTTAATGTATTAATAAAGAAGTACAGAGATTATCCTTGCAGATTCACTAAATTGGTTTTCAAAAGTTGATAAGATTCAATACAGTTTCTTTTTAAGGCTTATGTACTTAAAGCACATTATCCTAAGGCATTATTAGACCTTTTTTAGCCTGTAAAGACTCTTTGGTACCAAAAAAGAACATGTTAAGCATCACTACTTGGGAGTCTCGCTGGTGCTTACCCGTGAACCTCAAACGCTTTCATTATGATTTAATTCCAATTGATCCATATGTTCATCAAACGAGGACCTCCTATGTGCCCACCCCTATGCTAGGTTCTAGCAACCCAGGTAGCGTAATGGGTTACTTGTTGGGCTGCTAATTGCAAGATTAGTAGTTCAAACACACCAGCCTCTCCTTGGGAAAAAGATGAGGCTGTTGGCCAAGTAAAGATTTACATTGCTAGAAACCCCAGCAAGCAGTTCTATGCTGTCCTATAGGTTTGCTATGAGTTGGAACCAAGTTTTGATGGCAGTGGGAGACACAGGACCTGAGTATGGAATGGTGAACACATTGCTCCTGCCTCCACTTGCTTACAGTCTAGTGCGGACTGTGGACCTACTTGAGAGTAAACAAAGCCCCTTAAAGTATCGTGAGATATACTTTATATACTATGTAATACACTATATTGAAGTATAGTGAGAGAAGCGCTTTCATAGGGCAGGTCGAGAGAGCTATACAGAAGTAGCTGGAGGCAGCAGAATCTAAACCTATGGGCCAGGAAAGGTCCTCCAGAGAATTGAGAGAGAGTGAGGCTTGCTAGCTGAGGTGGGCTTGTTTCAGGAGCAGGAATATTTTGCAAAGGCCCCAAAATATGGTGAGTTCATGCAACTCAAAGCATTTCATTTTATTAAAATGTGTTGTTCATCTGGGGTATGATGAGGGAGTAATCAAACCAGCATCATCCAATGGCCCTTTCTGTGATGTGAGAAATATTCTGTATATGGGCCGTCTAATAAGTGAGTCATTTAGCTACAGGTAGCTTGTGAGCAGTAGAAATATGGCTAACATGACCCAGAAATTTAATTTAAAATCTTAATTTGAATTACATGTAAAATTAAATTGCCACATGGGGCTAGACACTGGGCAGTGCTAGGTGGAGACTCTGCGCTGAAGCAGATCACACAGGGCTTGGCCTGCCTTATAGGTCAACTTGTTGTGTTTTTGTTGTGTTATAGTTAGTGGTTGTTAAGTTATCTGCTGACTCATGACAACCCCCGTGCACAACAGGATTGGGCTAGCGTCACCCCTAGGGTGACTAATTTTTTCAGAGGTAGATGACCAGGCTTTTCTTTGGCTCGCTTAGTCTGGACTCTTTGCTAACACTCATCCAGCATCATAGCAACATGCAAGCCTCTATGGACGGATAATGGGGGTAATGGCATTTGAGGTCCGTTGGTCAGTGATGGTATCTTACTCTCCCTCATGGAGGGGAGAATTCTACCACTGAACCACTACTGACCCAGAAGATACCAAAGCTTTTGAAATGATTCCTAAGAGCTGTGGAGGACCATTACAGGTGTTAAGACAAGGGAAGTATGATGCAATCAGATGGGGCCAGGTAACCCAGGCATGCCAGTTCAAGGCCCAGGGAAGTCATCCAAGCAAGATTATTGTTGGTGGCTGAGATGAGCCTCTCATACCCGAGTGGAGTGGACAGCACCATGGACAGAAATGAGACCTGGAGTCCCATGGAGGTAAGTGGCCAGATCCAGACGACAGTTGGTATTTAAAAGGGACAGGATCCCAATCAAACCTCTTCAGGAGGTTTCTTCTCTATGCTTCTACTCTTGCTTTCACCTTTGAATAACTCCCTATTTCTACCTGTCAAATTCTTACTGATGGTTCAAGGTAAAAGGAGGTTTTCTCACAGAAGGTCTTTTTGTGCCAAGTGTGGTCTTAAGAACTGATTATTCAAAGGTGAAGAAGCTGCTCCAAGCAAGTTCCTCCTGAGTCCCCTCTGGTGCTCAGAACCTGTAGCACCGGTCCTGTCTTTGGTTGGGGAGTTCTTTGCCTAGGAGCCAACTGCCTTACCAACCAGGTGCGGGCAATGCTGCAAGATCTTCCACCTCTGAATCGTCCCCACAGTCCATCTGCAGCACAGCACCTGGTGGGAAAGGGGATGTTTGATGGATGCTTTTATGCTGACTTTTCCACTTTGCCCCACCATGATGGCTTTATTCCCTTGTTGTGTTTTGTTTTAAGGTTGGAAAAATTACTTAATGGCTCTTTAAGGAGCAGTGAATACAATTAAGCTGTTGTCCAGTGTTAGATAAAATTTAACCATAGTTCAGTTCCAAAACAAGTCATTACAGGTGAGACCATGAAATGTCCTAACAATTTTAATACATTGCACTAATCATCTAAAACAAAGGAATCCTTGTTTGCAGGAGATGGGGTGTTTATGCAAAATCTGGAATCAAGTATGTTTTATATAGGACCCAAATTATATGAACCAGGAAACATTCCTATGTACCAACAGCTGTAGTAGAGTACATTTTAAGACTAGAAATTCAAAATGCTTTTCTTTTTTTCTTAATTGGGGGCACATACAACTCTTATCACAATCCATACATACATCAATTGTGTAAAGCACATTTGTACATTCGTTGCCCTCATTATTCTCAAAACATTTGCTCTCCACTTAAGCATCTGACATCAGCTCCTCATTTCCCCCCCCCTCCCTCCCTGCTCCCCCTCCCTCCAAAATGCTTTTCAAAATGAGGTCTCCCTTATTTTCTACCAAAGAAACCAAAAAAAACCAACAGTCAAAAAACATGCCCCAAAGTACTTAAGTCTCCAGTAACCAAATATAGCAAGAAAATGGAGAATGATAACAATTAGTTCTTCGTTATAATTTTGAATTATGTCTGCCGACTATTTTAAGTGTAAGTATAGTTGGGAGAATCATGAAATACACCTGTGTTGGATGAGTTTAAAGTAAGTTCCCAAGAGAATGGTAGGACACCATTTGTTTTTTTATTTGAACTCGTATTGTGACTTGGATGAGAGTTTATAGACCCAATGGGTTTCCCATTCAACAGTTCAGACACATTTTGTTGTGTGAGGTCGCAGTCCCCGCAACGCCACGTAGCAACTCTCTCCCTCCTTCCCCACTGTTTGCCATCTCCAATCACCCTCTTTAACACTACTGATAGAAATAGGATTTTAAATTGCTCACTGAAGCACTTATGCAACATTCAAAAATCAAGCTTCAATGAGAATCATGAGCTGCTCTCTTTTCTGAGAAAAATCATTCTAATTCAATGAAGTATCGATGTATACCGAGTGCTGAAACCATAATGGCAGCGACCTAGCTCCCTCTCAGGTGTGGATTGTTGCATGATTAACCCTGGACCCTCTGGAATAGAGGTAATCTTATTTGGTTTAAGCTCGTACAGATTGGTTTGGCTTCTTGAATCACAGAGCTTTTGAATTGGAAGGCACGTAAGAGATTATTTGGTAGAATTTACATATTCTTTTCCACCCCTTTTTAAAAATTCATTTTCCATTTTATTGGGAGCTCTTACAGATATTATAACAATCCATAGTTCTATTAGGTTAAGGATGATTGTACAATTGCTGCCACCATAATTTTCAAAGCATTTTCTTAGAATTTACATATTCTACAGAGGAGAAGACACAGGCCCTGAAATTACCAGCATAACTAGACCTCATAATTCCTTGTTCTCCACCTATTTTGTGAATCATTTTAAAATGTAAGACATTGGCCAGCCACAACTGTTTCTTTTTCATTTCATTCCTCTCTGGAAGTTTCTTCTTTCTTTCTTTTTAAGATTAAACAATTGTCTACTGTTCTTGAGGGTTCAGTTCATTCATTCAAAGAATTAAAAGCAGTGGAGTCAATGGAAATCAAATCACTCAATGCAAGAGGACATTTTTTTACAGCAAATGTGACACTATAATAAAATGTGACTCTAGTCAAACGAAAAACACCCAGTCGAATGCATTTTAAATCATCTAACCCTTCTGTGGTTCCAGAGCCCTGTGGAGCATGGCCGGGCCAGTGCCCTTCTCTGTGGGCCTCTTTTGCAGGGAGTGGCAGTGTGTCTTCTTATGGAGGGTGTGGCTGAGTTCTTCTGTACATTCGAGATCCTTCTCATCCACCCTCCACCTTACCTCGGGGCTATTCCTCTGCCCTCAAATTACTCAGATCTCAGAAAAGCTCCTTGTTAATGTCATATTAATGTAGTCTACCCCCCTCCCCCAGTGAGTTAATTTTCCCGGTTTGTTTTTAGGCGGAAGAATGAGTTTCAAACTTATCTTGGGTGAAGTAAGAAAAACAGATCATGAGATGTTAAGGAAGCAGAGGGCTTGGAAAAGAGAGCTAGCTGTCGTTGGTAGAATTCCTGGCTGTAGACATATGAATGAAGAACATAGTTAAGTCACTACCATGTGGGGCATCTACAGACTTGGGGAAATGTAATAAACAGGGTTATAGACGTCAACAAGGTGTCAGCCCTGTCCAGTGATGGCGCCAGTAGTACCATGGAACCCCTCAAGAAATTGACCCCATTGTTATTGAGTTAATTCCAACTCATAGTGATCCTATGGGACAGAGTAGAGCTGCCCCACAAGGTTTCCAAGGCAGTGATTTTTAAAAATTACTTTACTGTGGGCTCATACAACTCATCACAATCCATACATCCATTCATTGTGTCAAGCACATTTGTACATTCGTTGCCATCATCATTCTCAAAACATTTGCTTTCTACTTGGGCCCTTGGTATCAGCTCCTCATGTCCCCCCCTCCCTCCCTCATGAACCCTTGATAATTTATAAATTCTTATTTTGTCATATCTTACACTGTCTGATGTCTCTCTTCACCTACTTTTCTGTTGTCTATTCTCCAGGGAGGGGGTTATATGTAGATCCTTATAATCGGTTCCCCCTTTCTACCCTACCTTCCTTCCACCCTCCTGATGTAGATCCTTGTAATCGGTTGCCCCGTTCTACCCTACCTTCCTTCCACCCTCCTGGTATTGCCACTCTCACCAGTGGTCCTGAAGGGATCATCTATTCTGGATTCCCTGTTTCCAGTTCCTATCTGTACCAGTGTACATCCTCTGGTCTAGCAGGATTTGTAAGGTAGAATTCAGATCATGATTGTGGGGCATGGGGCGGGGTTGGGGTGGGGTGGAAGAAGCATTTAAGAACTAGAGGAAAGTTGTATGTTTCATCGTTGCTACCCTGCACCCTGACTGACTTGTCTCCTCCTCACATCCTTCTGTAAGGGTATGTCCAGTTGCCTACAGATGGGCTTTGGGTTCCCACTCCACACTCCCCCTCATTCACAATGATATGATTTTTTGTTCTTTGACACCTCGTGATCACACAGGCTGGTATGCTTCTTCCATGTGGACTTTGTTGCCTCTGAGCTAGATGACCTTTAAGACCCCAGATGATATATCTTTTGATAGCCGGGCACCATCAGCTTTCTTCACCACATTTGCTTATGCACCCACTTTGTCTTCAGCAATCGTGTCGGGAAGGTGAGCATCATGGAATGCCAGTTTAATACAAAAAAGTGTTCTTGCATTGAGGGAGTACTTGAGTGGAGGCCCAATGTCCTTCCCAAGGCAATAATCTTTATGGAAGTGGACTGCCATATTTTCCTCCTGTGTTGATGGGTTCAAACCAGGAAGCTTACGGTAAGGAGCCAGACACTTTAGCCATTGTATCACCAGGGCCCCTTCCCTAGTGTAAAGAGAAAAGAATTGCTGATCCTTAAATATATGTGTGTGTGTATGTGTGTATAAGCAGCTCCCTCAACCTTTTACATGCTTATCTACAGCATGTGCCTTGGTGGGTCTCATGGGCTTACTTGTCAAAATCAAATGTAAACATGCTAGTTCATACAAGCAGAAATGATATGAAAGACTGTCAATCCCAATAATCAGATGTGCCATCTAAACAATTCAGTAATCAGATATGTATTAATTCATCTCAAGGAAATAATGAGACAGCTGCCTAGGTGTGCAGTGCAGCACTGTGTATTTTAGCTAAGTAAAAAAAAGCAAAACCCAAGTATCTAACCAAATATCAGTTATGATACGTTCACATAATGGAAAGTGTTCCAGTTATATTATTAAGAAAAAGGTAAGTTTCCTCCGAAGTGGGGAGTCCAGTCTTTCTTCGTCTTCTGTTCTTAGCCTGGAAGCGCCTCTGAAACTGTCCACATTGGACACAATGTCTGACCCTGCTGACATTGGAAATTCCAGCGGGACCACTTCCAGCGTCACAGTAACACACAAGTCACCACAGTGTGACAAGCTGATCAGTATTAGAAGACGTACAACCAGAGTGCTCCTTAGAGGCAAGGATGGTGAGACTTCATTGCCATACTTTTGGACATGTTGTCAAGAGAGACCAGTTCCTGTAGAACAGCAGTTCTCAACCTGTGGTTCTCGACCTCTTTGGGGGTCGAACAACCCTTTCATAGGGGTCGCCCGTTTCATAACAGTAGCAAAGTTACAGCGATGAAATAGCAATGAAAATAATTTTATGGTTGGCGGGGGGCTCAGCACAACATGAGGAACGGTATTAAAGGAAGGTTGAGAACCACAGCTGTAGAAGGACAGCATGTGTGGTAAAGCAGATAGACAGCAAAGGCGAGGAAGACCCTCAAGGGGATGATTGACAGATACCGTGACTGCAACAATGGGCTCAAGCACAGGAACGGAGCTGGCAGGGCTTCCCTCTTGTGCAGGAGGCCACATGGGTCTGAGTCAATAGCACCTGACAGCAACAACCTCTCAAACCACTCAGAATGACTCTCTCATGGGTAAAGACGATTTCTGTAGGTTATAAATTACTTATAGTTAGCCTAAGCCTTTACCATCGAGCCGAGTCTGACCCAATGCGACCACTTGTCTATAGGGTTCCCAAAACTATAGGTCTCTACAAAGTAGATGGCTAAATCTTTCTCAAATGGATCTGCTGATTTCCGTGTTGTGTGTGTGTGAGCGAGAAAGGTGTGAATGAGAGAGAAAGCGAGAGAGAATCACTGTTTTTGCTTCTCTAGAGAACCCATCCTAACACAACTAAAATGACGGTGATGGTGATGGTGATGACGATGGAGGTAGTGGCTATACCGAGCTTGCAGATTTGCTAAGAGGGTTGAGTGATACAAGGTACATCAACTTCCTAGAACATGAGAAAACGTAGTCATTGTGATGATGGCCTTATAGCGACGCTTTGCAGTTTTTCCTGTTAAAGTTAGGACTTCGTGGGAAGCAAGTGAAAGAGAGTTGTGGAAAAACAGCCAAGTGGGAGCCCCTTTCACAGCTCTGGCTAGCGTCTTGAAGGCCGCCTTTACAGAAAGGCCGCTTTCTTTTATTCTTACAGTTTGCATTGACTGAAGGTGTTTTTCTGCAGAATTGGAATGAGGCATGGCTGCTTTTCTGAGAGTGGGTGGAAGAAGGGAGGCGAGGGTGGGAGGGAAGACTGGAGAGAGGTAGGGGTTAGGGAGCAACTGCCGGGTCTGCCTACAAGTGGTGCCTCCCCCCTCTCCTCGGCAGGATTGGTTTGTTTGTACAAATTGGTTGCCTCAAGCAACACATTATTAGTTTGAGCGGAATGTATCCCTGGGGACTTACTGCTTTCCCTTTTGCCAAGTAATTGTCCTTTTCCCGCAGAGGCTGCTGGGATTGTGGGGCGTTCTTTCCTCTTTGGTTCACTTCAGTCCCCCGCCACCCCAACCCCCACTCCCCCCCTCCTCTGATGGCTGTTATGCAAGACACTTTGTCTTTTCAACTGGTTGTGACCTTTTCATCTTTGTCTTGAATTCCTGGATTTTTTCCATCTTTTCCTAGACAGGAGTCACCAGCAGGGTAACCTTATTGTTGAAAATATTCACCATCACTCTCTACCATGCCCCTTCCCAGACTCACCAATCTCAGGCTACGTCATGTGACTTGCTTTTTTGGCTGGTGGCATGCAAATAGAAGTGGCAATTCTAGTGTGTGCACCTTTTCCCCCTTCGGCCATAGACACGGTGCCGCCACCCTTTCTCCCCCTCAGCCATAGACACTGACACCACTGCACATGCTGTTCCAGTGCACCCCCGTTTCACTGGCCCCGTGCCCCACTTCTAGAATGTGACGTGTTCTTCAAGTCCAGAATGCCCTGCCTAGACAATCCCAAGCCCTCCTCCGGGTATCTTCCCAGTTCTGTGTACCCAAATGTAGACCCTGCTGCTGGTGCGTGGACTCCGAGGCCTCCGGGGGATGAGAATGGAGCCTGGCCATGTGCACAGTGTGGTCACATGCATGCACCCAGGTCCCTCCCCAGGGGAGGATTGAGCCAGGGAAGGGTAGGAGAGCCGGCACCAGGCCAGGAGCTTCCTCTCCCTGTACTGGCATCTCTCCGTGTGTCAAGCCAAGAGTTCGGGGAAATAAAAATTTGCTCTCCAGCAGCTATGAATTGGACAAGTCGGATGTGCATATTTGACTGAGCCATGGTTTCTTACTGTACTTCATATATATATTTTAATGATTTTATTAGGGGCTCATACGACTTATCACAATCCATACATACATCAATTGTGTAAAGCACATCTGTACATTCATCGCCCTCATCATTCTCAAAATAGTTGCTCTCCACTTAAGCCCCTGGCATCAGATCCTCATTTTTCCGCCTCCCTCTCCACACCACCCCCACGAGCCCTTAATAAATTATAAATTATTATTTTGTCATATTTTGCCCTGTCTGATGTCTCCCTTCACCCACTTTTCTGTTTTGGAGGAGGTCACATACAGATCCTTGTAATCGGTTCCCTCTTTCCAACCCACTTCTTTATATTTCTAAATGCTTACATTATGTGTGCATATATTATGCCGCCCCCTGTTTTGAAAGCTCTTAAGCCAGGACCAGAGAACGTCAGACATGGATGTAATGTTTTAAATGGGCCCCGGAATAAAGATGAAGTAGAACAGAATTGGGTGGACTCAAAGGCAGTGGGTGATATACAAGCTGTATGAGCTATTACCCCAAATCATCTGAACATCTGGAGGCTGTTCTGTAATATGCCATTTTCAGGTCTCATTTTCACCTGAAACTTCTGTAACAGCAATCTTCTCACTTTCCTTTCCCTCGACGGACCCTGGGCCTCAAAGGCAGTGGTGGACGCGATACTGAGCCAACAGCCTTAGCATTTTTGACTTTTTGACATACTGCCAGACCCCTCAGCAGTCCTGGTGGTGTAGTGGGTTATGTGTTGGGGTACTAACCGTGAAGGTTAGCAGTTTGAAACCACCAGGCACTCTGAGGGGGGAAGATGAGGCTTTCTATTCCTGTAAAGAGTTACAGCCTCGGAAGCCTACAGGGCCAGTTCTACTACCCTGGCCCATGGGGTCTCTGTGAGTCAGATGAACTCAGTGGCGGTGCGTTTTGCCACAGCTCTTTGGCCACTTCTCAATCTTGAGCAACCCCTTCCAGGTACTCAGAATACGTATGCTGCTTGAGATCTAGGGCAAACCAACAGTATCTTGAATGAATCATTACCTTTTCAAGAGCCTTGCCCCTTCCAACACCTCCTCTGGTCTATTGTGCCTATCTCTCTCTCTCCGTGCGCGTCTACAGCCACTCTCTGGTCATTCTTATGCTTCACAAAATATTTGGGGAGCGGCTTTCCCGCATATCAATATTTTTCAAGGACTTTTCTCAATTAGGTTTAAAGTCCTAGTGTAGATTTTGGCAGGACCAGCTCCATGCCAGATCCAAGAATATCATTTTTGAAGCTGTGGAACCCATAGCTGTGGTCTGGAGTGCTGGTCTTCTTCCAACAGGGGTCTTTGTCTCTCCCTTCAGGACTCTCCTTTGTCTCCTTTAGAGCCTGGCAGTGTGACTGACAGCCCAGCTGTGTCCACACAATCGAAAGAAAAACAACTCTTGGGAAAGAGGGGAAGCAGTGGTACATTCCTCACCCACCAGCTTTCCCTCCTGTTGGGTCCTTCTCTCTAGATCCTCTCAATGCATCTCATTGGATGGATGCACAGGCAGAGTTTGGGGTGGGGGTGGGGGGGACTTGGCCAGTTTTAAGAGAGTCAGAAGTAGGACTTGTGCCGAGGCCTCTGATTCCATTTCTTTCCTTTTTTCTGCATCTCTCTTCCCTTTTTCTTTCATGCCATTATCACACAGAATTGGCTCTGGAATAACCTTGGAGAACGTCTCTAGCTAGCCTTGCGACAATTTCAGTAGTGACTCTTGCCATTTCAATTGTCATCAAATCTAGGCTCAAAAGAGCAGCCCGCCCCTTATCTTGCTCCACCTGTCTCGCTCTTCCTCAGTCTTCCTCCTGCCTTGACCTGCCTGAGTCTGGCTAATGGGTCCCCATGCAGCCGCACTCCACAGTACTTCAGATTGACCCCTACAAAAGGTCATTATACCTCTTTCTGTCCAGGTGCCCAAGAAGGTCATTTAAACGACAGTGAATTGGAAGAACTACAAGATAGAAAGAGAGGAAGATATGGAGAGATTGCTTAAGGCCTGTAATTCTAGTTATTGGCTCTCAAAATAATAAAAGAAGGTTGCTGTCAATGCTTTAGTGATACCAGAGTATGGTTAAAACTCTCATCTATAGGCTGGCTGACAGACTCAGTACATTATTAATGCCGGGGGTGGGACAGCAAGCTATAGAAGCTGGTTAAATGGTCTATTCGTGTCAGGGTCACCTCTGACCTCAAGGCCACCTTTGGACCTTGGCATTCCTTGTCATGGGAGCTTGCTTAAGAGGAGCATGGTCTGTAGGTGCTCTGTGGCATCTCCCTGGCTGGTGTTCTTGACAAATTTCATGGGACTTTTGCAAGGTTTAGAACAGGAACTTTGGCAAAATCAACGACGGGCTTCTAAGAAGACTGGGAGATGGGTTTGGGGACAGGTGTACAAAGGTCAGTCTTTTCTTCAGATAGAAAACTCATCACCTGTGGTGAGGGTTAATCTTTCTGCTACTGCCTTTCAACAACAATGAAAAATATAGCTCAAGAATCTGTTCCAACCCAGAAAATAAAATCACATCGACAGCAAGTAGCTCAAGGTAACAGAACACAACCCTCAGTTTCTCCCATCGATAAAATTTGAGCAGTCGTAGTGACAAGTTCATGGGTCTGCTGTGAAGACTGGGTAACAGCTGCAGTGAGTTCTCTTAGATTTCAGAGTGAAAGCTTTGTACAATCCATGTGTTTACTAAAGGTCAGCTCTTGTGATAGAGGAGTGAACTGTTGTTGTTATGATCACCATTCTTTGGGCCTGTAAAGGCGTCCTCATGGAGTCATGGTTACTAGTTGGGCTTCAGTTGAAAGGTCAGCAGTTCAAACCATCAGCTAACTCTGGGATAAGACTGGGCTTTCTACTCTGGTAAAGAGTTACCATCTCCAAAACTCATTGGGGGCAGTTCTACCTTGCCCATATGACAGCTTCTTCCCATTTAAAAAGATTTACACCTCCTCCATCCCAGAAGTCATCAACTTATCCACATAGTTCTACAAGGCTGAAAAGTAAGTTAAAGAACTGGGGTAAGGGAGACGCAGTGTGGGAATTGTGCCCAATCTGATCCCGCCACACTGAAGCAAAACACTAAGGGAGTGCAACAGAACAGTAAGGGAACAGAGCGGCGTGGTCCCCAGGGAATGCTGAAGGTAGACTTTGGGGCCAGGGCGTGGTGCCCCAACAGACTGGACTGGAAAACACTCCTAAAGGCTAACAAACAGTCCTTGAACTAACTACAAACTTTTCTTTCTTGTTGTGTTTTGTTTGTCATTGGTTTGTTGTTATTGTTGTATGTTGTTGCTTGGTTTTGCTCTGTCTTTTTTGTGTGCATGTTATCATGTCTGCAGATCTGTCTACATAAGATAGGCTGGATGAACAATCTGGAGGAGAAAACAATGGGACCGACAATTCCGGGGGGACATGGGAGAGGGGGAAGTGGGAGGAAAGGTAGTGGTGTTAACAAACCCAGGGACAAGGGAACAACAAGTGATCCAAAT
>NW_022103915.1:23741767-23750915 GCF_000313985.2 Echinops telfairi
AAGGGATCAGTTATCAGGCATCAAAGAACAAAAAATCATATCATTGTATCCTCACCTCCCTGATATGATCACTAAAGACAAATGGGTGCATAAGCAAATGTGGCGAAGAAAGCTGATGGTGCTGGCCATCAAAAGATATAGTGTCTGGGGTCTTAAAGGCTTGAAGGTAACCAAGCGGCCATCTAGCTCAGAAGCAACAAAGCCCACATGGAAGAAGCACACCTGCCTTTGTGATCAGGAGGTATCAAAGGGATCATCAGAACAAAAAAATCATATTATTGTGAATGGGGTGGGGGGAGTGCCGAGTGGAGACCCAAAGCCCATTTGTAGGCCACTGGACACCCCCTTACAGAAGGGTCTTGGGGAGGAAACGAGCCAGTCAGGGGTGTGATGTAGCAACAATGAAACATACAACTTTCCTCTAGTTCCTAAATGCTTCGTCCTCCCCCACTATCATGATCCTAATTCTACCTTACAAATATGGCCAGACCAGAGGATGTACACTGGTACAGATAAGAACTGGAAGCAAAGGGAATCCAGGGCAGATGATCCCTTTAGAACCAGTGGTGTGAGTGGCCATACTGGGAGGGAGGAAGGAGGGTAGGTTGTAAAGAGGGAACTGATTACAAGGATCTACATGTGACCTCCTCCCTGGGGGCGGGACAACAGAAAAGTGGGTGAAGGGAGATGTCAGACAGGGCAATATATGACAAAATAATAATTTATAAATTATCAAGGGTTCATGAGGGAGGAGGGTGCAGGGAGAGAGGGGAAAATATGAGGAGCTGATGCCAGGGGCTTCGGTGGAGAGCAAATGTTTTGAGAATGATGAGGGTACACAGTGTACACAATTGATGTATGTATGTATGTATTGATGTATGTATGTATAGATTGTGATAAGAGTTTTGTTTTTTTTTTTGCGATAAGAGTTGTATGAGCACCTAATAAAACGATTAAAAAAAAAAGAACTGGGTTAAGTTTAATATGGTCAAGCCCATTTGCAGAACTCACTAGTAAAATATTTTTAATATATGAATGATAACGTCTTCTCAGGAATTCATATCCCAAAAGAAAAATTTTAACAAACATCAATAAAATAATCCTAACAGGAAATTGAGGATCTCAGGTGATGTAGTGGCTTCCATGTTGAGCTGCTAACCACAAGGTGAGCAGTTGGAAACCACAAACTTCTCCTCTGGAGAAAGAAGAGGCTTTCTACTCCTTTAAAGATGTTAAGTCTGGGAAACCTGCAGGGCAGTTCTGCTCTGTCCTGTGAGGTTGCTGAGAGGCCGAATTGACTCGATAGTAGTGAATTTGGTTTGGAACAGGAACAGGAAGTTGGCTGGTTTTTTTCTGAAATAGTATTTGCTTGTGATACGTGAACTTTGTTGATTTCTAGGTCATTTGTCCTATAGAATCCCGGGCATTTTTAGAGTGTGAATGTTACTTTTTTCAACAGCTCTCCACACTGACAAAGCGAGCTGGGCTTCTCTCTTGTCAATAGGTTATGTGTGGCACTGGGTTCAGTAAGCTCTGCAGGACCTGGCTTAAAGAGCGAGCCCAGGGCAGCCAGTCAGCAAGAGCTGGGACCTGCCTCCCTGGACCTTTCCCACCCTGCACCAAGGTTGACAACAGAGAGCCTTCTGGAGAAACTGTCCTCTGGAGTTAGTTAGGTTTTGACAGGCCCCGAGCTGGAAGAAATCGGATCACCTGCTCTAAGGGGACTCCCACCCCATATATATGTTTATGACCCATTTTATTGCCGCTTTGGCTTTAAACTCTGGACTTCTGTTTTGTTAGTGAATCAAAATCGGCTTCGCTCTGACAGCTGTGGAGTGTGTTCCCCGGGAAGATGCCAGGCCAAATCTTCGTTAAGCTGTTGAGGGATGAGAGAGGGTGGGGGCTCCTTTTTTTTTACCCTTTTCACAATGGCTGGCAGCCGTTAGGCTAGGATGTGTGGGCTCACCCAACCCTTTGTTTGGTTTCTATGGCTCTCAGCTCAATTAGCTACTCCGCATGGAGCCGGGAAGGATGCAGCTTTTAAACCAAAGTCGGCATTGACGGGATTCTCTGCTTCTTCTCTGTCCAAGGGCCAGCTTTTTGCATGGAGCCCATCATTAGGGAACAATTTGAAGGTCTTGGTCCAAGTTCATTGCTTCTTTTAGTGGCTGATGAATAGCTGTCTAGGAGGATAATTGAGTTGATGACTGTCAGTTTTGCTTGGCACTGGTTCTATTGTTCCCTCCTTACTCTCTCAAAAGTAATGTCAGTGTGCAGGCAGTCCACGCCCAGGAATGAGATCAAGTCCTAACTGCCCTTTCAGACGTTTCCCAACCTGGGAAATAGGGCTGGTCCTGCCGAGTAGCGTCAGATGAATTAAAGCAGCGGTTCTCAACTTGTGGGTCGCGACCCCTTTGGAGGTTGAACGACCCTTTCACAGGGGTCGCCCGATTCATAACAGTAGCAACATGACAGTGATGAAGTAGCAACAGAAATAATTTTATGGTTGGGGGGTCACCACAACACAAGGAACAGAATGAAAGGTTCACGGCATTAGGAAGGTTGAGAACCACTGGATTAAAGAAATGAGTGGAAATTCACATTTTCAAAGACGTGTGGGGCGGGTTCTCGTGGCTTCCAGCAAACACGCAAAGAAATCCTCTGTGGCAGTCACAAAGGAACAGTAAGTTCCAGAAGTCACGTCCTTTTCATATCTCTTCTGAAGAGAGGCTCTTAGTTGCTTTGGCCCTGAGGTGGTGCCCACACGTGCTTGTCTGAGCTCTAGTGCACACACCCGTTTCCCAGGGTGCAGCTCACTCAGAGCTGCCTCTCAATCCCACCTCCTGCTTCTGCCCCCCAGACGTGGTGGTGCCATTTCAGAGGAACCAATAGGCAATGAGGCAGCAGACCCTACATATGAGCAGGGCGCTTAGTCATTGTCTCTTCTGTTTCCTTCCTTGCCCTCAAATAACCACTGGGCAACCTGTTGCGGCTTGTTTTCCAGAAAGGTAGAGGGAAGTCTATTGCACAGAAAGCCAGCTAATCTGGGGGCCTGGTGGGCTTTGGAGTAGGTGCTAACAGATGGTATGCAAGGGGGTGGTTCCTGCCCAGGAGGAGCTGGGCTGAGAAAATGCAAGCAGCACACCTGAAAGAACTAGCCACTGAGGAAGCGAGGAAGCGCTGCTGACCCAGACAGAGTTCTAGTTCAGTGTGGGCCAGGGTCAGTAGCGCAGGCTGTCTCCCTCTGCGCCTTGCTGAATGATTGAGCAAGGTTGTAAATCTGTAATACGTGTGTGTGAATGTTGCCTCCCCTTTTAAAATTTAGAATTTTATTTAAGCTACCTCCTTCTAAAACAATATAAGACATTTTAAGGGAAAAAAGAAAGACTGTCCCTAATCTTACAGCCCAAGACCAATTTATCCCTAAAGCTCATGCTGAAAGGAGTCACACAGTGGGTTACTCGGTGGGCTACTAAGCACAAGGTCCACAGTTCGAGCCCACCGACCACTCTGCAGTAGCAAGAGGAGACTTTCCGCTCCCATAAAAGATTTACAGCCTCAGAAACCCACCGGGCAGTTCTCTATCTCCTAGGGGCGGTATGTGTCAGGATCGACTCCATGGCAGTGACCTGAGGTGTGGTGCTGTAGCTCAGCTTACTCACTGCGGTGCCTAGCATGCACACTGGGCCCAGTGAGTGGCTATGAATGCGCAGACAATGGCTGTGTTAAAAGTGCCAGCGCCCCTGGCACAGCCGGTTCTCCTTCCCTGCACTGAAGTCGTCTTGTCCAAGGAAAGGAGGTGGGAGGTAAGCTGAGGCCCACAGGTTAGGTCCCTGGCTGCAGGAGCAGGTCACCAGTGGCGAGTGCTTCCGGGATCTCTCTTCAGAGTGTAAAGATGCTTCCATTTTACCGTAGAGCCCTCCTGAGAGAGGGTTCGGAGAGCCAGGTGGTCCTAGGACAGAGTGTTTCCCCACCACACCTGGCCAGCGCTGGCCATCATCTTTTCCTGCCTGCCTGTGGGGCGCGATGGACGCTGCCAGGCTTCACAGGGCGCATTCTCATCCCCACGCATCAGTGCCAACAAGTTCTGTGGCTTCTGCCCACTCACTTTTCAGGTAAGGCAGAGTTACCTGTTGGTACTTGTGCAGCTTTGAAGAGTCGGCTGTGGGCCCTGCTGATGTAAGACAGATTTAAACTGATTCAAGGTCTCCACACTGTGATCCTAAATCCCTCAATCTTCACACCTTCTCTTTTTCGCTTTCCCACAAATAGTTTAAACACCTATAGGCTGGCTGACTGGTTCATGTTTTGGCCTCCACTGAACCAGCCTTCAGTGCATCTCAGGCCAAGCCAGAGGTCAAAGCATTACTGAGACATCTTTTTTTCTTTTTTTTTTTTTGAGGAGGGTTGACCCAGGTCTCTGCTGATGAGGTGGTGAGCATTTAATTCCTCTATCTTGCCATAATCTTTGGGGTCACCACTCCTACTTATTTTTGCCACAGCAGGCTGGATAATTTCAACCTGGAAGTAAACAACATTCTCTTCAATCTCCTACATCCCATGAAATGTTAGTTCATGAACAGATACTTTGCTTTGTTCACGTCTATGTGCTCAGCACCTTCAAATATCAAAACAGTCACCGGTTTGGGATAAGTTCAAGCCAAACGGTCTGTTATTTATTCACCTACCATGTATTAACCAATTGTTGTTTGTCTGCCAGGCACTATGCCAGGCACGGGAGGAGACAGTGGTGGAATTAGTACAAACCCCAATTTATTAAGTTTCTACAACTTGTTGGACATTGTTCAACTAAATGACTGTAAAATCAAATATTCAATTTTTCTGACACCAACTATAACATTATAGCAAATTCCTACTTTTAACTTCTTTGTTCTGTTTTCTGATGAAGTACAGTACTTCTTCCTTTGACCTGGAATTAGGTCAGAATTCACAGGTTAAGGGGCATAGGTTGTCCAGACTACCAAAAAGATGCCAGCTGCCAGGTAAGGAGCCATGATACCCTAACTTCTAAAATTCTGGCTGCAAATTTTGAGGGGGTTCTACTTCCCGTCAGATGTCAGCTGCATACCTGGGGACCCCCCCTGGTCTCCCCCACATCTGCTTTTCCGACCCCAACTTTGGGATTGCCTTCTACCTCCCTAGGAGAGCAACCATAAGCTTGGGGCTTCCCAGTCTCTTCACTTCTGATTGCTATCTCCTGCTGTGCCCTCAAGATCAGTAGCTTGCTGGGATAACTCCCAGAACACATAGGAAGCGCTATATTTATAATTACAGTCTTATTGTAGGAAAATTGGTATAAATGAAGAAATGCCTAGGGCAAGGTGTGACGGGGTTCCCAAAACAGAGCTTTCATGTCCCATGAATACACTGCCTTCTCATTGTCATCATTGTCCTTTGCCAACCAGGAAGTTGATGGAGATTCTTGGTACAGAGCTTTCTCTGGGGGTCTAAGTATGATGTACGCTTCATCCCCTCTCCCTGAGGTTGGCCAGTGGCATGTCTACACAGTGGGTCTTTTCTTTTCTTTTTTTAAGTTCAAGGACTGTTTGTTGGCCTTTAGGAATGTTTTCCAGTCCAGTCTGTTGGGGCACCAAGCCCTGGCCCCAAAGTCCACCTTCGGCATTTCCTGGGGACCTCGCCGCTCCGTTCCCTTGCTGTTCTGTTGTACCCCCTTAGTGTTTTGCCTCAGGGTGGCAGGATCAGATTGGGTGCAGTTCCCACACTGTGTCTCCAGTATTGTCCCCTGTAGGGTTATGGGTCAGTGAGGTATGTCGTGTCTCATAGTGGGGCCTGCCATGTGGTCCTCTCTGTGGACTGGCTGCTCTAAGCGGGAACATCGTCCTCAAGGCCTGGTGGGCCAGGATGTGCTCCATGTTCTCCTCCTCCCCCTTCATCTGCTCCCATGTGCTCCGATCAGATATGTTCTTCTCCCGGAGCAGCAGATTCAGTGCCGTCCTTTGAAATAAATTCTTCTGGAGGAGGGGCAGGTGTCCACGTAGTAGTTGGGACTGGGGCTGGCCCCTCAGACCTCTCTACTGGTCCCCTACTCCACACCGGCATGATGCGTTCACATCTTAGAGCATACAGTGGGTCTTTTCATAGTGGATCTTTATACGCTTGTTTCAGCCCACACTCAGAGTCACCTCATCAACTCACCTGACCTGTTAGATAGGTGGGGCCTGACATTCTTGTTGAAGACACTTAAAATCCATGTGTATTGGTTTGCTTCTTAAGAGTCTTGGGAAATGAGACCAAAGATCAAATTCTCTGAATAAGATTAAATTCTAAAGCCCACAGCTTGGCTCTTTATATACTTTGTGTAAATCCTCAGGGGGGAAAAAACACACATAAGAAAACATTATTCTGAGGAGCTGATGCCAGGGGCTTAGATGGAGAGCAAATGTTTTGAGAATGATGAGGGCAATGAATGTACAAATGTGCTTTACACAACTAATGTATGTATGGATTGTGATAAGAGTTGTATGAGCCCCTAATAAAATGATTAAAAAAATTGTCGAATGAGAAAAAAGAAAACATGATTCTATCATGCATCTTTCAGTTTGCTGTACTGTGTTGGTTTGTGTGTTGCTGTGATGCTAAGGTTATGTTACTAGTATTCAAATACCAGTGAGGTCACCCATGGTGAATACGTTTCAGTAGAGCTTCTAGGCTCTCCTGAACAAACAAGGAAGAAAAATCTACTCACTTCTTTTCAAAAACTTGTCAAAGATTTCATTTTACTTAGATCCCCAGTCAACATTTATGGAAGCAGCAGTCAAGAAATCAAATGGTCATCTACATACAATTTTGACAGTTAATGGAAAAGAAACACCTTCTTCAACAACTGATGCTTGAAAAACTGGATCTACCTCTGCAGAAGAATGACACAAGATCCACAGCTCACCCTATGCTTAAAAAGGAGCTTAAGATAGATTAAAGGCCTAAACATAACCCCCCAAATGATAAGGATCTTCAATGAGAAAATCAGGACTAATTGAAGGGCAGTATTGAAGGGCACTTAAAGATTACCAAGCACAGGAAAGGAGTCACACAGAGCAGAAGACAAAATAGGTGACTGCGGCCAACTGAAAACAGGCTACTTATGCACATCAAAAGATTTCATCAAAAGAATAACATGAGAACCCACAGGGTAAAAAATCTTTAACAGTGACACAACAGACAAGGGGACTAATCACTAAAATATATAGAATTTTGCAACATTACAAGAAGAAAGCAACCCAATTAAAAGGTAGACAAAAGACATGAACAGGGAATTCGCCAAAGACGACACTTGAATGGAAAATGAACACACAGTGAAATGCTCAAGATCACTAGCCATGCACAAGGTGCAAATCAAAACAATGATAGCAAAATTCAATAGACAGCAACCTGTATAGCCATTGTGGAAAGCAATGTGACACTATCTGATACCTCTAGGAATAGAAATGCCATATGACCCAGCAATACCTCTGCTGGCATATACCCCAAGGAGAGAATATGCCTGGTCTTGTGTTCCTAATTGGACTCTTTTGACCTAGTTGCTACCCAGCTCTTGACAATCCAGGCCATGTGCTATAGACTAATGGGACTTTAGACTTTGTTCTTTCAAGGTGCACAACATCCTCCGTAGGCCACATCAAAAGGGCAAGATGTGGAAAACAGTGAACTGGACTGCACCTCAAACTTACCTGTAGCCTTTGGTCTTAAGGCTAGAGTTTCAGAGTCAGATGACTATCTCAGTTATAGAATTGGCAATTGTTGGATTTTGGTGTGGATCCCTTGCCTTAAGGGTGTCCAGTGAATGGTGGCCCAGAGCTACCATATATTTACTATGTTAATGCCCTCCTTGCTTCATTATGGGATGTATTAATTTGAAAGACATGGTCCTGCCTTTGCGAATGAATGATATTGAAAGTTTTACCCTACCCTCAACCTCCATTTAGGTAAATGGTATCCAGTCACTCAAGAGTTTAATCTGTACAGGCTAAGAATTCATGTATTGCAATTAGTAGCCAGCCTATACTCGTGCTCCTTTCCACAGCAGAGCTAATGCCACTATCAATAGAATTACCTTGTGCCCCAGGGGGATGATTAATAGTATGCCTAAAAATAAAATGATAATGATGCCTCTGAAGTGAAACAGAGACATATGTAAACCATAGATACATGAATGGATTTTGGGTTCACACATAATTCTAGCTGCCATCTAAGAACAATTAGTTCTCATGACATGATCCTGCTTGATGCTCACCCGCATGAAGAGATCTGAAGACATACAAGCTATAACAAAGTATGTTAAAGGAACTAGATGGTGGCCAGCTATCAGAATGAATGACCTCTTAAAGGAGTCGTAAAGATTTGTCTTCAAACAAGCAGCCATCTAAGTGAGGCATCAACTAAGCCCACAAGGAAGAAGCACATCAGCCTGTGTGATCCAAGGATTATAAACAGTAAAATCCAAATCCAAAGGAGGAAATGACATCAGAGCTTAAATTGTGGACCCTGGTTTGCAGAAGCCTGTGACAGTGGGAGCCCAAAATCTATTTGCAGGAACCCCACATGGATTAAGCCCATGGTGAATTCCCTTTGAACATAGGCCAGGGAATAGCCTTGCTATCATGAATAGCCTTGCTATCTTGCAGAATGAAGTGGGTTTTTTAGGATTTATTTTGTTCTATTTTAAATGTTTTTCTGTATATGAAATCCAGGACAGGAAAAACTATGGACACAGTGATTCCACTGATGGTTTCTTGGGGTTATGGCAGGGGAGGTTGGGGTGGAGGGCAATAGGGAATTGATCAAAAATGAGTACAAAAAAGAAGAAAATGTTGTAACGTGATTGTGGAGATGTTTGCACAGCTCTTTTTAATATGATTGAACTATTGTATGATGTGAATTATATGCTAATAAAATCATTAAAATGCATAAAGTAAAAACAAAAACAAATAGCATATTACATCTGGAAAATCTGCACACAACCTCTTTAATTAGTTTTCTTGTTGGTTGTTTTTTTTTGTATAAGAAAGAGCTTTATATACCTTCCCGACACAACTGCTGAAGACAAAGCGGGTGAATAAGCAAATGTGGTGAAGAAAGCTGATGGTGCCCGGCTATCAAAAGATGTAGC
>NW_022103915.1:23751787-23789957 GCF_000313985.2 Echinops telfairi
CAATTGATGTGTGTATGGATTGGGATAACAGTTGTATGAGCCCCTAATAAAATGTTAAAAAAAGAAAAAGAAAGAAAGAGCTTTATATACAAGAACAATTGAATATTGAGAAAACATCCCAGCCTAGTCCAGATCAAGTCCATATGTCCGATACCAATCTATAAAGTCCTCTTCAGACTCCTCTTTAATTTGTTACAGAGCAAAAACTTCTCTTTCATAAGGTATGTCTGGCCCAAGCAAGCCATGGTAAGTGAAATTCAAGCTCTACAATGAATAAGGAAGATCAGAAAAGAATTAATGCATTTGAATTACGGTATTGGTGAAAAATATTAGATATACCAGGGACTTCCGGAAGAATGAACAAACACATTTTGGAAGAAGTACAGCTCTTTGGAAGTAAGGATGGCAAGACTTCATCTCATATATTTTGGACCTGTTTTCAGGGCAGGTCGAGCCCCTTGAGAAGAACATCATGGGTGGTAACTTGGTCATCAGAAAAGAGGAAGACCCTCCACGAAATGGATCCGCACCGTGGCTGCAATAACAACAATAACACACGTGGACTTTACCAGGTGAATACACAGGAATCAAGTCACCTTCATCTGTGCATAGAGAAGCTCAATATCATTAATCAAAACGAGGCCAGTGGGTGACTGGAACAATCATCAATTGCTCATGTGCAAGTTCAAGTGGAAGCAAAAGAAACTTAAAACAAACCCACAAATGCCAAAATATGTTCCACTTGAATTTGAGACCATTTCAAGAGTAGATTTGACACTAGATTCAATACTAAGAACAAGAGGCCAGATGAGTTGCAGGATGACATCAAGTACATCATTCATAAACCAAGCAAAAGACCATAAAAAAAAACAAGAAAAAGGGAAAATATTAAAATTGGAATCAGAAGAGATTTTGAAAGTTACTTTTAAATGCAGAGTAGCTATAATGAATTTAAAAATTATGAAGTAAAATAACTGAACAGAAGGCTTCAAAGGGGACCTCAGAAGACAAAACATTATGACGAAATTTGTAAAGACAGAGTTAAAATAAAAGTTATTAAGCCAACATAACTCAAGCTGTAAAAGGATAGAAAAAGTCAGGCTGTGAGTTGCAATATTGAAGGAGTCTATATACAAAGTATTGACTGACATGCTTGGCGTCAAAAGAAGATGGAATAATAATAATACAGAATTGATCAAGGATTCACGAGGGTGAGGCAGGGAGGGGAGAAGAGAGTAGTTGATACCAAGGGCTCAAGTAGAAAGAAAACGTTTTGGAAAGGATAATGACAACATATGTACAAATGTGCTTGATACAATTGAATTATGCATTGTTATAAGAACCACCAGTAAAATGATTAATAATAAAATAAAGAAGATGGAATACAGCGTCACTGTATCAAAAAGAATTGGTCCCTGTTCACTTCTTAACCTCCTTCCCACAGTACACACCCCTCCCACTCCCCCCCCCTTCCCCAGGAGCCCTTATTCTAGTTGTTTCTGTAGATTCACCTATCCTGGGTTTCATATACCGAAAAACACAGAAAGACACGTAACAGAGATTCCCAGAAAGCTACCAACAATGACAAAATACAACCAAGATAAACCCCACTATAAAAAAAACCCCAAACAGAAATATTAAAAACTAGATCAAGACCAAAGTGTATCAAGAGGGGAAGAATAAGTGACAAGGTTTTAACTGTTCAATTCAGATTTATCGTTTTAAGCTACTACAGTTGTCTCTCCAATATTCTTTGTGTGTCAGGATATTCTTATCATTGAATTATGGTTCAAGGAAAATCACTGGAGGCTTATTCCCTGTGTAGACCCTGCAAATGTATTTTGGGCTTCCACTGTCATCGATAGCCTTCTGAACACCAGAATCTCACTATTTAAGCTTTGATTCTATTACCTCCTTTGGATTTGGATGATCTCATTTACAATCCTTGGATCACGCGTGTTGGTGTGCTTCCTCCATGTGGATTTAGTTGACTTCTCACTTAGATGGCTGCTTGTTTAGAGACCCCAGAAGCTATTCTGTCTGATAGCCGAGTACCACCTAATTTCTTCACCACACTTTGCTATTGTAATTATATTGTCTGTGTTTGTTTCACGAGGGCAAGTATCAAGGAGGGCTAGGCCATAAGAAAAATCTATGTGTTTGAATTATGATGCTCACAAAGATGATTGAAAATACCATGGGCTGCCAACCAAACAAATCTATCTTGGAAGAAATTCAGCCAGAGTGTTCCTTAGAGGCAAGGATGGTGAGACTTCACCTCCCGTACTTTGGACACGTTATTAGGAGAGACTCTAGTTAATGTTGACTCATAGCCACTCTACTGTGGGCTTCTGAGACTGTATCTTTTTTCCGGACTAGAAAGTACAGTCTTTCTCCCTTAGAGCTGCTGGTGATTTCGAACTGCTGACCACACAGATCTCAGTGCGTAACCACTACACCACCAAAGCTCTTGTTCCCTGGCAAAGGACATCATACTTGGTAAAGTGAAGGGGCAGCCAAAAAGAGGAAGACCCTAGACAAGATGGATTTGACATAGAGTTTGCAGCGGTGGGCTCAAACATAACAATTATGAGGATGGTGTAAGTCTAGGCGATGCTTCGTTCTATTGTAAGCAGGGTAGCTATGTGTTGGAACTTATTCTAAGGCATCTAACAATAACAATAACTGCTAGTAAACAAAGGACTGGAAAAAAATCATTTTCCAATCTCTATGAAGTAATAGGGTTAGCACTGTTTTGTAGCAACTGCTAAAGTACTGGAGACCACCTATCAAAAAGAATCTAATCAACCCTCTAGTACTATCAAATTACAGGCATTATAAGGACAGCATGGATATTCAATCACCAAAATATGATTTGAGAATATTTACTTGACAAAGAAACCTGATTACTTGAACGAATAAATTGCGAAAGGAAAAAATGTGGAGGGAGAACCTAAAGATTAATAAAGACAATACATATAAACCAATTACAGGATGGGTATAAGCAAACTGTGTAAGAAGGGGAGAAAATCCTCTGAAGGTATTTTGAGAAATCTGAACTACATATTGGGTGATATTATGTGCTTATCCTTCATTTTTATGTACATTAATATTTTCATTTTAAAATAATATTACCCTGTAGATTTTGGAAATGTTTATGGGCAAGGATATAGATTTCAGAAGATCTGAATTAATGAATAATTGTTGCAGCTGAGTGATGGGTATGTGAGAGCTTGTTGTACTTTTCTCTCCGGTAATAGATATGTTTGAGATATTCCATAGCAGTGTTTTTAAGTTCCCAAATATGCTAAAAGGAAGTAGTCAGATAAAACAACAGGCATGGAGGGAAAGGTTTCTGTCTATATGAACGTAAGCTGGTCCATTTCTTCTTGAACTGTACTGACCTGCTAGTTTGTACTCTGATGTACTTTGGGACATAACTGAGTCGACTATGTGCTGTGGGGATCATGAACCACAGAAACAACCCAGTCCCGCTCTTAAAGCAATTTCACGTGGTCAATACCTGACCTTTTTGAGCTACTCTGCAGGATACAAAATGTTTCAAATACTTTGTTCCAATTATTCTTCAAGCTTGGTCTGTGACATAGATCTTATCCTCACTTGAGAGACCAGGAACCCAGCACTCAGTACTTTGACTTTACCAGAGTAGAAATATCAGAACTAGGACTTAATAATTAAGGACTATCTTCTGATGCCATTGCACAAAGCTGTTTCTTCCCTACCACCGACTTCAGGGGCAGTTGCAACAAGCATGCCGTAGATAAGTGTGTATTTCTAAGGACTAATGGATTTTCTTCAGGATGGAATTTGTTGAATGTCACCGAAAATAAGAAACAATGCTTACCTTGTTAGTGATGATCCCAGTCAACATGAAGATGATACTAAATTAAAGGGCAGGCCGGGGACAGATACCCAAATAACCAACTCTTCTCATATTCTAGGCAGTGTTGAAAGTTATAATGTTATTTTGGAGTCCATGTCAAAGTTGGAAGAGAGAAGTCATTAGCTCCTCCATCATTTAAAACAAAATCCTTTTGGTAGACATCTGTTAGTCACTCGTCACTGTAACCCCAGTGAAGGAGGGTGACTCACTCTGCTTCCCACCTTTCCTTCTTCTCGCTCCATTACTTACTTCACCTTAAAGGAATTGCTTACTTGGGAAGGTGGTGGGGAACTAATAAGGACTTGATAGGAGCATCAAACCAAGCTAAGATTCTGCATGGTGTCTGAAAATACATAAGTGTTGCTGTTGGTTGCTATCAAGTTGGCTTGGACTCATGGTGACCACGTGTACCAAAACCCAACGTTGCCCAGTCATAGGTCTCTTCGTGATCTTTGATGTACGGGCCCATTGTTGGGGCTATGGTGCTAGTTCATCTCATTGATGCTTGCCCTCGACTGTGTACTTTACCAGTCATGCTATTCGTTTCTCATGATCTGCCTTTCCTGATGATGTATCTAAAGCGGTGGTTCTCAACCTTCCTAATGCCCAGACCCTTTCATACGGTTCCTCATGTGGTGGTGACCCCCAACCATAAAATTGTTTTCGTTGCTACTTCATCACTGTAATCTTGTTCATGGAACAAATCGGGCGATCCCTGTGAAAGGGTCGTTTGACCTCCCAAAGGGGTCGCGACCCACAGCTTGAGAACCGCTGATCTAAAGTAAGAAGAGCAAGCATCACCATCGTCGCTTTTCAGGAACATTCTGGTACTATTGCTTTTAAGGCAGATTTGTTTGTTCTTCTGGCAGGCCATGGTGTAACCAGGGTTCTTCACAAACACCGCGATTTGAATGTAGCAACTCCTCTGCTGTCTTCCTTGTCATTGTCCAGCTTTGCAGGCTTACGTGCCAATGAAGAAGATCACGGCTGGGAGCGAGTGCACCTGAGTCATCAAAAGGACTTCTGGCTTTTAGAACTTTGAAGAGTGTTTTGCAGCAGCCTTGCCCAGTGTGATGTGTTGTTTGATTTCTGAATGGCTCTTCCCAGGGATGTTGGTATATATCCCTGGAGAAGACCCACATAGTTTTTAGATTTTATTTCCTTGATTAGTTAAAAGGTGGGAGCTATACTAGATAACCGGTTTAAGTCTCTGAGCACTTTTTTACTATTTTAAGTTTTTTTAATGGTGTTTATAGTAAGGCTTGGTAAGAGCTTGGAACAGAAACCCCAATTACAGCATTATTCCTAAGGAAAAACAGAATCCGCTTTCTAATACTTTTTTTTTAAAAATCACTTTATTAGGGGCTTGAGTTAGTTAATTGTGCCAGCCTGGCCAATAATCACATGTGGTGCTGGTTGAAAGGCGGAGGGATAAATGGGTGGTGAGCCTCGGCCTTTCTAGTTCTCGGGTCTCTTGTTTTGTGATGGTTGCATCGGGTGCAGCTGCCTTAGCAGTTCCCTGCTTCAGCTTGCAAGATTGACTTCCTACAAGACATCCCCAAGGAGAAGCCACATGGATCTATCCCGATGCAGCCCTGGGTGCTGGAGCAGCCGTGTGGAGACCCTTGCCAGTGCTGAGATGCTTACACGTTCACGGACTCAGCTTTCCTCCTGCAGTCGGCATCATTGCCTCTGTTTTGTGAGGTGGAGGACTTTGTGGACTGGTGTTGGGTTCATGGGTTAATGTTGGACTTGTGGGCTTGGGCAGCATTGGGTTGGGATGTTTTCGTGATGCACCTTTTCTTTACATAAAACTCTCTCTTACACGTGAGTTGCCGTGGATTTGTTTCTCCAAAGTACCTAGACTAATACAGGGCTCATACAACTCTTATCACAATCCACACATACATCAGTTGTGTAAAACACATTTGTACATTCATTGCCCTCATCATTCTCAAAACATTTGCTCTTCACTTAAGCCCCTGACATTGGCTCCTCATTTTTCCCCTCCTGCTAACACTGTTTTTTTTAAAGAATATATTGTGCCAAGATCGAGGTTGCCAATATCTTGTTTGCTTGATACAACAACTTAAAGTGTTTGTTGTGTGCTGGGCTTCTAGTGTGCTGAGCACATATTCTAACACGGCTTTCTCAATCTGTTCTTGTGTACCATCAAGGTAATTTTGACTCAGAATGAATACACGTGACAGAGTAGAACTGCCCCCCACAGGGTTTCTTAGGCTGTAATAGTTACAGGAGCCAATTCCTAAGGTCTTTTCTCCCCATAGCCTCTGATGAGTTTGAGTCAGCCCCTTTCAGTTAGCAGCTTAGCTAACCATTGTGCTGCCGGGCTCCTGCTCAGTCTGTGACATGAGGGTAATAATAGCACCTCTTTCGTAAAGTTGTTGAGGTTAAGGCTTAGTTAAAAATCAATACATATAAAGCATTAAGAACACCTGGCACACAGTAAGTCCTCACTTGATACACATTTGCTGAGATCTTGGAATTGTTATTATTGTCTGCATTGTTTTTCATCCACGCAAGGATGTTTAAAGTAAGTTTATTCTTCTCCTCGCTCTCTACCTAAACTTCAGGAATGAAGGTTACGCAGCTGGAGTTGGACTGGGATGCTATTCAGTATATGAAATTGAGTTGCTGTCCCAACCCTTGGGCATATTCTGTCCCATATAAGGTGTTTTGGGTCTTTTTTTTAAAAGCAATAATCCAATATCAAGTTGTTTTGCTAGATGTTGTCGAGCTAGTTTTGAGTCGCAATGCCCCTTATGTACAGCAGAGCCAAGACTGCCAAGTAGACATTGTTAACAATTTCTTATATGTCTGTTCAAGCATTGTTATGCACATCAAATATATACAGAAATACCATTTTAAGAATACCACAACTGTCGAAAATCCAATTCTTCCACAATTTAGAGGCTAAAAGTTAGAGAAATTGAGAGTCTAAATCAGATCCAGGTTTGCTTGCTCCAGGCTAATTCTAGCCCTCTGCACTAGGGTCAAACCCCCCCCCCCCACACACACACACACACACCGCCCCCATCTCCAGCTGCTGTGTTCAAGCTCAAGGTCTGTACACTAAAGCAGGACCTTCTCCCAGTCACCTTCACATTCCGTTCTCAGAATCACATGATCCCCGTGTTACTTGCCTCCTCTACGAATCCACTCGGGTGCAAACTGACCTTAAAGTCCAGGAAGTATTAACAAAAGGAATCAGAAGCAAGATCTCAGGGCACAGCCTCTGAAGAATCGTCCCCTTGCCTCTCCCTCCTCTGGGTGTGCCCGCCCGCCCACCTCCCGCCCCAGACGGCCAGGGAGTAACCTGCACATTTCTTTTTGTTTTCATCTTGGCCCTTCCGACCCAGACTAGAAGACTGAGTGGCAGGCAGGCAGACAGACAGCCGCCAGTCTGTTCACACAGGCAGCGAGCCTACCTCCTGCATCCTGGGCTGCTCACCACCCTCACCCCACCCCTGGAGGAGCCAGCGCCCCAGCCAAGGTCCAGAGGAGGGCCCTCATGCTCAATGGTAAGGACTGCAGCCACGGCCACGTCATTCCCTTCATTTCAGTGCTGCAGTGTTGGATAGTCTTTTGGGTTATGTTTCCAGCGGAGAGTTTCTGAGAGAATTGAAGTGGTTGGTTTGTTGGCTGGTTGTCTGATTGGTCGTTTTGTTAGTTCGAGGCGGTTCCGGGACAAACAAATGTCTTTTCCCGGTAGAGTTTATTAGCACTGGTAACCCGATAGACTGGCCTGGGAGCAAGACATACCAGGCTCATTACCTTTGGTCAGTAAAAGTAACCCTGTGTAAGTTGTCAAAACAAAACATTGTTATTATTTTTCATTGTAGCGGCAAAATGAGTACTAAGGACTGTGCATTTCAACACACGGGCACCTCTGATTAACTGAAGCATTGCTCAATTGCTGCTTCAGCTTTCAAATAAACCAAGATGATGCTCTATCTCAAAACAAAACATTCGAACAGAAAACCTGGGTTTGAAAGGTTTCCATCTGGAAAGAGACCCCTGAGGTGGGGGGTTGTGGAAAAGAGCGTTAAGAAGATGAACCGGTCTTGTTATAGTTACATGATCATGGGGGTGTTGAGTTTAAATCTGTGGTGATCTGGGAGCAGAATCTCAAGAGTGCCTGCTGTGTGGGACTCCTGTGGTATTTGAGGGGGAAACTAGCGTCATTGTAGAGTGCATCTGGCGAGGGGGCAGGCAGCAGCTAGGGAGCAGGTGTTTTTGCACAGGGCTGGTGCCAAGGGCTTCTCTCTTCAATTGCCATGGGTAAGAGAGTAATTCAGTCATCAAGTACTGCATTGTTTACAGGCTTCTGCATTTCAAATACTTATTCTAAACACCAGGCACTGAAGGCCTTGGTATTCAAAGGGATAAAGCTGCTGCCCCTGGTTCTTAGCCTAGCCCAGATGTTAGTTGCTGGGCTACTCAAAGAGGCACATGTTGTAAGGAAGGTGAGATTATGCCTTAAGTTAACTTTACTACCACACGGTGTGCATGTCTTTGAGACAGCCCGGTTATTTTTAACTAGCCCTGGGGAATTGTGTTGTGATGGCCTTTTGGAGTGTGCCAGTATTGACCTCAGGGATTTTACTGGACGGTGTGTTGTTAGCTGCCCTGGAGTGGCCTCAGCTCACGATGCCCACGTGCGCAGTGGAATGAAGCACAGCCCGCTCCTGCCTGATCTGCAGGTCTGATCATTGTGATCCATAAACTCATAAATCATTGGCTGGGGTTTTAGAAGTAGATCTCCAGGCCTTTCTAACTAGTCCATCTGTCTGGTAAAACTCCAGCACCCCACCCCCTACCCCCACCCACAAACTCATTGCCAGGGAGTCGATGTTGACTCAGTGATCCTACAGGACAGGGTAGAAATGCCCCTGTGAATTTCAGTGACTGTAACTCTTTACGGGAATAGAAAGGCCCATTTGTCTCCCATTTGTCTCATAGCACCAGCGAAATCGGTTCACCATCATAGCAACACGTAAGCCTGAAGAGCATTGGCCAGGAATCGAACCTCAGGTCTCCCACCTGGGAAGTGAGAATTCTACCACTGGACCACCACTGGGGGCTAAGCCAGAGTCATGCCCTTGACACATGTTAAAGATAGTCCTACCCATAAGCAAGTGCATCACAGGGTCTCTCTGGGTACGATGGTGCAGGCAGCTTAAGGACTTCCATGAGGAGCAACCTGTACTGAACAGCCCTAAGTGGTTAGAGCCACAGAGGGAACTCTGACCTTTTTGGCATGTGAGAAGGATATGAAATCTGTGTGCGCACATGCGTGCACATCTATCTGTGTTACCCCGGAGAGTGGTACCAGCAGGGTGAACCCTCTACTTAGTTGTAAGACGGTGCAGCGTGCCTTCCCCTGGAGAGCTATCAGTATACCTGTGGTGGTGGTGCACTCCAGTGGTCCCCCTTGGCTAATTAATCAAAAGCAGGGTTGGATAGGTTGACTCAGCCAGCTCACTGGAAGAGGCTCCAAGAATGGCACTCATTGTGTTGCTGAGAGAGGAGGTTGGAGTAGGAACTCTTCTGATTATTGTGCCTAGAGGTGTGAGGTTTACATTTATGACTCTTTTTCTGTTCTGTGAAAAAACAAATGGATGCTGATGATAGCCTCCTTGAGGTTAACAGCACTGATAACCATTCTGATAAGTGTGTGCCTGTTGTGGTGCCGCATCCCCATCTCTGCCAAATTCAGGAGTCAGGTCAGCGTGGGGGGGGGGGGGTAATGACTCCTGTCCCTGACTTCTGTGAATGTTTAGACCTTGCTAGGGTTTCCACATAAGCTAAACTGAATATAATGTCTATTTCAATTTGGCTCTTTGAGGGTTTGTTTGTGGTAAGCCCCCTGTTTAACTTGCTTTCCCTTTTTGTCATGCACGGCTACCACTTGGTCTTGTAAACAGTGACCCTACCACGTGGCTGGAACACAGACAATATAACCGAGAATTTCCTAGCCACACGCGCTTGCTCAGGTAGAGGGACAGCAGGAGGGAGAGAATTTTGTCAGTCCTTCCAGGATTGACACTTCCTAGCCCAGCCATCTCTTCTCCAGCCCTTGTTTGAAAGAACCCTGGTGGCAAAGAGGGCTGCACTCTCATCGGTCTGTGAACTGCAAGGTGGGCAATTTGAAACTAGCCACTCCATGGGTGAAAGATGAGGATGTGCATGCACCCTGTTAAGATGTACAGCTCTCCCCTGTCCGGTGGGGTCTCTATGATTCGGAGTGGAGTTGGCTCCCTGGCAGTGAGTTTTTGTTTGAGGATCCTTTTCTCTTCCACTCCCCTTGTTGTCTTAGGACCTCACAAGTAGGTGTGGAGAGAATTTGGGTGGAGCTCACCACAAGGCTTGGCGGTATTTCTAAAAAGCAGGAATGGGCACACCAGCCAGAGGGATACTGTAATAACTGTAGTAATAACTGCACCAGGCAGACTGCATGCATCTTCAGACTTAACGGGGGAAATAGTTGGGCGATAAGACCCTATAGTTTCAGTGCAAGTAGCCCTGGTGGCACAGTAGTTAAATGCTCAGCTGCAAACTATGAGATGGGTGGTTCATTTCCTAAATGATCAGAGTTAGGATGAGGGCGAGTGAAGAAGGATCAATGACTAAAACATAATGGGCATCAACTCGATTTTAGCGGATCTCCCGTTTCCTCCTCGTGGCTGCTGGCTGGTCTCTTGGTTTCTTCTGACCTGTTGGTGCTCCTCATCTTAATGCTGTGATTCATGCCCATGAATGTAGCCCTGATAATTATTTGGCCCCTCCTCAATCTGTGTCATTGCCAGTCCTATCGAGTTGATTCCATGTAGCAGAATAGGATTGCCCCATAGGAATTTTTTTGGCTGTAACCTTTATGGAAACTAATCAGCAGGTCTTTCTCCCAAGGAGCTGCCTGGTGGATATGAATCGCCAACCTTTCAGTTGGCTAGGCATGTCCTCATTCAGGGAAAGGAGCCCCTATGAGAGATAGACAAGTCTACATAAGGATGGCTTGTACTCAGACCTTCTTTTGAAAACTTCATGCAAAGAATAAATAGGTCACTTTTACTCGTTTGAGGCTGATTGTTGATTGAGTGAAATGTCTTATGTCCAGGCAGGAGAATAAATGAGAAAGATCAAGCCAAGTTTTAACCTAAGGATTGTGTACATTTTGAGATGGAGGTGAAAGCCGGGGCTCTCACTTGTTGTCTATTCGGCACTGTCCACTTGGGTTCTGACTCATAGTGACCCTGGACTCCTTCTACAACAGAACAAAACCCGGCCTGGTCCTGCACCATCCTCACACTTGTGACTCTGTTTGAGCCGCTGTGTCCTTTCATCCCATTGAAAGCCTTCCTTTTTATTCTCCCCCTACCACACATGATGCCCTTCTCTAGGGCCTGGTGCTTCCTGACAACATGTCCAAAGACGTGAAACAGAACCCTTGTTTCTAACAGCATTCTGGCTGCGCTGCTCTGAAGACAGACTTGTTTGCCTTCTGCCAGCCTATGGCATATTCAGTATTCTTCACCAACACCATGACTCAAATGCATTAGCTCCTCTCCTGTCTTCCTTCTTCATTATCCAGGTTCCACACGCATAAGAGGCGTTTCACAACGCCATGGCGTGGGTCAGGTGGACTTCAGGGTGCAAAGTGACATCTTTGCTTTTTCACACTTTAAAGGCCTCTCACTTAGAAGTCACATAGTGATGGCATTTTCTTCTACTATATGTTGGGTTGATTGCAAATAGGGCCACAGTCATGCCAGCCTTTGACTCTATGCCCTGGCAGTTTGACTTTGCAGCTCCTCCCGTCCAGAAGTGGAATCTGCTTCCCCAGCTCTTGCCTCTGGGCTTAGCCCCTTGTAAGTGATTTTGGACAGTAGAATGGTGGGAGGTGATGGCGTGATGAGGCTCAGGCCTTAGGAAGCTTATATACCTCTGTCTGCTCTGTGGAATCCACCTGGACACCTTGTGTACATGCCTGGGTTTCCCTGCTGTGGCCCAAAGACTCTTGTCACTCCAGCTGACAGCCATTGTGCAACCACCCATTGGAGGGAGGCAGCCCGAGAGCAGATAGGTAAGCGGAGACCACACAAACTGATCCAGACTTGTGGGCTTGTGAGCAGTAATGGATGCTTAGTGTTTTAAATTACCAAGTTTTGAAGTGGTTTCTGAAACAAACAGTAATAGGTGCTCTCACCCCTCCATCTTACTGTGGTGACTTGCATGTTGCTGTGCTGCTAGAAGCTTTGCTGCCAGTAGTTCAAATGCCAGTGGAGTCACCCAGGATAAAGAAGTTTTAACAAGCATTTAAGCTAAGGCAAACTAGGAAGAAAGCCCTGGCTGTACACATCTGAAAATCCTCCAGATCACAAGGGCACATTGTTTGATACAGTGCTGGAAGATTCACTGTCGCTTGGAAGGTGCTCCAGATACTCAGTGACCGCAAGAACGGACCCTAGCACACCAGTGATTGTCATGGTGGTGCAGGGCAGGGCAGGGCAGCACTTTGTGTTACGCTGCATGAAGTCACTCTAAGTCAGAGGCCAACTCCATAGCAACTAACCCAACACCATCATCCATCATAAACGCTTCACGCAACTCAGCAGGAGAGATGCAGTCATCGGATGGAGCGGCAGAGAGGTTATTGTTGATGGTGGGCTAAAACAACCCTCACCCCCCACCCCAAAATTCCCCAAACCGCCTCCCTGCCATCAAGTTGATTCAGACTCCTGGTGAGCCTACAGGGCAAGGTAGAACTGTCTTTGTGGGTTTCGGAGACTAATTCTGTATGGGAATGACAAGCCCCATCTTTCTCCCAAGGAGCGGCTGGTGGCTCCATGCAGCACCACTCTGCCAGAGGCAGGCCTCGATTCTTGCTAACACCAGCACTGCTGGGAGGCAAGACTGATTCCCTAGCCCTGGCTGCAAAGCATTCAGTGGAAAGATGGACAGATGATGGGACTCTTGTGGTTAGCTGCCATGGAGTCAGTGCCAGCTGATGGCCACCCTTCATGTGCGTAGCTTTTGCCTTTCAGAAGCAGATGGCCAGGCTTGTTTTCCAAGGGAACTCTGGATGGGTGCTAACTGCCCACCTTCGGCTAGTAGAACTCAAGCATTGAGCCATTTATGCCAACCAAGGTCCTCAAGGACTCTGTGATTGTAAATGCTCTGATGGAGGATGGGAACGGCACTCAGTCTTCTGATAGAAAAGCCAACTAACTATCTAGGAGTTAAAGGGTAGCCGGGACCCAAGGGCATCGCTCAGGTTAGGAAAAGAGGAGGAAATGAAACCGGAAAAACAGGGAGGAAGTGGAATAAGTGATGGCATTTTGATGGCGACACAAAACGTGTACGAATTGTTGAATGTAAAACTGGTGATTTGGTCTGTAAACCTTTAAACTTTGTTTAAATTGATAAAGGAAAGTTCTGGTGTTTGGACAGGGTTGAAATTGGATGGTCTGGTTGTCTGCAAGTCCCTCCCTTCTCAGAGTTGTTACTGTATTGCACTTTTCTCTGCGGAATACACTTTCTAATCACTTGGGGGCAGAAGCAGTCTGTATGGGGGGGAAATTCCCAGGGGCCGTTTTATGTCTGGGACTGCGTATTATTTATTACTGTATCTCCCAGAGTGTACAAGATCATTTGCATTTAAAAAATAAATCCTAGACACTGTGATTTCAAGATCTTGTAGTCTAATTGTGGGAAGGCTGATCAGAGATCCATCTTTTGTTAAGTGTTACATTTCCTTCATGTCAGACAACTGATCTATAGGCCTTGCTTTTGATTATCCTGCTCCATTGGGCTGAGATGGCATATCAGATTTTTCTCTGAGGAAAACTGAGACACAACGGATTATGTAACTTCTCAAATCACATCTATCGGCCAAGGCCAACTGAGATTAGCAACCTGTCCTCTTGGTTTTTCAGCTTTTGCATGGCAATGGAAGTGACATTGCATTGTTTCACAAAATCCTGATCAGGATACCATGACCTGTTTAGTTGATACCTCGAGAAGCCCCACCCTCCTGGTGTTGGCACTCTGGCAGGAGTGTCCAGTAGTAGGAGATTTCCACACAGGTTTATGGAACGTAAACTGGATTATAGGACATTTCTCAATTGAATTTCGTGGGCTGGCTTCATTATTGTTGGCTACCTACAGAGTCAGGGTGGGACCTGCTTGGGGGGCCGCCCAGCATCCTAACGTGAGACTTTCTGAGCGCTCATCTGCGGTCTCCTGGCCTTATGCTCAGTGAGTGCTCCCAGCGGCTCTCTGACAGGCCATGCAGTTTGTCAGTTATCTGAAAATGAGCTGAATTAAACAATGTGTTTTAACTGGTGATTGTAGGAGGCATAATATGATCAGAGCAGGCATTTCTAATGGCATTTTCATCAAATTTTAACACACAATCACAGCTTTTGAGAACATAGAGGATCTGCTATAATTATTTACAACGTGTAAGCTGGTTATCTGGCATAGTTTCTTTGCTGACAACCTCAATCTAATATTCTTTTGTCATCTGAGCCCTGATTTCATGGTCCCCTTTTCCTGTTGCTTAGCACCAAGGGCCACATCCACCTGGCTTACCACTGAGAACCCAAAGGGAGTAACAGACTCTGAACAAATAGCTAATTGAACGGGTCAATGCTAAGATTATTACAGCCTCCAGCTCTAAGGAAACATGTGGGGTCTTTTCCAGGTGTCTCTGTTCCTGAGACGGGCCAGGAAGAGTTAATGTTCTCTGTCTGCAGGAGCAGCAGCTCTGGTTTGCAGGGATTTGGATAGGGATTTCTGCTGGGCCTCTGAATCGCATTCTTCCTGCTACTATAGCAACAGGTTGAGAATTCCACCAGCCCACTTCTGCCTCTATTGCAAAGGCCTGTGTGCAGACGACTTCAACTCGGGTTTTTTTTTCCCCCCTGGGAGTTTCGGAGGAGCAGCTTCTTTGCCTAAACAAAGAGGCCGATACAATGCAGGGGCTAAGAGTCAGGGAAAGGCAGAGCGAGATCATCAGAAAAGCATTTCCAATCTTTTATCCCCAGTAGAGGAGGTGAGGGGTGGCGAAGGAATGAGATTGAATCTGTCATCAGTAGCATCCTTTTCCCCCCTTTTTAATGAGGCAGCGCTCTTGGGAGAGACCCTCTGGCAGCATTTGGAAAATGTTTTCCTCCTCCCTTTGCCTTGGGAGAAAGACAGGGCTTTCTGTTCCCCAAAGAGTTACGGTGCCAGAAGCTCACAGGGGCAGTGCTCCCTTGTCCTATGGGCTTGCTATGAGTCGGCACCAATGACAGTGAGCCTATGTGAGCATTGCTTTAAAGAGAGTCATGCGCCTGTGTTTTTGTCCACATCCTTTCTGCAAATTTGGAGATGACAGATTGGACCAGGGTGTAGGTGTAGGCCCTCTGTGTTTACCAGTCTGCTAATTCACGCTGTACCTGGGGGATTTACTGAGTGGGAAAAGCTAACCAAGAAGGCAGAATGGAAGTGCTAACTTCCACTTAGTTTACTGATGTTGTAAAGAGAAGACAAAAACAGAGGAAAGTTGCCTGGACATTATTAGATTCTCGAAGGCATCATGAGCACTTTCGAAAATGTGCAGTCCTTTCTCAGAGATTCCATGTGTCACCTCAGAGAAAGGTAAGGTAAGGCAGCTCAGGTGTGTCGATCAGCACATAGGGCCAATTGTGGTTTTTGTCGGTCACTGGATGGAGTCAGTAGAATGTCAAATCACTTTGGCTTGGGTAAGGAGCCCAGGTGGCGCTGTGGTATGGCATTGAGCTGCTAATCACAAGGGGGGCAGTTCAAACCCACCAGCTGCTCCAAGGGAGACAGCTGAGACTATCTGCTTCCCGAAAGATACGCAGCTCTCCTGAGGCCTGTGAGCCGGGAGTGATTCCCTGGCAGTGGATCGGGGTGGGTTTATCACATTGCCACGCAGTAAGTACCATGGCTGTTTCTCCATTGTCTTTTCACTCTGCCTGGTTCACTCTTCATTCCCAATTTTACAAATCGGTTAAAAATGCCTGAACACGTTGGGCCTTTACTCAGAAGCAGCGCAGACTTTTTGAAAAGCTCTCTTCCCCCACCTACTATACACCGTTTGCTTATGGGCCGTGCCCTTCATCTTTCATAGGGACCATGTTATCATCAACGTTAAGTCCCCTGTGGCCCCAGAAACCCCCATTTGTGTTATGTTCTTGCACAGTGAGCATTGAGCAGGAGCCAGGGCCCTGGGGTGTGAGGAGGGGAATGTGTGGGTCTCGTCTTAGCCGGAGTGGCACTGGGCACTTCACACAGGGACTTCATTCCATTTTACATAGAAGGAAAGACTTAGATGAGATTTTAGGATTTCTTCCCTATCTCTCCCCTCACTTTACTCAGTTGCTTAAAAAGGGCAAGAGGTTTTGCTTTCCTGAACCTCATAGTATGCAATGTCCAAGGCTGCTCTCCCCCCAGCACCTCTCCTGGCCTGCTTAACTCTTCCTCTCTCTTCAGTATTACTTCCTCCTGGAAGTCTTCCCTGGTCATCAGGCCAGATCAAGACTCTGGGTATACCGATCATTGTTTTCTTCCATCACAGTTATTACAATTTATAATTGTTTTTTTCTGGATTAAAAAAAGTCCACGTCCTCCTGAACCCTGAATCCAGTGCTAAAGTATTCCCTTTACCATTTTATTTGCCTAAAGGGACTCTGGTGGCATAGTGGGCTGTGAACTGGGCTGCTAACTATAAGGTCAGCTGTTCGAACCCATGCTCCATAGGAGAGGGAGATGAGGCTTTTTACCCCCATAAAGATGTCCAGCCTTGGAAAGCCAGAAGGGCAGCTCTACTCTGACCTGTCGCATTGCTATGAGTCAGAATTGAGTGGCTGCCAGTGAGTTGTTTGCCTGCCTATATGAGCAATTCCGTAAATATTTGTTCAGTGACGGAGATGCTGCATTCGGCTTTGTGGAGGGTACAAAGAGGATTACATCAAAAGCTCTGCCCTCGAGAACCTGAGGACTTTCTGCCCTCATTTCTCTTCTCTCCCTTTTCCATCCAGCCCCAGACCCCAAATAGTCCCCATTTTACTAACTCAACAAAACACCTAGACCCTTGTCATTGATTGGATTATTTTTTCCCTTAAAAAAAAATCATTTTATTGGGGGTTCATAGAACTCTTATCACAATCCATACATCCATCCAGTATATCAAGCACATTTGTGCATTTGTTGCCATTATCCTCAAAACATTTTCTTTCTACTTGAGCTCTTTGTATCAGCTCCTCATTTTTTCCCTCCCCCCTCTTTCTCCCTCATGAACCGTTGATAATTTTTTTTGATAATTTATAAATTATTATTATTTCATGTCTTACACTGACTGATGTCTTCCTTCACCCACATTTCTGTTATCCATCCCCCTGGGAGGGGGTTATATATAGATCATTCTGATCTGTTTCTCCTTTCTCCCCCACCTTTCCCTTCCCCTTCTAATATCGCTACTCTTAATATTAGTCCTGAGGGATTTATCTGCCCTGGATTCCCTGTGTTTCCAGCTCTTTGATTGGATTATTACATAGGTCTTTATTGTCTTGATTGGGCTGCTTCATCCTTTAATACAGAATCCGTGAATTATGTGGAAATTACTAGATGATAGCCAAAAAAGTGCTGAGTAAAAACCTTAGCGGAGGAAAGAGAAGGGAAGGGTGGAGGGAGGGAAGGGCAAGAACTAAAGAGCAATGAAAAGATGCCGATCAGTGTTTCTAATTCAAAAGGGGTAATGAAGAAAAGAAAGGGCCAGATATCTGTCAGAGGTGTGTATTGAAATCAGTAATAATGGAAAGATTCATACTATGCACTTAAACAAAACAAATTCACCGCCATTGAATCAATGCCTACTCATAGCAACCTTGTAGAAGAGTGGTTCTCAACCTTCCTAATGCTGCTACCCTTTAATGCAGTTCATGTTGTGGTAACCCCCCCGACCATAACATTATTTTCGTTGTTACTTCATCACTGTCATGAATTGGGCAACCCCTGTGAAAGGGTCCTTAGACCCCCCGGTTGAGAACCTCTGCTGTAGACAAGGTAGAATTGTTCTTGTGCGTTTCCAAGACTTCCTTTCTTCTTATCCATTGGTTAAACTTTGACCCATTTATTTACCATCATAAATATAATCTTGCATCTCCTCAGGGGAAAAAAACATAACACTAACAAGTGACAATGGCATTTCACGGAGAGACTCACTTTTGGGGGAGTGAACAGCCCTGTCTGCCTCCCAAGGAGAAGCTGCCAGCTTTATGGTCAACAGCTCAGGACATAACCAGGATACCAGCAGGGCTCCTTAGACTATGTGCTGGCCGGGGTGAAAATGTCTGGGATTGTCTGGTGCCTCATAAGAATCTTTTGAGAAGTATTATTATTAACTCCATAAACAAAGTGAGGCACAAAGCCAAAAACTTGCTGCCCTCAAGTCGGTTCTGTCTCCTAGCAGCCGTAGAGGAGAGTGGAGCGCTGCCCCGGGGATTCTGAGGCTGTGAATCTTCACGGGAGCAGAAAGCCTCTGGTCGTCAGTTCGAAGCTCGGATCTTGTGGTTACAGCCTGCAGCCTAGCCCGCTACACCAGTGGCTCTCCACCTTCCTCATGCCGCGGCCCTTCAGACAGTGCCTCTGGTGGTGGCGACCCCCGGCCATCAGATCCTTCATCACTGTCATTTTGCTACGGTGATGAATCGGGTGAGCCCAGGTTGAGAGCCGCTGCACTGTGCCATCACGGTTCCTTCAGTGAGGCCCAGAGAGGGTAAGTTATCAGGACGTCTGAGGCTTGGCAAGCCAGGGCATGTTTTCACACGAAGTCGTAGCCGCAGTATCGAGTCGAGATATGAAAAGTTTGCTACCCTGAGGTTATATGTGCACACACAGAAGAGGTTAACTGAACGGGACTCCAGAATCTTTTCTTGCTTTAAGAGCGAGAAAAATGCCAGTTATTTAAAGGACTGCAAGTTCATGTAAAACCGGAGCGACCGCTCTGAGCAATACCGGCAAAATGATCATGAAATCAAAGCCAGTCATGACCCGAGATACCTTTAAACCCTGTGTGGCAGTTTGATTTCAGACAGCAAGAAATCAGACAGCAAGACGAGTCAAGCCTCTGGGAGGGAAAAGCAAGAATTCCTTCGGTTGGAGGATGGGATTGGTGCAGGCTGAGTTGATTGCATAAGAAGATACCGCTGCTCTTGGTCTTGTGGAGTTTGCACTTTGCAGCAGAACTTGCCTGGCAGGTGGTGGTGGTGGTGGTGGTGTGGGGGGAGTTTTCCCAAGGAGTTTGAATTTCAGTGACAGCTTCAGAAAGCTGCCCCCAAGCTTACTGCCATGGGGTCCATTCTGACTCCCAGCACCCTGAAGGACAGACTAGCACTGCCTCTGTGGGTCTTCGAGGCTGTAACTCTTCACAGGAGCAGAAAGTCTCATCTTCCCCTTGTGGAGCAGCTGGTCATTTCTCACTGTTGACTTTGTGGTTGGCCGCCCAACAGGTATCCTGTATGCTGCCAGGGCGCCTGTCACAATTTATCCTGAGAACTGTGTGCTAGAGTATAGGGAGGTGAGAGGTGTGTGCTGTTTTCTTCAGACTCTTCCCTCTAGAGAGCATGCTCTAATGGTGAAAGACAGTCTTTCTCTGCAAAGTTGTCACCAATCCCCTTTCTCACTTACACTTCGACACCAAGCATGTCAAGAGAAGGCTGTATTCTCTTCCCAGCCTGAGCCCGAGCCAGACAGGATCCCTCCTAAAGCCATTTTAGGCATATGGGCTGCCTAAGCAATCACATGTTCCCCCCTTTTTACAGAGAGGAAGGAATTTTAGCCAAGAATGCAAGGTGTGTCTGTGTGGATTTTAAGCACCTATGCACTACAAATGAATCACACACACACACACACACACACACACACACACACACAGAGCCAGCCAGCATGGTATATATCTCTTGGTCAAAGAACTGGAAATCTGTCTCACTCAACAATATGAATTGGCCACTTTTTTAATAAAAATACATATGCAAAGATAACATGCAGGTATAAGATGCTTTCCTGCTGTAAGCAGCCTCTGGATTTCCAAAGGGATTTGCCTCGTTCTGGACCCGTTGGAAACAAATAATGATTTAAACCATTTCAGCTAAATGCTTTGTAAAGCAAATCATTTTCTCTTCAGTGGCAACACCTCTCTTGATTTCAGAGAAGTGAAATTTTCTTCTTCCTTATATGGCATTGAAAAAATAATAATAATCTCATAACTATGACAAAATAACAATTTATAAATTATCAAGGACTCATGAGGGAGTGGGGAGCGGAGATGGAGGGGAAAAATGAGGACCTAATGCCCGGGGCTTAAGTGGAGAGGAAATGTTTTGAGAATGATGAGGGCAATGAATGTACAAATGCGCTTTTCACAATTGATGTATGTATGGAATGTGATAAGAGTTGTATGAGCCCCTAATAAAATGATTAAAAAAAAGAAAGAAAGAAAATAATCTCATAAGATTCTGAAGAAAAGCAAATAAAATAATCTAAGATTCTCCTCCCGTCCCCCAGTGTCTGGCACATAATATGAACTTAAAAATTGTTATTGAATTTAAATTGGCACCTCAGAAATATTTGGCCCTTTCTTTCCCCTCCCACATTGGAAACACTGTGGATATTTGGCACTTCTAAATATCATGGAGTCCCCATGGAGTATGGGGAAAGGCAAAGAGAACCAGGTAGTCATGAGAGATGGTTGGGTCAAAATGAGGGTGATAAGGACCCATGCCCATGTTTTTCTACTCCCCCCTGTACGACTACTTTTTCCAGTATACATACTGCTTCTTCACCTGCTGATGGCTACTTGAGGTACCAGGTGTGATACAAAGGGGATTGTAAACTCAACAGTCTCTTCCCCCGATTGATGGTCTGAAATTTCACGCTCATTTTCCCCTGATCCCCAAGCCCAAATCCCAGCTTACACCAATAACACGAACTGAATGCCTAACACTTTGCAAGAGGTCATGTAGTGGACCTGCTCATGGAAGACTGAAGTAGCCACCAAGCCAGTTGGTGCTTAGCGAAAAACACTTTTAAAGAAAAACCCTTTTTAACAGTCCATGAGCAGGTCAGGGTTCCAAGTGTACGAGTGATCCAATCGCTCAGGACTGTCAGGCTTGTGTGGAAGGGACGTGAGTCACTGGACCTAGAGAGAGGGCATGGGGAGAGGAAACAGCTTTCCTGTCTCCCTTCCGCTGTGAGAGCTGCGGGCAGTCAGCTCAGTGCAGCTGAGCTTCTCTGGCCGTAGTTTCCTGATCAGGAAATGGGGTCTTGAGGATTATTATTTTTTTTAGATTAAATTTTATTGGGGGCTCTTACAGCTCTCATCACAATCCATGCATCTATCCATTGTGTCAAGCACATTTGTACTTATGTTGCCATCATTTTCAAAGTATTTTCTTTCTGCTTGAGCTCTTGATATCAGCTCCTCTTTTTAATTTTTTCCCTTCCCTCCCCCAGGTGTTGAGTATTAAATGAGAGAAAAGATCATGGAATTTTTCCACAGACATTTTGAAGCCCCCTCAGAAAACATCTGTGACATCTTAAAACTGGCTGCATTGTCGAGTTAGATTCTTGGCTACCCCCATCTGGGTCACAGTAGAACTGTGCTCCCTGGGTTTTCAGTGGAGATTTTTCAACAACAGATTGCCAGCTCCCTCTTCAGCGGCATCGCTCTGGACTGTCAACCTTCTATTTAGCCAAGCCACTAACTGCTGGCACTACCAGGGACTCCTTTATCCACATGGGAAACCAACACATAATGAGCTGTACCCAGTGGCTGTTAGCCATAATTAGCTCATGTGTACTTAGCTGCTTCGGACCTGAAGGCACGTTGTTAAGGTCCCAGCTGCTAACTTCGAAGGTCAATGGTTCAAACCCACCAGCTGCTCCATGGCAGGACTATGTGGCAGTCTGTTTTTGTAAATATTGTAGCTTTGCCAACCCCTACGGCAGTTCTGCCCTGTGTTACTGGGTTGCTATGAGCCAGAATCGACTTGATGACCATGAGTTTATCTTAACTCTTTGGAACACTGAGAATTCTCAGTCCTATGTAACTTTCTCCTCCTGTAACTAACCGGCCCCTGCTCACATGGTGAGCAGAGTGAGCCAGGATTAGAGGCCACTTAGACTGACCCATCTGTCTACACGCCAGCTTAGTCTGAACAGTTCATGCGCTAGAGATAAATGACCCATTTTGAGGATTCACAGATATTCTTCTCTCATTGCCATAGATAGGCTTGTGTGTCATGTGCTATTTCTCTCTTACCTATCACATGCAGGGCAGGCAGCTGCCTTGGTAATGTGTGGAAGACGGGACTGCATCAGAGGGTAAGTCAGAGTATTGCAGCTAGGGTTGCAGTTCATACATGTACAGGGTTATCCCTAATAAGGTGTGTTTCCACACGCCTCTGTGCTCAGGGCATAGCTACAGACAAATTCTCCCAGCAAGTATACACGGGTCTTCTAAAGAGAATGGCTTCCCCCCAAAACAGTCCAATCAAAGCAGTGGCTTCTGAAGGGATCTATTAGGCAGAGAGGTCCGCTCAGAAGATTGTGCTATTTCTTGACATTCCAAAGGGAGTTATCTTGATCCACTTTCTCAGAGGACACAAGGTGATCCCCGGGGCTTACTGTGAAGAACTCTTAAGACACTTGGAGACTGCACTGGGGAGAAAAGGGCAGGACAGTTGCACTGAGAGTATTGCTTTGTTTTCCCTTCATGACACTTCATGTGCTCTTCTGCAGGGGGTAGAGTTTCAATGAGAAATGGTATCCCATCTAGCCTACAACGTGCACCTTGACATTTCAAACCTTTTTGTTCCCCAAACTCGGAGATCATTTTCAAACAGGACACAGTTTGAGTGCATCAAGAACGCCCAAATTGTCATTTTGATGTAGTGCAAATCGAAGAGCTCAGAATTCTTCCAAGGAGGATTAGATATGTGTATTAGATATGTGTGTAGACCTGGAGGGGCCGGCCCCAGTCCCAACTACATGGACTGCCCCCTCTCCCCCGAGAAGAATTTACATCAGAGGACAGCACTGAAGCTGCAGCTCAGGGAGAGGGTGTGTCTGATCAGAGCACGCAGGAGCGAATGAAAGGGGAGGAAGAGAGAGTGGAGCACACCCTGGCCACCAGAGGAGCCAATGTACAGAGAGGACTATATGGCCAGTCCCACTACGAGACATGACGTCCCTCATTGACCCATAACGGGGGACAACACTGGACACACACTGTGGGAATTCCACCCGATCTGATCCCACCACACGGAGGTAAAACACTAAGGGCGTGAAACAGAACAACAGGGAGCAGAGCAAGGAAATCCCAAAGGAATACCAAAACAGACTTTGGGGCCAGGGCATGGTGTCCCAACAAATTTGACTGGAAAACACTCCTAAAGGTCAACAAACACACCTTGAACTATTTACAGGCTTTTTTGTTTGTTTGTTATTGGTTTTTGGTTGTTGTTTTGTTTTCTTTTCCTTTGTTGTTTTGTTTTGTGCATATTATTATCTCTGCAGGTTTATCTAAATAAGATAGATGGGATAAACAATCTGGAGAAGAAAACAACGGGACCAATGGTTGGGAGGTGGGGGATGCATGGGAGAGGGGAAGCAGGGGAAAGGAAGGTATTAACAAACCCAGGGACAAGGGAACAACAAGTGATGCAAAATCGATGGCGAGGAGGGTGTAGGAGGCAATGTAACTGAGAAGAATTACTGAAACCCAAATGAAGGTTGAACATGACAGTGGGGCAAGAGGAAAGTAAAAGGAAATAAAGAGCTAGGAAGCAAAGGGCATTTATAGAGGTCTAAATACAGGCATGTACATATGTAAATATATTTATGACGATGGGGAAATAGATCTATGTGCACATATTTATTTATAGGTTTAGTATCAAGGTAGCAGATGGACATTGGGCCTCTACTCAAGTACTCTCAATGCAGGAACACTTTGTTCTAATAATCCGGAATTCTGAGATGCTCAGCTTCCTTTTGCTGAAGACAAAGTGGGTGCATAAGCAAATGTGGTGCAGAAAGCTGATGGCCCGGCTATCAAAAGATATACCATCTGGGGTCTTAAAGTCTTGAAGGCAAATAAGCGCCATCTAGCTCAGAAGCAACAAAGACCACATGGAAGAAGCACACCAGCCTGTGTGATCATGAGGTGTCAATGGGATCAGGTATCAGGCATCAAGGAACAAAAAAATCATATCATCGTGAATGAGGGGGAGTGCGGAGTAGAGACCCAGAGCCCATCTATAGGCAACTGGACATCCCCTTACAGAAGAGTCGCGGGGAGGAGATGAGCCAGTCAGGGTGTGATATAGCAACAATGAAACATACAACTTTCCTCTAGTTCCTAAATGCCCCCCCCCACACACACACACACACATGATCCTAAGTCTACCTTACAAATCCAGCTAGACCAGAGGATGTACACTGGTACAGATCAGTGCTGCAAACACAGGGAATCCAGGACAGATAAACCCCTCAGGACCAATAATGAGAGTAGCGATACTAAGAGGGGAAGGGGAGGTGGGGGGAGAAAGAGGGAACTGATCACAATGATCTACATATAACCCCCTCCCTGGGGGACGGACAACAGAAAGTTGGACAGTGTAAGACATGACAAAATAGTGATTTATAAATTATCAAGAGTGTGGGAGGGAGGGGTAAAATGAGGAACTGATACCAAGGGCTCAAGTAGAAAGAAGATGTTTTGAGAACGATACTGGCAAAAATGTACAAATGTGCTTGACACAATGGATGTATGTATGTATGGATTGTGAAAAGAGTTGTATGAGCCCCCAATAAAATGATTTAGAAAAGAAAAAAACCAAGTGTATAGGCCTAGATGGAGGAACTGTGGAGAAACAAAAGGCTCGCAGTTGGATATTTTTCTTTACTAAAGGTTTCTCTGCCTTTGTAGGAGTGTTTTTACTTACCTTCAGATATTTTTAAAAGCCCTATTGGCACTTTAGGATATGAGTTGGGCTGCTAACCCAAAGGCATTGTTTCAAGCCTACCAGCCCCTCCATTGGAGACAGATGGTGTTTTCTACTGCCCTAAACCCATGTACAACTCACCACGATTCAGAAGTGACTCAATGGCAGTATGTTTGGCTTGAGTTGGGTATATATTTTCATCTTCATACGGATCTCCAGTTCATTGTTTTGTCCATTGATGATGTCTCAATATCAGTGGCATGGCCTTCATTTATTTTGGTGGGTTACACTAGGGTGGCTTCATGCTGTCATGGAAAAAGGATAGATAGAAGCTATAAGGTGGCTTTGTTTGACTTTTAAAGTCAGGACAAATGCAGGAGTATCTGCTCCAATCCCCTCACGTGGAAATTGAAGCCCAAGGAACTTAAATGAACTCTCCCAGTGGTCGGGTAGTGTGTTAGTCTGGGAAGACTAGAGAAACAAATCCACGGACACACGTGTGTGTAAAAAAGAGGTTTATATACAAGAGCAATTGAACATCGAGAAAGCAGCCCAACCTAGTCTAGTTCAAGTCTATGAGTCCGATATTAGCCCATATGTCTGATACCAATCTATAAAGTCCTCTTCAGACTCATGAAACACATGCAATGACACTGAATGTAGAAGATCAGGCCAGTGGGTAGAAAGTCTTTGGATCCAGTGGCATTGGAAACATCTTAGTGCTGGCAGGGGCCTCTGCATGCCTTCTCCAGCACCCAGGGCTGCATCAGGGTGGGTCCATGTGTCTTGTCAGCTGCTATATCTCCCAGGGTGTGGCAGAGTCTCCCACCTCCAAGGAGGAAGTACCAGATTTCCCAGAATTCTCAGGAGAAGGCCATGCCCACACAGAGGTCTCATTGGCTATGATCTGATTAACAGGCTAGACTCCCCCCTTACATTATTAATCCTGAAATTGACACTAAATTATGTAACTACCACAGGTAGCATGTCTTTCACCTTAGATAAATGGTCTCTTGGTCCCCTGAAGAGTGACCAGTGCACGTACAAGGAGACTTCAAAAAGATGGTGGGGAAATTCCATGATTTTTCATTTTATTTTCCATATGTCTTTTGAAGCACCTTTATAAGACCATTTGGGAGCCATTGTTCTGAAATGTATGAATGATGTTCATGTGGAGAGGACTGCAGATAAGGGAGTTGTCCCTTTGGCCCAGTCTTTTTCCATCTTTGGCACATTATCCCTGATTTTCCTCTGCATAGGAAATGAGTCTGTCTATCATGTGAAAGAGGCGATGATGACAGAATGAGCAGTTCCTGTTTTTCCTTCCAAAGGATAACTCCTTCCCCAACCTGTGCCCTTAGCTGCAAAGTCATCACCCAAATAGAACCAGGTTCCTGAGCTCCATGCATGGCCCAGGGATTGACTAAACTATATTCCACAGTGAATATTCGGCTCCCTCTCCAAGGAAGAGTGAGATCTGTAGAGACAAGGCCTGCATATTAACGAATAACATTTTCAAGGATAAGTGATTGCTATTTTGAATGCTCCGAACTCTGTAAAATTGTATACACATGCTACATGTAGATAAAGACATATTGAAAGAACGTAGTGCAGATACACAGTCAAGATCTAATGGCATTTGTTCTAACTAGAATTTAGCTAATTCTAATATTATCCAGGCTAAAGTAAATTTTTCTCTCAATTTGTGGATCCTTATCTTTTTAATTGTTCAGATCCAGCATTTGGCATCTCCTTTGTTAAATATGATTTATCAAGCAACTGCTGTGTGCCAAATTCCATAATGGGTGCTTTGCATAAGATCTCATTTAAATTGCATTGATCTGTGAGCTCGGTTGGTTTCTCTTACTGTAGTTAAAAGGAAACTGGGGCTCAAGGGTCAGCGTAACCATTCTCTGCTTTGGAGGAACCATCTCGGTCTTGCAAGAAGGAGGGCAGACCCCAAGATTTTAGGCAAACTCCTGGGAGAGGTCATTAGTCCCATTGCTGAGCCAAATAAAGCCCTCTTATTAGAAGATTTGTCGGTTCCACCTGGCTAGAAATACTCCAGAAACTGGCTCGTCTGAATTTTAGAGAAGCCAACAACTTTTTAGACAGCTTTTTTTCTGTTCCATATTCCCCCGTAATGCCTCACTGCCTGCTTCTGAATACAGGCATAGCTCAGAGGGATTGTGGGTTTGGTTACAGATTTCTGCGATAAAGCAAATACCACGTTAAAGACAGTCACATGATTTTTCTGTTTGTTTCCCAGTGCATAGAAAAGTTATGCTTACACTCTAGTTTATTCATTGTATGATAGTAATGGGGGAAAAGCTTTCAATAGTACAAGACTTGCCCGAATGTGGCACAAAGTGACCACATGGTGTTGGAAAAATAGCACTGGTCAACTTGCTTGACACAGGGCCACCCACAAACCTTCCATTTGTAAAAAATGCGATTATCTTTGAAGCTCAGTAAATTACGAGGTATGCCTGTAGAAACATGTTCTCTGTCTCTTGAGTGTTTCTGTTCCTTTCATTTCTCCTTGCATCAAAAGCCTCTCTCTTCACTGTCTGTTCCCAACCCCTGGCCCCGGCCCCACTTCTCCCTGCCTCCAACGAGTTGCTAGGGATAGACTCAGAGTTAACAGCAAGAGTGGCTAGCCCAGGCCATGTTAGACACCAACAAGAACTGTTATGAATAAATGTCTGAACTGAAGCTCTTGTGTTTTGTCAGCCCAGAGTCCTTTTTAACAATAGTTTGAGTTGGAAACTGTAGTAGGTGAGTACGATAGTAGGTAAGGGAGATATTTGCATAAATCCAGCGACAGGCTTGGCATTTTCTAATAGTGATGTCCATGCTTAACACTTTTAGTTGGGGGGGGTGTAAAGGGAGGGTGTCCCTTCAGAACCAATTTGTGTTCCACAAGCTATGCCTTTCTGTAGTAATAGTGGGGAAAGCTGTAAGGTTGCTATGAATCAGAATCGACCCGATGGCACACAAGAACATAGGAACTTCAGGTATGTGTTCTGCTTTACCAACCAACTCAGCAGATGGCCTGTGAAGCTCCCTTCTTGTATAAGGACATGAAGCTCAACTGGGCGTACATGTAGTGTTCAAGAAACCAGACTAGCTAGAATCCAGGTTTTCCAAAGCCCAGGCCCTTCACCACTAGGCTAGAGTGTCCTTTTGTTATGGAGGGAAGCAGGATTGCACAAATTTACTTGTCAGCTTGGACTACAAGTGAGTTTGGATTATTGTGAAAACTGAAAACCCAGCCTAACTCACAGATTGAAGGTGTGCCACCACTTAGGTCATGCTGAAGACATGCAGTAGGTTCAGAGCAGACGTCCAGCAGATGGAAGCCAGAAATGCCTAATGTTATCATCTGTCAGTGGTGCAGCATGCCGAGGGCTCCCGAGCTTAGGCTTATTGGGAGGTATAATTTCTGATGGTTTTGGTTTTTTTAGTTTCTCTTATTAATGTTGGCCTCTGCTCATAGATTGTGAAATGGGAAGGGCTGTGGAAGTGATTGCCAAGAAGATTCCCCAAACACCCATCCGGTTACAGCGGTCGGTGATTCTGGGCTGTGGGTCCAGCCCAGGGCTGTTATTCGGGATAAATTGTTTCTTTAGAAGCGCTCCTTGTTTGAATAACATTCCACCCAAAGTATTGTTTGTGCTTCTGCTTAAATAATCAGTGCTCATTATTATAGCCGCTCGCTGAAAAGACAGTAATTATCACGCTTGGGCACAGCTGCCGAGTTGCCTTTGCCTAATCATTTGTGAAGGGGTTAATGGCGCTCTGTGCCTTTTGATTGTCTGCTTTATTGGAGAATGCCCAGTTTGGGTTGGATTTCCCTTCTTCGTTTGCTTAAGAGCTAATAGGGTAGAAATACCAGTCTCTCCTAGTACAGCTGGTATCAAGGCAGAGCCAGCTCTGGGGTAACTGGACTTTTTTTAAAAAAAACATGCTGACGTCACCAAAGGATGAGGGCTGTGTTCTCTAGAAGGCATTAGATCAGCACTGTGTGGCTGAGCAGACTGCGCTTTAGTGTGCTTAGTGTCCTATGTAAATGGCGAGAAAGACCAGGTCAGTGTAGAGGTAGTGACTGAGAAAATCAGGGTCTTTGGCTACAGACCAGTTTATTGGAAGAGTATAGGATCTGGAGGGTAGAGAAAGAGAGGTGCTTACAGAATTGAATTCCAGAGGAAAAATTCAGCTCCTGTGGGACTGGCTTGAGGAACAGCAGGCACTGGACCTGCTCTTAGGTCTCTGGCAGGGCTTCACAGATAGTTTTTCCGAGTGCCCCTAGATTGATGGACAGCCATTTTCACTTGTGCACTTTCCTCAAGAGTCCAATTCCAAGGGCAGAGCTTTGCTGTGGTTTAAGTTAGCACCTTTGGCTACAGAGAGCAACCTTGGCTGACAGTTCAACCCATCAATCTCTGTTGAAGTAAGTCCCTAAAAATGCATCCTAAGATCCCAAAATTATTAACCCTAAAAGGAAAAACTTGATAAATTATCTCTTCATTAAAAATAAGAGGATCTAGACCAGAGCACAGACATTGGTGCAGATAAGAGTTCTCGGCACATGTAATCCAGGACAAATAAACCCTTCCGGAAGAGTAATGGGAGTAGCAATACCAGGAAGGTAGGGGAAAGGTGGCCGAGTATGTATGTGTGTGTGTGTGTGTGTGTGTGTGGGATGTATAACCCTCCCACCCCCCTGGGAGAAGAATAACAGAAATGTGGGTGAGTGGAGACAGCAGGCGGTATAAGATATGAAAACAATAATAATTGGTAATTTATCAAGGATTCACAAGGGTGAGAGTGGGGGAGGGAGGGAAAAGAGGAGCTGATACCAAGGGCTCAAGTAGAAAGAAAATACTTTGAAAATTATGGCAACATATACACAAATCTGACCGATACAATTGATGTATAGATTGTTATAAGAATTGTAAGAGCCCCCAGTAAAATGATTTTTTTTAAAAAATCAACCAATGTATTACATTGGGCAAATCTGCTGTACAACACTTCTTTAAAGTGTTAAACAACGAAGATGTCACTTTGAGGATTAAAGGACACCTGACCTTAAAAAAATTTTTTTTAAAAAGCTGTTCATTAAAAGCAAGCCACAACATGGGAAGAGAGATTTGCGATGTGGATCTCTTAACAACGAACGTCCACAAATCAAAAGGAAATAGGTTGATCACCTTGTTGGCAAAGTCCTTGAAGAGAGGATGTTCAGACAGCCACTAAGCAGATAAACTATACACCCCTATTGGTCATCAATAAAAGGCCAACTTAAACCACAATAGGATACCACTACATATTCTAATAGTCAAAATAATATCTAAAATGAAAACGGCTAGTGTTGTCAAGATTAAAGAGCAAACAGAACTCAGACCCTGACGGGGTGGGTGCAGGATAAAGGTTGGCAAAGTTTGCCTGCCTACGCACAGAACCAAGAAAAACACATGCCTGTGTGCATCCAGGGGACATGTACCTACTTCATTGCATTGTTACCTGAGATCATTCATATAAAGAGTCTGAAACAATGTCCCATACTCAGTAAGCACTCATAGCAGTTAGATCTATATCAGATAGGCCAGGGAGATGCAAAGAAGTATTAAATCTGGACCCCAGAGAACTTATAATTAGAGGACACATTTGAAAGGAGTAGCTCTCCTTACAAGAGAGTATTGGGAAATTCTGAATGGACAAAACAGGTTAATGTAGGCTAGAGTGTTACGGGCTAAATTGGTCTACATGTTAAAGTCAATGAAGGTTTGCAAGGCTGTTAAACAAGCAATGCATAGACTGCAGGTGAGAGCATAAATTGGTACAATCTAGATGTCTACCCAGGGATGGGTCATTTCCACTCCCAAGTATGTACCCAAGAAAAAGGATAGTGATTACCTTTGGTAGGATGAGTGATCGGAAGGAAGTATAGGAGACCTGGTTCTTGATCTGACTGTTGGTTACAAGATTGTTTTCAATTTGTGAAAATGCATGGAGTTGTGCATTTATGTACACTTTTTTGTAAGTGCGGGAAAACAATTGCACAAATTTACTTGACACCTTAGACTACCAATGAGTTTGGGCTATTGTGAAACTTAAAATCCAACCGAACAGGTTGAAAATTTATTTACAGGTGTTCTTGTTGGTCTCTAACAAGGGCTAGCTAGCCGCCACTCATGCTGGACTTCAAGTAGATGAAAGGAGCGATGCTTTAGAAACCTGATCCATATTTGGGAAATTGGGCACCAGGACATTATTTGATCACTATGAATTTCATTATCTTCAACCATAAATATTACCTCCTATAAGGTGGTCATGAAAACGAAGACAATATATGAACATCTAGTCTAGAGTAGGTCAGTAAAATAGGTCATGCATCTGATGTACTAATTGCAGTTATTGTATGCCAGTGAGTTGGTTCTGAGTCACAGCGACCCCATGTGTTAGAGTGGAGAACTACCACAGAGGGGTTTCTTGGTTATCTGTACAGAAGCAGATTGGATGATAAGCTGAAGCAGCTCTTCTGTTTGTTAGGATCTAGAGCTTTTTGGGGGGTTGTTTTTTTGTTGCGAAAATGACCTCATGGCATTATTTGTGTTCTGAGTGGAACCTGTCACAGTGTGTCAGTGTGGTGACACAGTGACTCTGCCACTGGGGCAAAGGGCACTTCTGCTGATCAGAGCTCCCATTGCTGTGGGCCCTCTTTCCCTTGTTTAACCGTAACCACATCTGTAGGAGGGCAGTGGCTGATCCAGGTGTGCACTCCACAAATGCTGCCAGTGCCTGTAGGATGCCAGGCATTGTGCTAACCTGCAGGAAATACTAATGATGAATGAAAAGAGATAAAATGTAAGATAAAATAAAAATCTTGCCTTCAAAGAAGCATATATAGTCTAGTAATAAGGACACCTTTCCTCTGAAAGACACCATTATTCCCTTCTTTCGCTGTTACCCCACTCATTAGTACATGTTGCTTCTCTCATTTTAAGGCTCTAACTCTTTCTCTACTTTGTACATGCATGCATGCACACACAGCACTACATATTGCACATCACACTGAACTAGATTCCATATCATCAGGCCGGATGCCATTTGGCCAGGCTCTATCCAAGTAAAAGGAATCAACACACAGCATGGGTGGCAGTACCTTACATGAATGAATTAGTCACAGAAACCACCATCTATTAAGTGTGTGTTACATAGAAGGCAGGATGCTGGGCACTTGAGTACATTATTCATGACCCTCATAATATCCTGTGGGACCTCATCGTCCCCATTTGATTGGAGAGGGATGTGAATAATTTGTCACACAGCTGAGGCACAAAGCAGGGTCATTCTCCCTTGCAAGCCTGCTTTAAGACACCTCATCTGTCCCTATCCTGGAACTATTTAGAGTGATGTCCTCCAGTCGGCTGTGTACACAAAAACCCATGTGGTTAGCCAAGGCTTTCACTGTGGTCTCTAACACCACAGGCACTGTCTTGCTGTAATGACTCCATTTAACTGCAAGTGTCAGTCAAGAGCCAAGTCAGCCTTGCTAACAACTCTGAGCTCTTCTTTGATTAATCCCTTTCTCTGCAGTAGCACCAGCCTGCCGTGCTATCCAAAGGGATGCTGAGCGTATTTCATGATCTATATTAAAATCTTGGATGCAGGCAAGCTTCACAGTCAATCCTGTATGTACTGAGAAATTCCTGGCCTATTGGTCCTGTCTTAACCGGACTGCCTCTCAGATTAATACTTTGCCAGCCTCTGCTTCAGAGATTTGAAGGCATATAGGGAATCTGATATTGATAAAAGTGAGCGTTGCTGTACTGATAAGGTGCATACTTCTCAGGGATTTTTTTTAACAAAAAGTCTCTTTAATGCATAGAGACAATAACTGATACAATGTTTTTTCAGGGATATGGGGGAGGGGATTTGGGGAGCAAACAATGAATGGGGGAGGAGAGATGCAGCCTTAGAACAGACTGTAATGGTGTATACACAACTCCTTTTAAAAATGATTTAACTATGGAAGTGTATTATATGTGAATATTACAAACTACTAAAAAAAAAAAATACCCCAACCAAACTTGACCAGTAGTTACCATGGGTGAAAGAGGAAGAGTTTTTACTTAAGGGACATGCTGAGTTTATGTTAATGGTGGTGGAAAACTTTGGAAAAGGTTAACAATAATGGTTGTACAACAGAAAGAGTAAAAACAATGGCACTGTATTCTACATGTAGAAGTTGAATTGTAGGATGTTTTGTTATGTATATTTTGCCACAATTAAAAAAATAACTACATGAAAAACAATAAGTACAAGGAATAAGGGGGGGAAAATCACTGTCCATCGTAGCCACTGCTACAACTAGGTCTGTTTGGCGGTCTCACGTAGCCACAATGTCAAGGTCTGCGTCATGACTAACACCATCTCCAGGTGAGGAGGGACACCACATGCCAGCAAATCACTAAGGGTTTAGGTGCTACTGTAGTTTTTCAGCCTCAGGGTTGCCTTTATATCACTGTATTAAGAGGAGAGACTGACGGGTGATTGACACAGATTTACAACAGGAGATATGTTTGCTTAAGAACTAAAGTTACTATAAATTGAGTTTCTTCCGCAGGGCAGGAAAGTACTTGGATCAACACAGGTATTGTTTCTATTTCTTACAACAGTTCTTCAATTAGTTGGGTAATTTTATTTAACAAATGTGAATACTAAGCAGGCATCCAAGCCAGGTGTAGCTAATTCCAAATCTTAAGCTCCCTCCTCAATGTATTTGGGCATTCTCTTGTGTTAAGATTACTCATTGGCCTTATTTTCATCTTTTCTTTTTTTGTTCCCTTTCCCCACCTCCTCCCCAGTTGTCTACCATGTGCATCCCTGCATTTGATCTGGTCCCTGCCATACTACCTGGTCCTCACCCCAAGAATGTTTGTATATAGTTGCTTTTTCCCTATGCCCCTTTTGCATTTTTTTTCTTGATAAGAGTTGTATGAGCCCCTAATAAAATGATTTTTTTTTTTAAAGATTGCCCATTGGCAATGTCAGTGTCTTTGCCAGTTTGACTTGAGCCAACATAGGCAAAACTAGCAGTCATTTCCTTTGGGGGGGGTTCACATACCACTCCTATATGCAGGCATTTCCTGAGTTACTAACAGCCAACTTACAGACCATCTGTATTTGTCCTGTAATGTTACATACACTAAATTCTTCACCGTGATCACCTATAGCCTTTAAATCATCAAAAAGGCTTCAAACTTTTTCTTGGAGTATGCCAAGAAAAATCTACTGCCTGTGAGTGTATTTCAATTCACTGGGAGTCTACAGGGTTTGCAAGGGTGTCAGTCTTTATGGCACAGACTTGCACATTGTTCTCCTACTGGTTTACTCACCTTCCAGTTAGTAGAGAATTGGTTAAGGACTGTGCCACAAGGGCTCCTTCCCTTGCACTAAAGTAAGACCAAAGAAGAATTGCGTGCACCTACTCTGACTGATCTAAACATTCTTAAAGGGCCGTGAAAGGATCTCATTTGTAGTCTGTGGGCTGGGTTGCCTGTTCTTTGTATTTGTCATTGTTTTCATTAGACTGACATTGGTTTGTGTATTTCTTCTGCTAGACTCTGCATTTCTTAAGGCAGGGCTAGGATCTCATTCCTTTCCTTCACTTTAGGCCTGTGACTGTACTTGGCAGTGTTGGATAGTGAAGGGTCTTAAATGTTGGTGTCGCATTGAGTTAAGGTCTATTTTTACTAGCATTTCTTCCACAGATAGCATACTGCACAGCCTGCTGGAATATAGTACTTGCTCAGTAAGTAATAAATGAGTAAATATAATCTTAGGTGTTATTTTTCCAAGACTCATCATAAAACCAAAAGCTATTGTCATCAAATCAATTCCATCCCGTGGTAAATTCACACACTAGAGGGTAGAACTGAGATCCATAGGGTTGTGGTGGCTGTACTTCTACAGAAGCAGATGGCAGGGATTCTGTTTTCTAGCACAGGCGGTCGATCTGAACTGCCAACCTTTGGGTTAGTAGTTGAGTACAGACCATTGGTGCCACCCCAGGACCAAATATTCATTCATATTTTTAATTATTAAAACAAAAGATAATGATATCTAATTTATGGGGCTGGTGTGAGATCAATCAAATCAGGGTGTGTGATTATGGCTTTTGAGCAACGGGGCTTTGAGATGCATAATGTTATTTAATTTGTAATGCATAGAAATGCTTCATTAATTTTATTACTATTATAGTCTGTTTCTATGAATATGATAAAATCTGTGTAGCCATTCTCCTATTGATGAATATTTGAGGTATTTCCAAATTTTTACTATTATGAAAAAAAGCTGATATGAAGATCTTTGTAGAAGGTTTTTCATCAACCTGTTTTTAAAATTTTCTCTTAGGAACACACGTGAATGGAATTGCTGACTTATAAATCAAGTGAGCATTTCCGTTTATGAAAGATTGCCAACCTGTTTCTCCAAGTTTTCCCCAACCCCACTTGAGTCCGACAGTTACTGTATGGACACTGAGCTGTTCTTGTTTTCAATTCTCCTTCACAAACCTTTTTTAAAAAAATCATTTTATTAGGGGCTCTTACAACTCTTATCACAATCCATACATACATCATTCTCAAAACATTTGCTCTCCACCTTAGCTCCTGGCATCAGCTCCTCATTTTTCCCCTCTCTCCCTGTTCCCCCCTTCCTCATGAACCCTTGATAATTTATAAATTATTATTTTGTCATATCTTGCCCTGTCCGATGTCTCTCTTCACCCACTTTTCTGTTGTCCGTCCCCCAGGGAGGAGGTCACATGTAGATCCTTGTCATCGGTTCCCCCTTTCCAACCCACCCTCCCTCTGCCCTCCCAGTATTGCTACTCACACCACTGGCCCTGAAGAGATCAACCATCCTGGATTCCCTGCATTTCCAGTTCCTATCTATACCAGTGTATATCCTCTGGTCTAGCCAGATTTGTAAGGTAGAATTGGGATCAATGGGGGAGTGGGGTGGTGAAGCATTTGGGAACTAGAGGAAAGTTGTATGTTTCATCGTTGCTACATCGCACCTTGACTGACTTGTCTCCTCCCCAAGACCCTTCTGTAAGGGGATGTCCAGTGGCCTACAAATGGGCTTTGGGTCTCTACTCCAATAGTGTAGAGCCTCCCCGTAGGGTTCGCAAGGCGGACAATCACTCCAGAAACAGACTGCCACATCGGCCTCCTCCAGAGCCATTGATGGGTTAGAATTGCCAGTCTTTGTGTTAGCCAGTGAGGGCTTACTCACGAAGTCACCTTGGATGGAGCCTGGATCACGTGCATTTAAAGATAAATTAAAAAAAAAATGTTTAAAGTGTCAAATACTTTTAAGATTACAGAATAATAGACTTTAAGCCCATTGCTCTCAAATCTTTCTCAAATTATGTCCAAGTGACCTTGATTAGATTCAAGTACCATATATACTCGTGTTTAAGCCAAGTTTTTCAGCACATTTTTAATGCAGTTTTTTGTGGTACAATTGGGTGCCTCGGCTGATATTCGGGTCGGCTGATACTGTAATATAATATGGTATTTCCCAAATCTCTATAGGCAACATATTCACACACTGCTCAGTGGTGGGTGGCTAAGGTCCTCTTCCTTCCTATCTACCTTCTTTCCGTCCTTTGTTGAAGCATAGCAGAACACATGCTCTATGAACCATGCACGTACCTTTCTGTGACACTGATGACACCTGTCAAGTTTAAATCCATACAGTCTTACCTGCTCCTCGTCTCTGTTGGTCCTTCTGTCATTTCATTTCAGAGAGTGCTCCTTTTTCCTCTGTCCCAACTTCAACCTCCTGCACGAAGCTCTCAGTGCAGGGCAGTAGCCTTCTCTTCTCCAGGGACTCACTAGTCAGGGGAGGGAAATGAACACAAGTAGATCATGCCATTGGGTGTCATGAGCCAGGAGGAGTTCACGGACTGTAGCCCTGCTGGGAAGTTACCTGACTCCCAGCAGCATCCGAGTCCTGGGTGGCTTTGCTCAGTGGTAATTCTTTCTAAACTTGACTTTCAAATTCTAGCATCTTTGTTCCTGAGGAAGCAGTCAGGGCTTTAGGGACCTGGAGCTAGAAGCAGCTTCTTTTGCCTGGACTTTGGGTGCAGTTCTGGGGTGTGGAATACAGGCTGTCACTTCCAGGAGCTGTGCCTTGTTTTTGTGGAGTAAGAAGGAAGTCATTATCTGGAGAGCCACAAATCCTTAAAAGAAATGTATTTCCTTTCCAGAAAAGGAGCTGTTACTCTCCTGCCAACAGAGTGGCATTTCATCCCTGGAGCTACAGAGCCCCACACAGAACCAGGTTAAGGTCACTGTCTTGGCAGAACAATCACTACCAGCCCCCTGCCTGCCAGTCACATGTTTCTAATACAGGGAATGTTTTCTGCTCTTTCCTAATACTTAATGTGCCTACCAGGCAATGTCAGTCTTTTCATTGTCCTATATTGATGAATTATTGACATTTAAAAATTTTATGTTGGGCAAGATGAGCACCCTGGGAATAATGAGTGCCCTCTTTCTCTTCTTTCATTTATCATAATGAAAATCGGTGACATCGTTTAGCATGTCATACTTTACAAATGGCATTCACCAGTCTCGTTTGGTCCTCGTGACCCTTTAAAAAGTGAAGAAACGTGGAATCAGAAATCGAGGGACTTGTTAAAGATTGTTGTTGGTATATGCCATGGACTTGTTTCCGATTCATAGCAACCCTGTGAGATTAGATCCGAAAGATCAGGTAAGTTGCAAGGACACTGGGTTGCACTTTCAATCCAGGAAAGCACAATAGGGAGTGTTGTGAACTCGGCCCATCTGGGCTCAGATCCTCACTCCACCTTTCTACTAGCTCTGTGATCTGAGTGTCCCCAGCCCTTAAATAGGGGATAGCAATAGAACCTACTTTATGGAGGGGTTTCCAGGACCAAATGAGATACAGTTGATTCTTTTTTTTTTTTATTCTTGTTTTTGAATTTTATTTTATTGGGGGCTTTTACAGTTCTTATCACAGTCCATACTTATAGCCATTGTGTCAAAGACATCTGTACATATGTTGTCATATTTTCCAAAACATTTCTTTCTACTTGAGCCCTTGGTATCAGCTCATTCCCCGACCCCCACCCCTGTGTCCCCTTGATAATTTATAAACTATTCTTTTTTTTCCCCTGTCTTACACCGAC
>NW_022103915.1:23790057-23800732 GCF_000313985.2 Echinops telfairi
CCTTATTGGTCTTGAGGGGTTTATCGATACAGATTATTCTTGTTATTCGCAATAGTAACTAGTTCTACCAACTCACCAGGAACATTGAATTAATTAGCAAATACTGGCCCATGGATCCTTGGAGAAATATAGGCTTAGGATCCAGTCAATATCTGGTCACAGCTTTTTCATCAACAATTCAATACATAACATTGTTTTATGAATGCTTCTATTTAAAGACACTACTTAATATATATTGCTGTTTTATTCACAACAAACTCGAAACCCACAGCACTGCTACTTAAGCCTGAACAGAGTTTGTCAGACACATCCATTTTCTCTGTGAGGCATATCAGAGCATCCTCGTGCTTAAGAACACTGGATAGCACTTTAGCATGATATTTGGGGACCACTCTAAACAGTAAAATCCCCAACTGAAAGTGCAAACATGCAAAATTGTGGGGTGGCAGAAACCATGAGGAAGATATTTGTTTTCAATAGGATCACTCAAATCATTGGTCAGTGTTGGGTAATATGACCCCACGAGGCTCCACATCATGACATATAGCCTTGAGAGTGCTGCAAGCACTGGCTTTGGGGTGACAAAGATCTTTTAGGGAGTAGGCAAATTCACAGATAAATTGTCCACAAATGAAGATCATCCCAAAGCAGAGCTTCCTGGCATGCCAGAAATATATGGTTGGTGAGCCTCACCTGTGCTGCTTGCTGCTGCTGCTGCTGCTGCTGCTGCTGCTGCTTCTGCTTCTGCTGCTGCTGCTGCTGCTGCTGCTGCTGCTGGTGGTGGATTATTTATAATACACCTTTTTCCAGCCATCTCCCTGCCCGGAAACCACTGGCTCTTCCAGATGTCACCAGAGTACTACAGGCACACTGTAGAAGTCAACCTGTGCTCCAGGGGCTTACAGAAGCTGGAGAATCCAATCCCCAAATCCAAATACGTTGAAGAAAAGCTCCCACCCTAGAGCCCTTATACATCAGGCTGGTTTTGCAGTGGCGTTGACGACCATGGTGGCTCCCCTCTCTTTCGCACACCCTGTCCCTCTTAATCCGTAATCTTGAGCATGTCTTGGGTAGAGCATTGCATTCTTTAACTATTTTAGGGATGACTTACTCTTTGTTTAACAACTTAGCATGCTCCTGCTGGCTGGTCCATTCGCCACCCCCTGCTCTCCAATGCCGGCTAGACAGGCCTCCCATGGTGCTCTGCAGTGCATGCGCGTGCTCACAAAGCCCTGGAAGAGTCAGACCTCTGTGTTTTGTACCTTGCAACAAAGGTTCTTTCTTCAAGGTGGACAGTAAAAGACCCCATGCCTGTGTCCTTTTCTTGACTTTGACATATGTGCAGAGAAGAGAAGGAACTAACTACATAACCCTGAATTACGGCTTGCTGAGTTTCTAGCTGTTAAGGAATTTAATCTGGTCCCTGGGAGATGCCCTCAATGTTGGACACACAGGTCACTATTTTTAAAGAGTGAAAGGGGCATGTCTGTCAACTGATCATGATGTGTCACAGCCAAGCTATAAGCTTTAGATTTGAAAATAGAAGCTCTGATCCCATTACCTCATGTCTGTCTACTTTAAAGGTCAGCAGGAATCAAATTGCTGTTGTGCAAATGTGCACATTTGGGTGGCTCAGCTCTGGAGCACTGGTCATTCTTAATTGAGCATCACACTTTCTTATATTTTCTATCTTTCCCTCCCACTTTGGTGGTCTGATAATAAATACATCCACGTACTTCCCTCACCTGACACCTCACATTTATAGTAATAATAATCTGTATGACTATTTTGCACATTAATGACACATGTGTGGCAGTAACAACAAATGCTAGGTAAGAGTAACACTGGTTGTGATGATTAAGGCTATGTGACAACTTGGGTTGGCCTTACAGTTGTGTAATGATGTAATTTGGTAATTATGTAATGATGTCATCCTCTGTATTATGATCCAATGCGGTTATCTTCTGTGCATAATGCCCGCTTTCACGTAAGACCTGGTACTTGGGACCTAGCCCTGTCAATAAGTCAGGAGTGACTGCAGTGTTCTTCCCATATCTTCAAATCCTTTGGGCAAGCCTAATACTCACCCAGTCAGTCACTGTCAACAATTACGTACACCCTCTTCCTCCCGATTGGTTGTTTGAAATATCCCATAAAATTCTCTTCTTAGCATATTAAACAAAAAATGTTGACTCTTAAAACTGTCTATGCAGGAACAAAAACCTGTCTATGCAGAATAATTTCTACAAACATGGTGTGCTCCCAACATGTATGCATTGAGTGAGCCAGCTGGAAGCAAGCATAATGTGATGGGGTGACAGCAGATTTGGGTGATTTCAAAATTCTTTATATATTTTTGCACTTTAAAATATTCTAAAATGTGACTTCTTCCCCAAAGCTGTAGCTCAGGTTTATCTTCGAAGCATTTGTTTGAGAAATTGCCGATCGGCACATTTATACGTTTAGTACACTTTTCACAGTTGAGCACATCAGTTCCGGTGTCTTCAGTTCTGAATTGTCTTCATCTGAGGCAAAGAATCTCACCCCTACAGTCTTGGGGACAGTTCAAGCAGGTGGCATCCGTCGGTCCCGTGTCTCCGAAGATAGAAGAGCATCCTTGCCCTTTCACTCTCCCCTGGTCTCTGGTTGTTTGAGTCACTTCCTTTCTCAGAAGCTTTTAGAGCAGTGGTTCTCCACCTTCTCGTGCCGCGGCCCTTTCATATAGGTCCTCCTGTGGTGGTGACCCTCCAACCATAACACTATTTCCGTCTACTTCATAACTGTCATTTTGCTACTGTCATGAATCGGGCGACCCCCAAAGGCGTCGCGACCCGCAGGTTGAAACTGCTGACTCAGAGTCCGGAAGACGGTAGAAAAGGCCTTTGATTTGCAACTGAGCCTCTCACCCCAGATCCATAGTGGGTGGAGAGAGGTTTTTGGTTTCCTAGATCCCAAAACTAATTCTTATTCCCTGACTGCCTGCTGTTGTGGATTTGTGCTGTCCTCATCCTGGTGGCACAGGGTGTCACGTGGTGGGAACCCGAAGGCTGGTAACCAAAAGGTCAGCAGTTTGAACCCACCAGCAGCTCCACTGGAGAAAGATGAGGCTTTCTGTTCCTATGAAAATTGACAACCTCAGAACCCCCAGGGGGCAGTTCTACTTTGTCCTGTAGGGTCGCTGTGGGTGGGGTTCGACTTGGATGGCAGTGAATCTCTGAAATACACCAGCTGTCTGTCTTGGGGTGGAACAGAGTAAACAGCATGAGCAACTGTAGGATTGGTTTAATACTTAAAATTACTTTAATGGCGGAATAGTAATTGGAGGCCTAACCCTCCCATGACTGAGTAATCTGAATGTTTAGAACCCTGATTACATCTACCATTTCAGTGTACTTCTGACAGGTCTGTGGAGCTAGAACCAAGATCATGATTCTTCTGCTTGCTCGGAAGGAAATGACGCAAAAAGGCCGGCCAACATCAGCAACTTTGTGGCAGAGCCAAAACAAGAAATAAAACCTTGTGTTCTGTGCTTTTATCAAAGGCTTTCCTAGGCCGAATGCTTCTTTCCTAGATCCTCGGAGCGTTCCTGAACGCTAAGGGATAGTCATGAAAATAATGCTAATATCGTTGTGGTTGTTAGGTGCCATCAAGTCGTTTCTGAACCATAGTGAACTTCGTTCTGGAATTCCCATTCTTCCCAAGGTTATCCATAGTTTGTTATGATCGACACAGTTGAATACCTTGACATAAAACACAAGAAAACATCTTTCCGGGAGTGGGGTTGGGGTTGGGGGGGGTGGATAAAGAACAAACATCTTTCTGGTATTCTCTCCTTTGAGCCAAGACCCATCTGATGTCAGCAGTGATATCCCTTGTTCCACCATCTTCTGAACCCAGCTTTGACAGCTCCGTGTCAGCGCACTGCTGCTGTCGTTGTTGGATGGTCTTCCGCAGGATTCCCTGCTGTGTGCTGTCAGTGATACGGTCCTCTAGTGCCCCGCCTCCAGCGCGGTCTCCGACAGCGTGCTGCTGCCATGCAGTAGACCGTCAGCGTCTGACAATGTTTCAGAGCTCCCTGCGGTGTTCAGTGGCTCCTTCCCCTGAAGGGGCAGCCGACTCCCTCCTTGTCTGTTCTTAGTCTGCACGCGCCACTGAAACCTGTCCACTTTGGGTGACCCTGCTGGCATTTGAAACACCAGCACTATGGCCTGCAGCATCACCGCCACACACAGGCCACCACAGTCTGACACAGGGAATAGTGAGAGCAAATACTTATGTAATGGTTACTGTGTGTGCTTCGTGCACATTAAGTCACTTATTCCCCGCAATTTGTGGGTACCACTCTTGCCCCCATTTTAGAGTTGAGGATGTTGAGGCCAAGCGTGCTTACGAGCTGTGATGTGGAGGCCACCCAGGACACGAGCAGACTGGCTCAGTCCACGCTCTGGGCCACCTGACAGTGCTCCTCAGGGGTGGTTGGAGACGCCCTGCTTCCCAGCTGTTTAGTGACCCAGACCAAAGATGGCAATTCTTTGAAGCATATCTTTGTTACCTTGAGCTGCTACAAAAAGAGATACAAGTGAGTGGATTTTAGAAACAAATTTATTTTCCCACAGATCTGATGGCTGAAAGCCAAGTTCAGGGTCTCAACAGTGTCGGTTCCTTCTCTGAACCTCTCTCCTGGTTTCTGGTGGATTCAGGCAATCCTCGGTGAAAGGAATCCTTATAGGATGGTCCTCACAAAGAAAAGCTGGTGTCCCGATAGTGAGGTCGCATAGTACTTGGCCTTGGGAGCAGTTCCACCATCTTTTTAGGTCAGTTTTGTTAATTTCTGCTGAATTGAAAGTTTAATTTGAAAACCTGCTAGAAAGCAAGATGGTTGAATTTGATGTTTACCTGCATTTCAGACACCAGGGAAAATCCTGAGTGAGGCTGTAAATGTGGCCACTGGGGAACTGCGGGTTTTCACACTGAATTGTTGTCTAACGCATGCAAGGGCTTAAGCGGCAGTTCTCAACCAATGGGTGGCGACCCTTTTGGGCGTCAAATGATCCTTTCACAGGGGTCGCCCGATTCATAACAATAGCAAAATGACAGTTATGAAGTAGCAACAAAAATAATGTTATGGTTTGGGGGTCACCACAACATGAGGACCTGTATGAAAGGGTCATGGCATTAGGAAGGTGGAGAACCACTGGCTTAAGAAAATCGTACACCTTCCTCCTCATCAAAATACCTTTTCCTTCGGGCTGAAGACTAGTGCCTTTTTCCTGGTTGTAGTAGCCCACTCTTATAAGAAAGAGTGAGATGATATTCATATTCTCTCTCCCTCCCATGCATGCATACCTGTGTGCATCTGTGTCAACTTGCCAAGTATCTGAAACACTCCTGGCGGACTATCCACCAAAGGTTTGATCACCTTTCTCGACTGGTTTTGCCATGAGCCTCCAAAATACATAGAAGCGGGCTTCAAAAAGTTTGTGGGAAATTTTATTTATTTTCTTTCTTTATTAATCATTGTATGGGGGCTCTTACAATTCCTATCACAATCCATGCATCCATCCACTGTGTCAAGCACATTGGTACATTTGCTGCCATCACCCTTCTCAAAACATCTGCTTTCTACTTGAGCCATTGGTGTCGGTTTCTCATTGTTCCCCTCCCTCCAGACAGTGTAAGACATGACAAAATAATAATAATTTATAAATTATCAAGGGTTCATGAGGGAATTTCTTTATTTTTTCATTCCATTTTCCCATACATTTTTGAAGCACCTTCATATGTTTGTTTATAAACATAATGTGCTGAAAACGCATCTGTAAATTGTAAACAGTATGTGTTAGTTGATGCTTTGTGATATATAACACGTAAGAAAGAAATGCTTACAGAATGAGTTCAAGAAACGACAAAAGTAACAGCGCTGCCGTTCGCCCACAGGCCGGGGACGCATCGTGGACATCTCCTGGGGTGGACTCTCTCACGCACGGTTACTTGTCTAGCCTGTAAAACTCATCTCCAACCTGCCCGGCTGCTCCAGAGGCAGCTCTTAGGACCAGGAGAAGAGAAAGCCGGAGGTTCCGTCTTGACCAAAGTGTACTCCTGACTTTCACTCCCCTGATGCAGCGGCGTCTGGTGCTTCTTTGTTATATTCACAAGTGGCTTTTCAAGTGCACATGTGTATACATACCTCTGCCTTCCAGAATATGTCTTGCAGACTGGACCCAGAACTCCTGAGCCTTTGGGACATTAACTCTGCAGTGAGTATGGGGAAACTCAGACTGGTGAAATGATCGCCTGAGACAAATTGTCTTCCTGGTTTCTCCATCCTGCTCCTCCTTTTCTTCCATCCACCGGTCCTCCTCCTCCCCATCACTCTATAAGAATGTCAACTTTGATCTTAGTGACAGGGACCTGCGCATGTACTAAAATGAAATCAAGTGAATTATTTTTGTTATGTTGTTGGTATGTGCTGTCAAGTGGGTTCTGACTCATAGCGACCCTGCTCGGTCCTGTGCCAGCCTCACAATTGCTGTTATATTTGAGCCCATTGTTAATAGCCACTGAGTCAGCCCATCTCCATGAGAGCCTTCCACTTGTTCGTTGCTCCTCGGCTTTAGCAAGCGTGATGTCCTTTTCCAGGGACGGGTCTTTCCTGATAACCTGTCTAAAGTTCGTGAAACAAAGGCTCGCCATCCCTGCTTCTGCGGAACATTCTGGCTGGACTGCCTCCAAGGCAGACTGCCGCCTCCACATGGAGCAGACCAGGAGTGGCCTACTGCCTGTGTACATGGGCTGCATGGTTATTTTGTTATTGCGTCATCATCTTCCCTGGAAAATCTACACAAAGGAATATGCTTTGGTAATAGGGGACGATCAATGGGGGTCCTTTCAGCTTGCAGGGATGGCTGCTCCCCTTCCTAAGGAGATGTTAGCATCCCTGGTTGCACTCCTTCACTTTCTCCCAGAAACTCTACTGTGACCTAGCAAAGGTGACAATTGGAAGAGACTTTGACTTGATAGAGATGCGGAGTGTTTGTTCTCCTCCTTCCCAGTAGTAGCGTGGGTGGTGTCCCGGGCTACAGGCTGGGTTGCTAACTGCAAGGTCACCAGCTGCTCTGTGGGAAAAAAGTGAAGCTTTTGACTCCTGTGAAGAGTTGCCGTCCTCAAAAGGGAGCTGTGAGTTCGAGAAGGAAGAGAATGCTTTGAAACTGGTTGTGGTAGCAATTGTAGAGTACTGCTTGATGTGTTGGAACCAGGGAATGATGTGATATTTATATTAGATCCCATTAAAATGGTTCTTAGAGGGGAAAAAAGATAGCTATAAAAAATCAGCTTCATTTATGATTGGCCACTTATAATGCAGGTGTAATCTGTTTGTCTATTAACCTGTGTGAAACAAAAGCAAGAGGGTAATTAAAACATTTGCTAATTTATTCTTTTAGGCTATAGACTCTGCCAGCATTTAGCTTTTAACATATACCTTCATGTGGAGAAAAAGTGTAAGGCTCTAATATTGTGATCATGACTCATTATTTATAAAGTATTGAGAAGCAAGAAAAAAAGGTATAGTTGTGGAAACCCACAGGGCAGTTCTACTCTGTCTTAGAGGGTTGCTATGAGTTGGAAGTGATGCAATGGCAGTGAGTTTGGTTTGGACTTTTATTCTTAACATGTACGTGCGCGCGCACACGCGCGCACACACACACGGCATCTGTGAGAACACCTAGCTGTATTCCTTTGCCCTTGCCACCCACCCCAGACCAAATTTACAGAATCAACTTTAAAGAAGCAGCAGTTTCTATCACTAGCCTCCAAGGTTCAAAATGATCAGACTTTGAACCTGGTCTACAGTAGAATGACCCTATTAACTAACTGGTTCAGGTTAATGTGTGACCATTCAGATAGGTGAGGCTGGACAGCAGTAAGGTACCTGTGTATACTTGTGGGAGGGGGAAATGAGATTGCTAGTCCGTAAAGCCTGAAGTGGGAAAGGGGTGAAGTTGAAACTGTAGGGGACATAGGAGTCTTGCGTGCTGAGATTGAGGCTCCAATTCCTGATTAAGTGGAATGGGTTGGTTCTGATGCAGGTGGTCCATGGCCCACACAAAGGAAATGAGACTTAGAGACATTACTTATGAAGAAGATGGGGAATATCAGTTTGGCCGAGACATAGAGTGGTTAGTCAGACTTGGTTAATGCTGGCCAACAGAAGACCAATGATTAAAGGTAACAGAGAGGAGTTGCCAGCTAGAATCATCGATGAGACTGAAACATTGGGGTGGATTGCCCTCGGCCATGCTGACATCCTAAGGCTGGCTTTGTTGAATGTTACTCACCCTAATCAGGAGGATAATATTCAGCCTTTATTCTTAAATGCCTTGATTCCTTGTAAAGCTGCTTTTTCTCCCTGCCTCCTATTGAAGGTAGAGATGATAAAGGGAGTCTTTGCCTCCTTGGCAGTTTCAGCATCCGAGGATCATCTTACAAAGCCTCAAACCTGACTCGACCTGCGTACCCAAGAGTGATGAGGCATGGAGTAGCCAATATCCCCAACCACATGTAACAGCAGGGTTCAGTCCTTTCTAACCCCAATTTAGGATTTATTGAATCACCAGAATGTGGGAAATTGTGATTCCCCCACCCCCTTCAGTACTTAGGAGCTCCTTCGAGCTTACAAGCATCCTGGGTTGTTACTGGGCTGTATCCTCACCCAGTGGCCAAGTGAAGAACACGTGAGACATTGGATGCAAAAAGTGAAACTTCTACGGTGGCAGCAAAGCAGCAGGCAGTCCTAGTGAGCTGATTGTCCTGGCTACACTGTAGTCCTGACACTGCTTCTCAGGGCGTCACCAATGCCCCTCCAAGCTGTGTCTTGCCTCTGGGCCGTACATAGCCTTGGTACTTCCTGGGCATAAGAACTGTGATCAAATAAAAGTCAGGATTGTTTTTAGGTGTCATTCAGTTGATTTCAATTCATAGTGACCCCATGGGGCAGATTAGCACTGCCCCACAACGTTTCATAAGAACTCGGCTTTATGGGAGCAGAACCGGGCCATGTGGCTTCCTCCTGCAGAGCTGCTGTGTGGATACAAACCACCAGTCTATCAGGGAGCAGCAGGGCTTACCTGTTGCACTCCTTTATGATAGACGATAGAGGGACCTTTTCCCTTGCAACTATAAGAAGTTCTTACAATCACTTTGGGGTACTATTTTCCTTTAAATCATTTTTTTAATGTCATTTAAGATTGATAAAACAAATTTTCAGAGCTCACCCAAAAGGGTTTAAGCCCTAGAAACCTCGCTGTTTGCTCCTCTTAGATGAGCTTGCCTAGGGTTGAAGAAGGGAGGGAAACACAGGAGGTTCTTTTGCCATTGAGTTGATGCTGACCCTATAGGACAGCATAGAAATGCCCCTGTGAGTTTCCAAGACTAGTATTTTTATGGGAGTAGAAAGCCTTATCTTTCTCCCAAAGACTGGTTGGTGGTATCAAACTGCTGAACTCGCAGTTAGTAGGCCAACTCATAACCAGTATGCCACCAGGGCTATGACGGTAGATAGTAAATAAAATAGATTAAATTCTCAGCAAGTCTCACCACTAGTTCAGTCTTTCTGAGATACCCTGATAATATAAAATATTAAGGGACTAATGTATAAAGCAGAATGCTGATTTTTCAGTTTACTAATAATGTCAACATTTAGCTCCATCCCTTACCTATGACCTCTATTGGGGACATGGATTTGGTCTTGTCAGACAACAGCAAAGGTCTGGAGTGGGCTTCTGCCCATGCTGAGAACTGATAAATGGAACCCTTATCTAAGACAATGAGAATCTTCCATTAGAGAAACCAGTTAAGCCAGGAAATCCATGAGCGTCCAGTCCAAGCTTTGTTGTTAGAGAAGAAACCAAAGGCAGGGATCCAGGGGTTGGTTGAATCTTAGGGACAGCCTGGAGAAGTGGGCAATGGTGAGAAAAAGGCAGAAATTTAGAATCAGAGAAGATAAGTTTGGTTAAGGACAAACAAGATGTTGGAGATACCTGGGCCATTCAACAAACTCAAAGGTTTGATGCTTGTTTTTCTAAACAAAACTGAGAGGTGAAACGTGTTAGGTCAGCCCATCTTGATCTCAAAGAGGGAACTGACTAGGGAAGCTGGACCAGTCATTTCAAGAAGATGTTTAATACTGCTTTATTGGCTTTCTTAGTCGATAAAAACTGGAGGGGAGAGTTGAGTATTCCTGATCATGATTTCTGTCAGGTAAGGGATAAGTGAGTGTTTGACATACTGGATCTTTGGGGACTGATGAAATGGCAGAGGAGACCACATCTCCTCTTCTCCAGCTACCCTGGTGGAAAGGAGAGTCCAGCCCCACACCAGCCCAAGCCTGTGGCTGATCCCCATGAAGCAAAGTCAAACATGCCACCACCCTTCTGTATCTTATGCTGACACCAACCGACCTTCCATGACATTCTGACTGCTTGCTTAGCTATTGTCTAATCATTTCTTGCAATGGCCGTGCAGAACTCACAGCCAGTACTCCCAGGTCTGGAGCTTTTTAGGGAAGTTAACAAGTCAGAGGCAAAAAACTTCGAGGATATGTCCACAGCAACACCCTTTTTTTTTTTTTTTAAATTTAATTTTATTTATTTATTTAACATTTTATTAGGGGCTCATA
>NW_022103915.1:23802642-23831931 GCF_000313985.2 Echinops telfairi
CCCCCCCCAATATATTTTGATGATAGACAAACAGCTAGCTTCTGCTATTGAGCCAACTGTGACTCTTGGGGACCTTATGTACCACAATGGGATACTGCCGGTCCTGCATTGCCCTCGTGATCTCTGGTATATTCGAGCTGGCATGGTGGAAGCACTTGTTTCGATCCGTCTCCCTCATCTTCACTGGTCCTCTCATCACCAACCCTCCTGCCCGCCTACAAGGATTGATCCCTCTTGATGACATGTGATCAAGCAAGTCAGACAGTCTTCTGTTCTGATCCACAAGGTTTTCATTGGTTACTTTTCGAAGTAGGTCACCAGGCTCTTCGTCCCAGGGTAGCGTAATCTGGAAGATCTGCTGAAACTTGTCCACCATAGACAACCCTGCTGCCATAGGACCTTCCAGTGGCACAGCTTCCAGCATCACAGCAACACACGTGCCCCTAGAGCTTGATAAGCTGACAGATGTGTGGTGGGACAAGTAGATAAGTGTCAAATGAGAAGCTCCTTTGATACAAGTCTTAATGAGTTTCACACAACTCCTTGTCATCTCTCCCTCAAACACATGTACACATCAGGAGATGCCATTTCCTTACTGAGCACCCAAAGGAGCCTCTGTGGATGGGTGTTAATCCTTGTTTCCTTGACTTCTTTTTCCCCATTGAGCAAAGTTCTTAGGAAGTCATGTGTGGGGAAAAACAGATTTTATCATTATGGAGAAGTATGAAGGAAATACTGAAGTCATGAAAATTAAAAGTAGGACTTGACATCTGATTTCATCTTGGGTCGTTTATTTAAAGACTGAGCCTCTGTCTTCTTAGCAACCTGAAAGAGGTCAGGTTTTTTTATTTCTAACTCCCCCAAGTCCTAAAATGCTGCGTTCCTGTTCGCCCTTCACAGATTACGAGGGTTCAGTGCCAACTGTGCATCTGGAGCTGGTTATCCTGCTTTAAATAAGTGTTCCTGTGTAACAGCGACTGCCAGTTCCTGCCGAGAAAATGGCAATAATCGAAGTCCATGTGCTCTCGCCACTGTTAATAAATTCCATCTCTCAGTTCTCAATAAAGTTTATACATCCGGTACTATGTTAACAAATTAATTTAACAAATGTGATAGTATCGGATCTGTTCAAAATACCAAACAACTGTCATTTCCCCCCATAGTTTTTACTTGTTTTTCAGTTTGGTGGTGGTGATTACAGTGAAATACTTTAAATAAATCTGGGAACAAAATCACAAAATAACTGTAGTCTAATGGTAAAAGAGTCCACCATTGCTCTGTACTTTGCAGTAGGGAGCACTTGGATTCTGGGAATGTATGCTGTGCTCTGTGGTGAGAGGTCGTCATTGATGCAGGGCTTTTGGTTCACAGCAGCCTAGCTCCTAAGACAAGCAATTTGGAGGTAGCAAGTAGAAGAGATAGCAATTAAAAGAATGTTGGAGTTTTTGTTTCAGTTTTATTTTTAATTATTCTGTAATATGGAACTGATGGTAATGGTTAACTTTGTCCTACCCATTCTATTGCCGACTCATAGTGACCCTGTAGGACAAAGTCACCTAGTTTCTAAGGTGGTCACTCTTTACAGAAGCAGCCTGCCACATTGTTCTCCCAGGGAGTGGATGGTAGGATGAAACCACTGACCTTTCCATTAGCAAAGTGCTTAACTTCTGGGTCACTAGGACTCCTATTTACATGATGAAAAATTAATGTCCTTAATATATCGCAAGCGTATGTATATCCTTAATAGAACTGCACAAAAGAATTAAAAAGAACACAATTTATTAATAAAGAACTGTAAATGTCTAAGAACTCGATGAGGAACATGTTGGTGCAGTGATTAAAGCATTTGACTGCTATTCCGAAGGTCAGAGGTTCAAACCTCCTAGCCACTCCACAGAAAGAGATGACACCACCTGGGAAGACTCCACAGGGAACACTTCTGCTCTGTCCTCTAGGGCACTGAACCACAGCAGACCGGACAGCTGTGAGTTGGGCCTTTAGGGTTTTGGAATAACTATTTAGGGAAAAGTTTAACCTTATGAAACATTGCAATACAATTCTCTAAGTATCAAATGACACATACATATACAATATAATATGCATATTAATTATTTCATAACATCTTGATGTAAAAATAAGTGTCTTATGTAGAGTATGAGTTGATTTTAAAAGTTTAACATCTGTATTCATTTTTAAAAATAGAATATTATATATTGCTTATAAAATCATAAAAGTTCAAAATATATCATCTTTATTTTTAGCGAAAAAACAAACCCAAAAAACCTTAGTTATTGTCTGTGTTGATAAAGCTGTAATTAGATCTGTCCTAAGATAGTTATACCTGGAAAGGCCTGTTCTTGCTAGTTCACTTTTGCCTGTTTCTTACTGGATAAATTTACTGGCTTTAAAAAATTGTTATGTTTTCCCTTTCTCTAAGGTTAATTGGTTAGTCATAAAAAGAAGAAATATTTAAAACTTTTATAAGCAATATAGTAATAATACTTTTTTAGGAAGAATCTATATTTAAAACTTTTAAAATCACCTCATGCTTCATGAGACCTTTTCACATAAAAAGTTACAAAATAATATATTCCAAAGTATATGTGTATTATCTTCTACATATTATCTGACATGAGGATTGTATTCAATTCTTTAATGAGGTTAATCTTCTTCCCAATTAGCTAGTTAACATTTATTTTTCTGTAGTAAATTGTTTGGTCTCTTTACTCCTTTCGTTTGTGATAGCGTACCCATTTTTGTTAAGGATACTACTTACCCTTGTTAAATATTGACATCATTAACTTTTTCTCATGTATGATATGAATCTGTGCTCCCAGGGATTTTCTATACAGTGAAGCTCTGTTTACTATGTGAATGTCTCAGAGGGCAGCCTTTATTATTAAAAGGGGCTCAGAGACCTACCCGCCATAGAAACTATTAAGATACCTTTCAGTCCAATGAAAAGTATGGCAAAATCAAGAGCTCACAAATAGGGAAAACAAGCAGGCTCACTGCCATGGAGTCAATGGTGACTCGTAGCGGTTCTCTGTGGGTTACCAAGACGATAACTGTTTACAGGAGTAGAAAGCCCAGTCTTTCTCCCAAGGTGGCTTCACACTACAGACCATGCCGACGCAGCCCATTGCGTAACCATTGTACCACAAAGAGAGAAGTCAGTATTAATAAGGAATACTTTCCCTAAATCTTACTTGGCAATATTTGGGTTCACTTCCTGAAATGGTTTGTTTATTTCTTGGGAACTGCGGATCAACTTCTGCTTTTTATCTATAAAGGGTTGTCCCTCCCCTTGCTTTGAAAGTGATTTCGCAGGAAAATAAAGTTTCATTTTCAGAACTCTGACTTATATTCCGTCACTGCCCCAAAGAGTGTATCTACTTTTTAATATGGGAAATTTGACTGTCACAGTTGATAATTTTGTAATCAAATCTTTCTAATGGCTGCCAAAGAGAAAACAGGATCTTTAGAAATGAATTTAATTCCAAAGTTCACCCTCCAGTTTTAAAGACACTCCCATTTGAATGGTACTATGGGTGTTATGCTTTTAACACTGTCTAGGACCTAGTGTGACTTTAAATGACTTGGTTTGAAAGAGAATTCACTGTAAGAAAATTGTCTTCAGTGGAGACAAGTCTTTCTTTCTTTCGTGGTTTGAGAGGGATGATGAGAAATGTTATTTTGGGGACAGACTCCCAGTAGAAGGGCATCCTTTGGCAGCAAGTACAATCAGCTGCTGCAGAAAGCCACACTGTAAAGAAAAAGAACTTCATCTTTTTCAAGTGGGGAGTGGTGGTGTGATCCAAGGCAGAGAGGATATCCCCACGTGAGGGGCGGCCAGCCAGGGACCGTCTGAGAGCAAACTTCCAGTAGGAAAGATCTATTGGATGCCCTCCTTTCCCAGTTCCCTCTAGGCAGGCTAAGTCTCTGCTCCAAAGCAGAGTAAATAAAAGAGTAAAGACTATTTCACGGTGTCCATTTTAGCCTTCGTTACACCCACAATAACAAGAAATGAAATACAGATCCTACAAGCCTGGGTTGTTTGCCAAACCCCTTCCTCTGTTTTGCCAGATAGTAAATCACTTCCGCGTACCCAAGAGTGTTGTCTTGATTTCACGGAAGGGAGTTCTCATCTTAAAAGTGTTCTAAAATTCTTTTTATCATGCTGTCCATTTGGAAAATACTCTCTGCCCATTCTATCTGCAGGGTAGGTGCGGATATATATGGAAGCGTTGAGCTGTATTTTCAAACTGACCTTTTCAGTGGAAGGCTGTGCTGTCTGAATAAATATACAAGGAATCTGTGAAAACCCACACTCAGCAGGGCTGCCTTGTATTTCTGCTGCTCGGATGTTTCCAGTCTTTGCCACGGTGCGGGCAGCCTTACCCCTTTTCTATCGCTTTCGGTGGAAAAGATTCAATTTTCCTTCTCCAATAGGTTTCCTGTCTTTGCTTAGTGTCCTCTACTTTGATTCTTAGGTTCTGCTATCCATTGCCAAGGCTACACAGAACTCACAGACAGCATTCACGATTAAAGGATTTATTAAGGAAGTTAACAGTTGTAATGACAGTGAGAAATGCTCAGGAGAGTTGTTTATCAGGACATGTACCAAAGTTGTTTCAGATCTGCTAATAAATGCCCAAAGGGGCATACCACTCTTATCAGAAGCTTCCACCCGAAGGCATTCAGCTCAAGTTCCACGGGTCAGCAAACCTAGCCCCCCGAATTACGTATCCAGAGGCAGCCCTCTCCGGGAAGCCTCAACCTGAAGGCACTCACCTCCTCTTTCATGGGTCAGCAAGTTCAACTCCCCCAATTAAGTGCTGAGTCCCCCCTCCCTCCTGCACAAGTCAGCCTCCTCTAAAACGAGCGCTCAGCTTTACTTGCTCGGTGGGTTGGGGAGTCCAGCGCTCTGTTCCGTGCTCTGCCTCGTTCTGCAGCTCCTCTAATGATACAGCTGTCTTCTGGATTCAGGAGGCTCCCCGTGCAGGGACCTCAAGTTGAGAGGATGCACTCTACTCTTGGCTGTTGCTGGTAATGAGATCCCTCCTCCTCCTCAGAGGACTCATTTTATACACAGCAGGGAATTCTAGTCACAAGGACTCACCAGTGAATCCTATCGGTATCTTCCCCCACCTTCTTCCCAGGCCCATGCAGGGACAGAAATGTCATTTGGTGGGAGTTTGAAACTTTGACTAGAAGAGTCTCATTAAAGAATTCAGTGCCCCTCCATTTCCTCCTTACATAGCTTCTGGCTTTTGCAGGTTTTACTGTACTTGGGATTGTGGTTAACCTACTAACCGTCCCATCCACCTGTATGCGATTGTGTGTGGCCTTCCTGATTTGGCATTGTTGAATATTCATATACATATGGTTTAGCAAGATATCATGAAACGTGGTCATTTGAGTATACCTTTCTCTTTGATTCCAAATGACTAGCAGTGGTAACAGAAGGTGGGATGATGTCAGAAATTACTACTACACACATTGCTCCAGCATAGAGAGATTGCTGCAAAGCAAATTTTCTTACCTCTCATTCCGTTAGCAGTGCTTTGAGTGTCTGTGCCAGATCTTTGTTTTCCATGCCATTCTTTTATCAGAATCCAACCTTCCTTACTTAGATTCATTTTCCCCTCTCTACTTTTCTCTTTCCACAACCTCAGAGGACTTGAGCTTGTTCACAAACTTGACTACTAACCAAAAGACTGGAGGTTTGAATCCACCCAGAGATACAATTTAGTTTTCCTTGAAAGACAATTCTTGTAGCCTACTTTTTAAAAATCAGCCATTGAAAACCCAATGGCATCTACTCAGAGTCAACCCTGTGGTAACCAGTTACTCATGGTCCTACAATGCCATCAGATACTTTTGTTATTTGTTGGGCTGTGGGGAACAGAAGGATTTCTCTTAAATTGTCTCCCCAAAATATATGCCAGATTTAGCTTGAGAATGACTGTTCACTAGACGGTCAGCGAAAGTAGGTCAGAGGTTATTCTCCCTGATATCATCTATCTAGACTGTATAGTTTGACTCACCCTAAGTAGGGCCCACTCCCTTCTGATAAGGATAGTAGTTGTCTGTTTACTTGGAGATACCAGAGAGGTCAAACCCGCCCAAGGATGACCAAGGTTAGGTAGCCATTATGAATCTAGGGTCCGCCCATCTTGTCACATGTGTAACCCTAGACCTTCCCATTCCTATGGGCACACCCCTAGGTCATCTCCCTCCTATTGATTGTATTGCCTATGTTGCTACCCCTCCCTATGACATAAGTTATTGTCTGCTATCAGGGGGCTTGCATGCCTCCCAGAATAGTAATTGTCTGTTTTATTGTATGAGACACCAGAGTGATCAAACTTGTTCAAGGATGAATTGTATTGCCCCTTTCTGTGATGTATGATTCTGTAATCAGATCCCCCTAAAGTGATATGATGCGTGGTTAGCAATAAATAATGAGGCTCCCTGGTTCTCGGAAGGGTGGCTGAGGAGGACAAGGCAGCTGCTTCTACTCTGACGGCTAAGTCCCCTCCACGAGGACCATCAAGTGGGGCTGAGGTGAGCAATGCTACCATGAATTGCGGCTGACTCCATTACTTGACTCCATCTTTTAACTCTCATGCTCTCTATGACTTTACTATAATCTCTACTTGTTATCACTGTACAATTGCGCCTACTGAACCTGTGATGTTTTGTGGGGTTCCCTCTTCCCTTTAACCCCACACTGGGCTTGCACCTTTCCTTCAACAAACCTCAGATCTTATGCATCACCTTTGGCTACAACGTGAAATGCTAATATGCAAAGTCTTTTTACGGGAAAAAGAAAGCAAGAGATTATATCATAGGTATTTTCTCATATCACTGCATGCTTCGTTAATATTTTAATGGCCAAGTGTTACTCCATTGGGAGAAAGACAGGGCTTTACACTCCCATAAACAGTCACAGTCTGGGAAACTCAGAGGCTGTTCTTTCTTGTCCTATAGGGTCACGGAGTTGGAGTGGACCCAATGGTGGTGAGCTTGGTGTGGGTGTGTGTGGGTTTGTGTGTGTGTGGTTTATTATTCCATTGTGTGCCTTAATTTCTTAAACATTCATCCAACTGCTGAGGTTTAAAATATTTTCTTTTTATGCTGTTCTAAGTAATATTAATAGGACATCTCTTCAATGGATTTGGTTCACAATTTTAACCCCTTTCATTAAGGAAATAATGTAGGAGTACTAAGTTATTTAACATCTGTAAGGTCGCTAGTACAAAATTCCCAGCCAATTTCCAGAATCTGTAACAACTTATAGGCTCATTAAGGGTCCACTTAGTTTCCGTGTCACAACACCCTAACCTCACTGAGAGTAAACTTTTAAATCTTCATTGTATTGGAAAATGTTTTGAGTTTACTTTGCAGTTCCTTGATTATTAGGGAGGTTCTTTTTCAAATGCTTATTAAAAATCTGTAGTTTCTCTTTCGTGACTTGTCTGTTTACATCCTTTGCCCGCATTTCTGAGTTTTGTCTTTTTCTTATTGATTCATATTAATGCACTATACATTTTGCCTTTAGTATTTATTGAACACATTTGGACTAAAAAGCCTCCGGTTATACTATTGCAGTCATAGTATAATTTACAGCAGAACTGGTTTATCCACTGAGATCAGCTTTGTAACAGCAATGGTTTTCAGTATTTGAAAATTAAGAATATATGCCTCAGAGTAAAGAAAACATTTCTTTTGGAACTTAAGAGTGTATAAGATCTAAATTATAACTGACCTTGGTCCTACCATTCTTCTGTCTTGGTATAGCCATTGATATATATTTGATTTATTTTGACGGCCCTCCTATTGAGTCAAATCTTACTCATAGGGACTGTCTAGGGCTTAAAGCCTATAAATCTTTATAAAAGGCTATAAAGCAGATAACTCATCTTTTTCCTGCCAACTGGCTGGTAGGTGTGAACCACCAGCCTTGCATTCAGCAGCCTAATGCTTACCTGCCAGTGCCACCAGATGGGGTAATTAGAAAATTCTGAGATCCAGGCCCAGAGTAAGTACTTGAGACAGGTGATGAGTCACTTTGATTGAAAGTTACTGGATTCCAAATAAATGTCTAGTAACTCTCATTCACACATGTGTTCAGTTAAAACAACAGCCCCTCATAGATTCTTCTTCTTTTCTTTTTAAGACAATTCCTCCTCACTCCAGGAAGATGAAGAAGTAGAGATGGATGCCGTCAATTGGCAGGCGAGCAGCCCAACCATGAACGGGCATCCTGCCATTCCAGGGACCTCTGCTCATTTCCCCAGCTGGGTCACTTTTGAAGATAATGATGTCAGCTGCCCTTTGTCACCGGTCACCTGCCCTCTGAAGCCAAACACACCACCTATTGCATCTGCAATCCCAGAGGTTCATAATCATTCAACGGGGTCTTCTAAGAGGGAACGTCCCAAGAGCACTTTGGTGAACGTCTCTAAAGTCCAGAAGCTGGACATTTCTTCCTTGAACCGCCCACCTTCCATAACTGAGGCTCCCCGTTGGAGGGCAACCAACCCATTTTTGAATGAGACTCTACAGGATGTGCAGCCCTCTCCGATTAACCCTTTTAGCGCTTTCTTTGAGGCGCAAGAGAGACTCTCCCAAAATAGTTCCATTTCTAGCACCACAGGCAAAAGCCACAGAGATTCCCTCATTGTCATCTACCAGGATGCTATCAGTTTTGATGACGACCCCAGCAAAAACCAGGCACACTTGAGTGCAGTCGAAAAACTCAAGCAGCTCCAAATTGATGATCCTGACCACTCGGGCAGTGCCATGTTACCAGACGACGACCCAGTAGCCTGGATTGAACTAGATGATCACCTACCTGCACCAGCACTGTCCCAGCCCAGGGCTGGATGGCCAATGATGTTGAGGATCCCCGAGAAGAAAAACATCATGTCCTCCAGGCACTGGGGCCCCATCTTCATCAAACTTACAGAGAGCGGTTATCTACAGCTGTACTATGAGCAGGGCCTAGAAAAACCATTCCGTGAGTTCAAGCTGGAGCTCTGTCATGAGATTTCAGAACCTCGGCTCCAGAACTATGATGAGAATGGCAGGATCCACAGCTTGCGGATCGATCGTGTCACCTATAAAGAGAAGAAGAAGTACCAGCCCAAACCCGCTGTGGCCCACACAGCAGAGCGCGAACAGGTGATTAAGCTGGGCACCACTGACTACGACGACTTCCGGAGTTTCATCCATGCCGTGCAGGACTGTCTCATGGATCTGCCCGTGTCGTCCATGGACTTGAGCACCGTGGGCTTGAACTATCTTGAAGAAGAGATCACAGTGGATGTCAGAGATGAATTCTCTGGCCTTGTGAGCAAGGGCGATAACCAGATTCTCCAGCACCAGGTCTTGACTCGGATCCACATTCTGAGTTTTCTCTCTGGGCTCGCAGAGTGTCGCTTGGGGCTCAATGATGTCCTCATCAAGGGCAACGAAGTTGTCTCCCGGCAAGACATCATGCCGACCACCACCACCAAGTGGATCAAGCTCCGCGAGTGCCGTTTCCATGAATGTGTGGATGAGGGTGTATTCAGCAGTGCACGGGTTATTCTGTTCAACCCTTTGGATGCGTGCCGGTTTGAGCTAATGCGGTTCAGGACTGTCTTTGCCGAGAAGACCTTGCCTTTCACACTCAGGACGGCAGCAAGCATCAATGGGGCCGAGGTGGAGGTGCAGAGCTGGCTTAGGATGTCCACCGGCTTCTCCTCGAACCGTGACCCTCTCACTCAGGTTCCCTGCGAGAACGTGATGGTCCGCTACCCTGTGCCCAGTGAGTGGGTGAAAAATTTCCGCAGGGAAAGTGTCTTGGGGGAAAAGTCTTTGAAAGCCAAAGTGAACCGGGGGGCAAGTTTTGGCTCAACGAGTGTGTCTGGTTCTGAGCCTGTTATGCGAGTAACTCTGGGAACTGCCAAGTATGAGCATGCTTTCAACTCCATTGTGTGGAGGATAAGCCGATTGCCTGACAAAAACTCAGGTAGGTAGCGGTTTTCTTCTGGGGAAACTGCCATGTGGGTCCAGAAGAATTGGGATCAAAGTTCTGAATCCTACTCCTGAGAACAGCATTTGTGTGGCAGGAACAGTGATGGAGGAATCAGACCAGAAAAGTTCACTGTCTTTTCACCACCTTATTCTCATTCATTCATACGCTCAGTGCCACCCAGTTGATTCTGACTCATAGCAACCCTATAGAACAGGGTAGAACTCCCCTGTGGGTTCTTGAGACTGTAACTCTTATGGGAGTAGAAAGCTTCCTCTTTCTCCTGTGGTTTCGAACTACTGACCTGGAAGTTAGCAGTCCAATGCATAACCAACCACTATATGACCAGGGCTCCTATACTTTCAGAAAGCCGTATTACTTTTCTCTGCTAAGCAGAATTCCAGGGCAACTTATTAATGCTTATATATTTTTTCTAACTTAATAAATTATAAGCTCTGGGTTCTGAAGAAATATCTGTCTGTCTATGATGGGGTATAGGTAACAGGCCAACATGTGGCTCAAAATAAAAAAACAGACTCACTGCCATCATGTCAATGCTGACTCACAGCAACCCCCTGTGGGTTCCCAAGACTGTAACTGTGTATAGGAATAGTAAGCCCAGTCTGTCTCCCAAAGAGCGGCTGGTGGTTTCAAACTGCCGACCTTGAGGATCACAGCCAAACTCCTAACCACTACAACACCAGGGCTCCTAACATAAGGCTAGTCATCTGTAAAATACGTGTGAGAAGTGAACTTTATTATTCCAGCTACACTGTATAAGGCCTGTCAATCATAACATCTCAAACGCAGAATTTGGCACGCAGACTTGGGGATGGAGAAGTGTCCCCCGATTAGACTGAAGAATCAACCAGGCCTTGAAGATCCAAAAGGACCTAAATTCTATCAGGAAAAAGGTGAAGGAAGGGATGTTTTATTTAAACCGCCACCACACACTAAAGAAAAACCAAACAAAAGCATCAGCCCCACTGGCCTGCTCCCAGCCGTTGGACAGAATGGCTGGGAGGTGTTTTTGTGCTGGGTGTTTCTGAAAGGCAGTGACTTTCCTTGTGGGCCCACTGAGCTTTAGGGAAATGACAAACCTAGCGAGCAGTCTAGGCAGTATGAATGACTGAGAGCATCAATGCCCGCGTCCCTCCGTGCTTTTAAAGCACTTCTCTTCTTGTTTATAATAAATGTTTTCCATCTGCTACCAAAAGTGGATATGATGGCAAAGTGTGGAAGAACTCTGGGTTCATAAGCAGATATCCTACACACTGCCACTATGGAATTATTGCAGTGTGCTTGCTGTTGCTGTTGTTTGTTGTTATTGGCTGCCACCGAGTCAGTTCCAACTCAAGGTGCCCCTGCAACATACAGCTGAAGGAAACGGGGCCGGTCCTGAGCCATCCTCACAATTGTTCTTGCAGCCACTGTGTCAGTCCATCTTGTTGAGGGTCCTCCTCGTGGCCACGGCCCCTCCAGGGGCACACACAATCCCAGCAAGTAGGGAGGGTGACGTCCTCACTGTCTCTCTTCTAGAAAGGGCACACCCTCAAGGAGGCATCGCCAGGCTGCGACCTGATTGATAGGTCACAGGGTATTTTCAGTGACCATCTGTGCATAATAACGCTGGACAATAATTAATCAAGTCCAAAGAAGAACTGATGCATTTGAATGATATTGGAAAATAATATTGACTATACCATGGACTGCTAGAAGAACAAACAAATCTTTTTTTTTTTTTTTTAAGAAATACAGCAAGAATACTCCTTAGAAGCCAGGAAAACACCACCAGCTCACATATTTCGGATGTGCTCCCAGGAGGGCCCAGTCCCTGAAGGCCAGGCTTCTTTGTAAAGCAGGGGGTCGGCACAAAATAGGAAGGTCCTCAATGAGCCGATCCACCTCTTGATGATTGCCACAGTGGACTCAAACATAATGCCAATTGTGAGAATGGTGTAGGCTGAGGCAGTGTGTCATTTCATTCTGGAGGGTCACCAGGAGTTGGAGCCCACTCAACAGTAGCAAGCGGTGTTGGGATGTGCTGGTAAGAGGCGGTCCAGTGTGGCCACCTCTCCAGGCATGCATCCACACACCAGGCATTGTGTGTCAGGCAGTGGTGTAATGTGGCAATTGGAGAGATGGTTAAGCCTCTGTGTTTGAGGATCCTTTTGCCAGCCCATTGCTATACTAACTGAATGGTTAAGACAAGGTCTTCCTCTCTTGCTTCTTCTTTTCTCCTGGAGTTCGCGCTGTTTTCTGCTTTGTTTTCTCGGTGGCAGCCCACAGCCACGGGGCTGACGTGGCCAGGGAAAAGGAGAAACTCTGACCTCCTCCCCTTTGTTACTGGAGCCCGTGGGAAAAGAGAACTAACCTCTGGGTGGGGAAAGCAATACGATGAGAAAATTGGTGGGTGGCTTGGGACAAGGAAAGTGGGTGTCAAATTTATACTTATTGGAATGTTTAGCTTTTCAGTTTTCTAAGCATGATTCAGATGACTTCATTCTGGGTTTATTGGATTGTCAAGCCGAAAAGACCCTTGGGACTAAGGCCCAGGAGGATGTGACTCATCTGCACTCACGTGGCTTCCCCCGGAGGTCTTTTCACTGTGTCCTATCCGATGACACCAACTAGACACACCGTGAACTAATTCCCAGATGAGAATAGAGATCTGCGGTTTTCCCAATAAGTCACATACACAATAAGTCACATACACACGAGCTCAGTTGTTTTGAAGTGCTTTTGCTTAAATATTTCACAGTGCGACATGAGGGTTATGCCTTATAAACAAAAAACGGCTAACTGACTAAGCAAAAAACTGGCCGTGGGGGTGGGAAATGTTGGCAGGAATTGATAGCTCGTGCCCTTGATCAAGCTCCCCTTGAGGCATCCTATGCCCTCCTCGTCATCGATTTTAGATCATTTGTTCTTCCCTTGTCCCTGGGCAGCAAACCCTTCCTCTAGTGCTTCCCAGTGCAGTCAGTCGGGAGAAAGAGGAGGCTTTCTACTACCATGAGATTTACCATCTCTGAAACCCACCGGGCAGTCCTACCCTCTCTTAGAAGGTACTAGGGATCAGAATTGACTTCATGGCAGGGAGTTTGGTTTGGCTTTTACCTTGTGAAAGGTATATTAAAATTCAGGACAGTACAATGATATTTGGGGATATTTCTCACTTAACCCCCCTACCATCATTATTGCTTTTTATATTGTGGTTACTCATTATTTTTAGTCTCGTACTGCTTTTGGCCAAAGGTAGCCTGTTGTCTTAATTCAGGAAATTCATCGCACCCTTTTCTGGAGACTCCCTAGGTGTGCAGGATCTGAATTCCAGTCAAATTGCAAGTTCACAGCCCTTGCTGGTGGTCACGGTGCCCAGCTCCCACCCTCTGCATCCAATGATTGGTCTGGATCGTTCATCAACCACTGAAAGCTGAGCTCTTCTCCACATCCACGGAATGGTGCTTTTGCAGCTTAACTTGCATAACCCTCACCCCGCTGACGGTGGAGGAAGCTGGCCCGAACCTTCCATGCCTCCGCCTCAGAGTGGCCACACAAACTCAATCATGGGTGGCATTGGCCAGCAGGTTGGGTGGGGACCCCTGGCCTTCCTGGCACCCCAAATCTGCAGCCACAGCGGGATTTGTTTTCAAGTCCAGCTAAGTCACCAAGTTACCACCTTGAATCCCAACAAGCCTGTTGCCCGAGGCCCAGGTCAGCAACACACATGCACCGTTCCCTTCTCTGCACTCCCCGGGGTCTTCCTGCCCACACTCAATTTTTCCAGACCTGAGGTGGCGGCCTGCAAAGTTCAGCTGCTTTCCCATCTCCTCCAGAAGGAAATAAAGCAGTCCACCGGCATAGAGCATCCCTGTTGGCATAGGGGGTTACCTGTTGGAAACTGCCAGCCATTCTGAGTGAGAAATAAAGACTCTCTATTCGAGATTTACAGTCTCAAGCCAGTCAGGGTGCAGGAAAGCACTGATGAAATGTACAAATTTCCTCTAGTTCTTTAATGCCCTCCCCCCCACTATCATGACCCCAATGCTACCCTACAAATCCGGCTAAACCAGAGCACGTACACTGATACAGATAGGAGCTGGCAGCAGGGGATCCAGGACAAATAAACCTCTCAGGACCAATAAGAAAACTCTGGACTTTGTTACATTTTGTCAACTGCATCAAGGAAGAGCTCATCATCTTTGGGCTTATTTATTTCATTACCAGGAGTTTAACTATACTCGCTTTTAAAATGGATGTTCCTATCTGTCCACCAGTTCTCCAGATTGAGTTTTTGAAGAAGAAATTAGGAAGGAATGTTGTTTTCATAGCTTGCTGTGCATGAGAGAAGGGGGGTGGATTTTGTAGAAAAAAATAATTTCTCAATCTTCCCAACAAGTATACAATTGAAATTAGATAAAAACTATTGTTTATGTTATAAGGAAGACTTCTTTTTTTCTGTATATGAAGGTATTCAGAAAATGCATGGAAAAGTAGGATGGAACGATAGTAGCATTTTTCCCACAAACTTTTGGAAGCTCCTTCATATTTTGAAGTGATCTGACTCTATAGAAATAGAGGTGAATTGACCTTCCTGACACCATTGCTGAAGACAAAGTGGGTGAATAAGGAAATGCGGTGAAGAAAGCTGATGGTGCCCGACTATCAAAAGATACATCGTCTAGGGTCTCAGGGCCTTGAAGGTAAACAAGCGGCCATCTAGCTCAGAAGCAAAAAAGTCCACATGGAAGAAGCACAACAGCCTGTGTGATCATGAGGTGCCAAAGGGATCAGGTATCAGGCATCAAAGAACAAAAAATCAAATCATTGTGAATGAGGGGGAGTGCAGATTGGAAACCCAAAGCCCATCTGTAGGTAACTGGACATCTCCTTACAGAATGGTCGTGGGGAGGAGACAATCCAGTCAGGGTGCAGTATAGCAATGATGAAACATACTACTTTCTTCTAGTTCCTAAATGCTTCCTACCCCTACTCCCCCCCATCATGATCCCATTTCTGCCTTACAAATCTGGCTAGACAAGAGGATGTACACTGGTACAGATAGGAACTGGAAACACAAGGAATCCAGGACAAATGAACCCTTCAGGACCAGTGGTGAGAGTGGCAATACCGGAATGGTGGAGGGAATGTGGGGTAGAGAGGGGGAACCGATCACAAGGATCTACATATAACCTCCTCCCTGGGGGACCGACAACAGAAAAGTGGGTGAAGGGAGACATCAGACAGTGTAAGACATGACAAAATAATAATTTATAAATTATCAAGGGTTCATGAGAGAGGGTAGTGACAGGGAGGGAGGGGAAAAATGAGAAGCTGATACCAAGGACTGAAGTAGAAAGCAAATCTTTTGAGAATGATGACGGCAACAAATGTGCTTGACACAGTGAATGGATGTATAGATTGTGATGACTTGTACGAGCCCCCCAATAAAAAGATGTTAAAAGACAGGTGAGTTGAAAGCATAGTCAGAGCCCAGCTGAGTTTTATGCCCAGATTTACCACCTGATGCCTGTGGGACCTCCACCATTTACTCAAAACATTTAAGGCAGCAGTTCTCAACCAGGGTCACCCGATTCATCACAGTAGCAAAATTAGAGTTATGAAGTAGCAACAAAAATAATTTTATGGAACTGTATTAAAGGTTCATGGTATTAGGAAGGTTGAGAACCACTGCTTTAGGGGAATCCTCATCTCCAAAACAGGTTGGTTCAGAATGAAATGACATGATTTTTAAGTGCTTAACATAGAACTTGGCATGTAAAATGTGATCAATAAATGGTGAGATCACATCTGTGATACATAATTGTTTTTTTTAATACAGAATGGATACACTTTGAAATGTAGTTTTTATTATTACCGTATCTTAAGTTCCTTTCCTAAAAACCAGCAGAAGCATTTTAAATTCATTTTTCAGAGTATTGCTCTCAGAAGTAGCTACTGAAATATGTTAACTTAAAAAAATAAGAAATATGTTAACTTTGTGAAATAGAGGGAAACAAATACTTGGTTGTGTCATATTTACCTGGGAGAGTGTGTTCATTTTCTGAGATTAAAAAGCCCTGGCCAGACCAATAGAATTGGAATTGTTTCTTTGGGGAAACTTAGAAACGAGGAGGCTGTTTCAATTATAAAGTTAAATCAAGGTCATTTTGTGTTTATCCATAGCTCGTTGCTGGGAGGGATTACTACTACCCCTTCCCTCTTACCCCCTGTCATCCTGCAGATCAGGGGCTGGGCCCCATGAGGTTCTTTCAGACAAGGTGAAGTGGGATTGCTCTGCAAGTGTCTAGCGTTGGTCTGAAGCAGTCCACTTTTCTTCCCTAAGCCTCAGTTTCCTTATCTGTAGACTGAAGAGAGTATTAACAGCCTCAAAGACTTGTTAGAAACAGTCAGTGGGAGAATACGAGTAAAGCATTTAGTACAATACCAGGCACTGCAAGTTCAACAACTGTTTCCTGCTAGGTCTGATGAGTGGTGATGGTGTCACCATGGTTTTCGTCACTGAACTAAGCTCTCTTTCTCCTCAGAAACCACCCTCAGGTGCACATCAAGCCTTAAGTGTACAGTCCAAGAACAGTGGAATTACTCATATGTTTATAGAACTATTGAGTCACAAAAATTATGCCTATCAGCATAGACCAAGAGGCGGTTGTTTAAAGAGAGACTGAAGAGTTTAAAAAGAGTCCTGTAGCAATGGGGTTATGAGTTTGGCTGCTCTAACCACAAGTTCAGCAGTTCAAACCCACCGGGCAGTTCTACTCTGGCCAATGGATTTGCTCTGAGTTGAAACCTACTCAATGGCAGTGAGTTTGATTTTTGTATTCAAAAGGTTTAAAATTAGGAAAGGTGTATGTCAGTGTTACATCTTTTCACCATACTTATTCATCATAGTTGGTAAGCAAACCATCCAAAAAGCTGGGCTGTGTGAAAATGAATGGGGCATCAGGATTAGAAGAAGGCCTATTAACAACCTGTGATATGCACATAGCTCAGTCTTGCTTGCTGAAAGCAGAAGAGGACTTTGAAACACTGATAAAAATCAGAGACTGCAGCCTTCAGTATAGATTACAATTCAATGAAAATAAAACAACTATTCTTACAACATCATGATGAATGGAGAAAAGATTGAAGTTGCCAAAAGATTGCATTTTCCTTGGACCCACAATCCATGCTTAGGGAACAAGCAGTCAAAAAATCAAACAACAGATTGCTGTGGGCAGATGGGCTGCTCAAGACGTCTTAAAAAAAAAAGTGTTTAGGAACAAAAATGTCATTTGAGAACTAAGGTGTGCCTAAACCAAGCCATGGTATTTTCATGTGCCTTGCACACATGTGAAAACTGGGCAGTGAATAAGCGAGACCATGGAAGAACTGGTGCATTCGAATCTTGGTGTTGGTGATGAATACTGAACGTGCTGTGGACTGCCAGAAGAACAAACCGATCCGTCCCAGAAGAGGTACAACTAACATGTTCCTTAGAAGCGAGCATGATGAGGCTTTGTCTCGAGGGCTGCGGACATGTGATCAGAAGGCTATCCTGCTTGGTAGAGTGTCCTCGGAAAAGATGGATTGTCTGTGAAGATGGCCCAGGCGCAGGCAGTGATTTGATCTCTCTCCCACAGGGTCATTGTGAGTTGGCTCCATGACACCTATCACCAACTGTGTCATTGTCCAACCCCCCCCCCCCCTTTCTGACCTCCCCCCAAGATCCTCACATTACAGATGAGGACGTGAGCTTGGGAGAACAGCGAGTTTGCCGGGGGTATCTGTTACTTACAGGAGAGTTGGACGTCCAGCCCAGCTAGTCTGACTGCTGGTCCACTCTTCCACCCAGCATGTCACATGAGTCTTATCACGTGTGCTGCTTATACAGTTTTTGTTCTGTGCATGTACCATTCACCCAGACAAACATGCCGAAAATAGTCTTAGAAACAATGATGCGCTATTAAAACGATTCAGTGAATCTTTGCCAGGAGATGGGTGGTTTCGTTCCAGAAGGCTATCATTGATGTTCTGGTTTTGTTTGACTTACCATGATGCATTGCTGCTGACAGTGTTCTCCGGGACATACAGCCATGGAAGCATCCCACACGGACAGCTCGGTGGCACGGGTGGCCGTCTTCAAGTTGTGCAACTATTCTTGCCCTTCTTTTCAGAATTGTTCCTCCTCCATCACCAGGCCCTTTGTTAAGCTAGACTGTTGTTTGGTTCTAAGGGTTTGCAGGGGATGTTTTTCGTCTAAGGTTTAAATATTATCTCATGTCGTTAATTCAGCCAGAGGAAGGAAAATGACACTAGAAAAGAAAATCAAAACTAGATTTAAGAAAGACCCCTAGGAAAGGTGATTGCACAGCCCAAAAGAAGGGCTTATAGTAAGGAACACATGCTTGATGACTCAGTGGTATCCTTCATGCTTTTTAATGACAAATATCATTGATGTTTTATTAGGTGTTAAGTGCCAGTCTCTTTTATTCCTTTCTCCCAGCCTACAGACCCTATTGCTTAGTACTGATGCTGCATTCAATTTTCACCCTGAGCTGAGGAGATGAGCCCAGCTTCTCAGGCCATGGTTTTATTGCTAGGATACCAGGCTACTGTAATCAGATATCATTCTTTCAAAGCATGGAAAGGCACACAGAGCATATCTTCTGACTGAGGCAAACCCTCAGCTTGGCAGTGGGCACTCTGAAAGACTGGCAGCTGCAGGGCTTGTGGGTACTGTTAAGGAGTCCCTGGACAGTGCATTGGTTAGTGTGCTCAGCTGCTAACTGAAAGGCAAGGAGCTCCAGCCCACCCACCTCCGAAGAGGTGACCTATTCAGAAAGTTAGCCATCACAAACCTGGGCCATACCCCACTCTGAGGGACATGGGGTTGCCAGGGGTTGGAACTGACTCATGACAACTGACTGGTTGGCTGGTTCTTACTGAGGTGGCTGCCCTGGCGTCTCTCCTGGTTCCTCCAGAAAGAACCTCATCGTTTGATTCTTTGTTTTCTTTTCACAGCATCTGGTCACCCACACTGTTTCTTCTGCCACCTTGAACTTGGCTCTGACCGGGAAGTGCCTTCCAGATTTGCCAGTCACGTCGATGTCGAGTTCAGCATGCCCACAACCTCAGCCTCCAAAGCCGCCATCCGATCCATCTCTGTGGAAGACAAGACCGATGTCAGGAAGTGGGTCAATTACTCCGCACACTACAGCTACAAGGTAGCCTCCGGGGGGGTTCTGGTGAATGTTTTTGACTCCATTTGCCCTCGCCACTCCTTGCCGCCTTTTATCTTTCTTAGAAATGCTTGCTGCAAGTGCAGGTTACTCTGACTGTTTCCGAGGGTGTTCTCTGTGCGTAGCTGTGCATGAGTCTGCAAGAAAAAGCAGTCTGTCCTCGTGAACGAAAGCCGAGCAATGGAATAAAGGCACTTGTACTACAGAGCCGTGAACTTGGCAGTACAAGGGAATGTCAGGAAAAGGTTCACTAACCTAGAACATACATTTCAGCTGCAGGACTGGATTGAATAGCTCTATATACAGTTAGTACACACATGACCTGGCCTGTAGGCTCTCGCTGACAAAATGCCAAAGCCAACTGTTTCTGTAACAGTAAGGAGCTCAAGGCTGCGGGACATGTCCACAAATGTGGGCTTTCCTGGCATCATAGAAAGTGATAGAATACTAATTATATCCCCAGCAGTTAGAAATGCAGTATCAGATTAAACACCAATAGGGAAAAAGAGGTTATTGAAGAAGGGTTGGGGGTTGTTTTTTTCAGTGTGATTTAATAATTAATTGTATATTCACAAGCGCACCCTTTCATTTGCTCAATATGGTAATTTACTTGTCCTCTTAAATGCTCCCTTAAATTGTGTGATCTGAAGCGTTTTAACCAAAAAGGACCGAGACTCCATCTTGTGGTCAGGAACAAAACAGCATGGCCCTCAAATGGGACTCAAGTCAAGCATCCTGACAGGTCTGAGGGTGGTCCAGATGGTGAGTGGACCCAGCTGCTAACTGGAAGGTTGGACGTTTGAGTCCACCCATGGGTACCTCAGAAGAAAGGCCTGGTGAGCTACTTCTGAAAGATCAGCCATTGAAAACTTCACCGAGTGCAGTTCCACATGGACACACCGGGGTCGACATTCATCAGAATGGACTCTGTGGCCATTTGTCTAATCCAGAGTGAGAAACAGAAGGCAGTGCTGAGAGCAGCAGCCTTTATTGAGACTTAGTTGAAGTGTGTCACTTTCACGGCAAGATTCAATGATCAATTCCCTCAGAATTACAGCCGGAGTATTTTGTAGATGTAGATAGAACTCGAAATACTCCAAGGACCTTAAAAAGAATTGGGAAGGTGTCAACCGTCAATGACAAAGGAGTTCATTGTCTGATTAACTTGGCCAAGATGGCCTACAGCAAGCTAACATTATTGGGGTATGGAAGTGAACAGGTACTGCCCCTATCCTTGCAAAGCCAGGTTACAGGAGAGCCCCACACATGTACCAAGGTATGGTGGGAATATCCAAAGCGAGCCGCACCTAGTGAGCCAAGAAAAGCTTCACAGAAGAGATGACCTTTGGGGAGCTGCATGGCAAGCAGTGAGGATTTTCATGATGGAGACGACTTTTGGACCAACCGTACCAGCTCTGATGTACTCAAGGCCGGGAGTTCCAGCGCAGCAAATGCCGGAAACATTAGCAGTGGTACGAGGAGTCTCACGGCATTCTCCTCTCTTGGCTTATTTATTTGTTTACGCAGCATTTCTATTCTAATGTGTCCCTCCAATCTCTATTCCTTACAGGTGGAAATTGAGCAAAAAAGGAGTTTGAAGCCCGACTTTGAAGGAGATGAGATGGAAAATCTCAAGGAGTGTGGGATCCAGTGATGAAGTTCAACTGCAGGCAACCCTGACCCCAGAAGAGTGACAGGATCACTGGCTGAATGACTGATGTTCCAGTCAGCACCTCCGGGCGGCTTCAATGTTAGGAGCAGGGGATCAGATCTCCCCAGAGTTGCCTGTATCACAGGAAACCGGAGGTGGCCTTTGAAAAGGCTGGTTGGCTCCTTGATGCCTGAATCTCAAGGCTCACCTGACTTTTGGAGCTTCTTGTATATTGACGCCTCCTTGTCGCAGCCCTGCTAGCCCAGCACTGCTGTGTGCTTTGTGGTACCTGGTAGGGTCAAGAGATGAACTTCCCACATCAGTGTTTGGCATAATTTCCTTCTGATGTTCATTGTCCCATACAAGAGTTTCTGGAAAACAGCCTTAACAAGAATCTCTGTCTGTCACTGGCTCTAGAAAGACTCAGCATAGGTGCAAAAGAAATTCCTCATTTGGTTCCATCATCCTTCTGTAGATGTCTTCATTCTTTAATGGAAACTCTGTGCAACCATCTTGCAGGCAGCGCGCGTTCTGGAGTGTCTGGGTTGAAACACACTTGCCATCTTTCTAAGGTTCAGCCCCGGGCTTGCCCTCTGGGTCATGATCACTGTTGCTGTTAGGTGCCATCGAGTCAGTAACAACTCACAGCGACCCTGCGGACGACAGAATGAGGCTGCCCAGTTCTCCGCATCCTCACCAGTGGTGTGTGGAGCCCACTGTTGCAGTTACTGTGTCAGTCCATCTCATTGAGGGTCTTCCTCTTTTTTGATAACTCTTTACCAAGCATGCTGTCCCATTTCAGGGATTGACTTCTCCTGATAACATGTCCAAAGTACATGAGACAAAGTCTCCCTGTTCTTGCTTCTAAGTAGCATTCTGGCTGTACTTCTTCAAGACCGTTGCTGGCTCATTCTTAGGCAACATCATAATGTCATGATAAACATTAGAAACCGGCCCAAGAGGGTGCTTTTGCAAAAGGTGGCTGTTTAAGGGAAAGTAACCCTGAGCTTACTGTTCTTCATTCTAGGGAAAAGGGACGTTAATTATAAGATTGTATTCAGTTCAACTTCAGGCTTAGTGGTTCCTCAAATTTATATTTAAAAATGCAGGCCATTTCTGATTCCTGAAAGAAATGAATATCCATATATTATACCTCAGGCATTTGGGGCAGGGAGGGGTGGTGTTGGGGGGAGCTTGTTGGAGATCTTTCTATACCTCTCCACCAATAGAGAATTGTGTGTCTAAGGCAAACTTGAAAGGAATTTAGACAGAAAGGTCACTTTTAAAGCTGTTTTAAAAGTAAACTTGAATAAGCTTTCTCCTCACCTTCTGAATTTGATACTCACAGTGTTGTAAGATCTAAAAGGCAGAAGACTAGTCTAGAAGTAAGGGGAAGCCATGTTTTTCTAGTGCTGGGAACACTGAATCCTGATTGCAAGAAGAGGCGTTAAATCTGTTTTCCCTTTTTCTGTCTCTGCTCACATTTTGTATCTACTGCTGCTTGGTACCTTGTTGCTTTCTCACCACCACTACCACCCCACCCCACCCCAGGAATGAAGGCCATCCCAAAGGGGATACAGTCACCTAACACTTGAGCTGCCCACAGAGTGCGGAGACAGGGAGCATGCTGACCAAATGTGTAGCTGACACAGAAACCAACAAGTTCTCCAGTTCATTGGCTGACACATTTGGCATTCATTTACTCAGCATCCATTGAATTCTAATCACACATGGACACAACTATATACAAATTCCTATGCATTTTTTTAACATCTGAACATAAAACTAAAAGAATCAGATAGAATGTGTATTGAGATCCCATTTTACCAGTTTTTAAAACGCAGCCCGTGAGCACACAGTGGATTGTGTGTGTGGTGCTGTGTGTTGATGAGAAGAGTATTAGCAACACTCGGTGTAAGAAACATTCATGACTCTTTTTTTTCTTTTATAACTTTGAGTTCCATTTTGAGTCAGGAGCATAACATAGTATTCTAAAAGCTATTGCCGTCAGCTAATAGAAATTCACCAGTCCGTACTCTGCTTTGGTTCATTCACATCTGGATGGACGTGGGGTTCAATTCTGGGAACCAGATCTTAACATACACATTAGTTTACTGAATATGCGCAGGAGAACGTGGCTCGGCTGGAATGGTCTGACTGTGTAGGAAATAGGAATGATTCCCCTAAAGATCAGAATGTATAGCTGGGAAGGAAGGTGAACAAGGAGTGAATTTTATAATCACTGATGTATGATAGAAGGATTAGACTTAGACTGGATAGGATTAGAGGGGGGGTCTCAAAGACCATTTACAGATGACAGATACTTGTTTCAATGTAAGAAAGAATTTTCTATTAAGGGTTGTTCTAAAGAGGAAGGGCTTAGTAAAATGTCCCGTTTCTGCAAATGTCCAAACAAAGGTGAGAATGACCTGCGGTTCTAGATGCTGGGAAAGGGACTTTTACATCGGGCCTGGTCTACAGTGACCCCTGCTTAATGCAGATTCAGTCTGGAGAGAAATAGGAATCCGTGACTCTGGCTGCCTTTTTCTTATTTGCGTGGCGTTTCACTTTCTAAAACACTGGACTCCAAAGCATAGCCCTCCCCTTTGTATATCAGAGGCACTGGAGACTCTCCTTAGAAAGCGCCGAGTGAGTGGAAAAGTTAGCCCCGTCGAGCTCATCTCAACACGTTCCTCTACCTGCCTGGCTCAGCGCCTCGCAGGTAGATCTCCGCCTCACCTGCTAGCATGCAGAGGAGTCTGCAGCTTGTTGGGCCTTCCCTTTTTGCCTTAGTTAATCCCATGGCCTTTTTCTTCCACCTACACTTCTGGAACAGCCAAGAGGGGAGGACACCCCACCTGTCGACACTCAGCACGCATATCAGCCTTTTAAAAATGCAGCCTTTGTAAGCCATCACATTTGTTTTACCTCTTTTTTTCTTTTTTTGGTAGGAAACTGATCATAGGTAGCAATTAGGGGTCTGGGAAATAAATACTCAGTGTATTTTGAGACTTACTGTTTTACTAATAACCTACCTTTAAAAATGCTGTTGGGCAAATCTTTTTACTGTGTAGACCCTAAGGATTTGGCCGTGTGTGTGTGTGTGTGTGTGTGTGTGTATGTGTGTGTGTGTGTGTGTGTGTGTGTGTGTGTAACCATTCGTGAGTGTTATCAATAAAATGTGAAAATGCAGGGTCAGCAGTTTAAAACCATCAGCCCCATAGCTATGAGTCAGCATCCACATGATGGTGGTGAGTGAGTTTTTGGTTTTAATTATATTATTAAAGTAGATTGAAGCAAAAAATAAAATGAGTTTTAACAATTCATCGTGTTACTCTTGAACATAAATGTGGCAAAATATTAGTTCCCTGGTATCAAGATCTCTCTTAGGAGTCCAGTGCTTGCTTTGCAGCTTGACAATAACAGAGGGTAAGAAATGTATTCATGGTGATGTTTCAATCAAGAAGGTCTGAGGCACTTTGTGGAGGGTCATCAAAATCTCTTTGCGTGCTCTGGTAAATACAGTACTTGCCATTGTTTGGGGTTTTTTAAATCAAAATTTTATATTTCATTCATATGTAGTGGCAAATTCTGCACCGCCCCCATTCCCTCCACATCCCCACCCCTTATTGAGTTCCCTCTCTCTGCGCTCCTGTTTTGTTGACAGGCTTCAAAATCCCTGTGAACATTTTTTATTTAGCACATTTCTTTGGCATGGGTCTAATTCCGCTTTAATCCAGTGGGTAAGGACAGTAGTTATTTCCCTGGAAACTCACATTCCCAGAGTGTGACCTACGAAGGGAAAGCATACTCTTTGTTTTTCTAATACCTACTACAAAGCTTGAAATATAAAGGGGGTAGCCCCCAAATGGAATTTTTTTAACCCAAAGCTGTGTATTTAATTTTTATTTTACAAAACAACCTTATCGTGTTCAAAGTACTCTTCATTATACTTAACACATTTGTCAAACATGCTATTCTATTCTTGGTAACAGTTTTCAAGCTCACCTGTTTGGATGGCTGATACACCTCCCTCCTATTTTCCCTTCACCTCTTCTACGTCATAAAATCGCGGTCCTTTCATGTCCCTCTTCATTCACATAAACAGTCAAATGGAGTGAAGTCAGGTGAATACGGTGCATGGGGCAAGACAGACATGCTGGTTTTTGCCAAAACCTGGTGCACTGAGATGGCTGCATGAACAGGTGCATTGTCATGGTGGCAAAACCAGTCCTCCATCCACCACAAGTCAGGCCTTTTTTGTCACACAATATTACGTAATCTTTTCAGCACCTCTAAAAGGAAAGTTGATGACCAGTCTGACCTGGTGAAATGAACTCCATATGTATTATGAGTAGATATTTTCATCTGTTCAGGAAGTTGACGGACCTCCAGAATGAGGTTTGTCTTCGATCGACATTTCACCTTTTTTGAAACGAGAAATTTTTTAGTTTTTCGTATATTTGAGTTTTTCCCATCACACTGGCCTTGTAAGCTGTGTTCAACATCACAACAGCTTCAGTGGCATTTTTCCTGAGCAGGAAACAAAATTTCACAGCCGCACGCTTAAATCAGCCATCACAAAAACAAGGTTCAAGCAAAACTGCTTTTACAAAAAAATTTGTTGTGACCAGAGAGACTTCCCAGGCGATGGCTCTGGGTGCACTAACTCAGAGCGAGTTGCTGGTTGCTCACCTAGTGGGAAAAATGCATACTGCAAAAGCTCCACGTTTTTTCTGGGTATATCCTTATGTAATAGGTTTAAGCCTCCTAGATCTTTGCTGACCAGGCAAATATATATTAATAAAATGAAGGTGAAATATTAGGTATTCAATAAGTGCTGAAAGAATAGTGAGTCTTGGACTAAGAGTACTTAACCCTTACTTGCTGTGGGATAAACACTGGATTGCTCACCTCCAGGTCAGCAGTTCCCAACCGACAGCAGCTCCGAGGAGAAAGATGAGGCTGTGTAGTCCCTTAAATTTTCCGCACTTTTATATAGGGTCACCGTGAGTCCTAAGGATCCCTGAGGGCATCTGGGTTATGGGTTGGGCTGTAATTTGCAAGGTCTGCATGAACCATCAGAGGCTCCTGGAGAGAAAGAGAGGGGTTTATGCGCCTATAAAGAGTTACGGTCTCAAAAACACAGGGTCTGCTCTACAGGGTGGCTATGAGTCAACGTTGACGCCATGGCAGTGACTTTGGGTTTGGTTTGGTGAGTCTAAAATGTTTAATGGCAATAGACTTGGCTTGACTATCATCAAATAACAAACCGCTGCCATTGCGACCTTATGTAGGATTTCCAAGACTAAATCTTGACTGGAGTAAGCTGCCTCTTCATCTTTCCCCCTAAAGAGTGGCTAGTGGGTTTGAATCATTAGTCTTGCGGTTCACACTTCAACTCGTAACCCACAGTGCCCAGGGCTCCCTTAATCAAGTAAGTCCATCTTTTCTTTCCCTGAGGACTTAAATGGCTTTCTGTCCCTTTTAGTCCTGTCTCCACAGCCAACTCTCAGCACTTAAGTACTTAGTGTGCTGACCTTAAATGATAACGTACCTTATTCACATTGAAACACATCATTGGGCTCCAGAATATGGGAGCCCAGGTGCTGTCCACAGCCAAGATTATTGAATCAGCCATGTACCTGTAAGTCAAATCTATGGGCCTGAGAGCAGAAGAACGCTTGATACTGCACAGCCAGTCTGCATAGGTCAGCTCGCTGTCTTCCTCAGCTTTAGCCACTGACTGGTGTCAGTGTGCATTCTGGCACCATAGTGAGGTGACGTTCTGAAAGAATAAAGTTGAAATTTGTGAGATGACATGATTTTGGAACTGATTTAAATGGCATACTCAGTTCAGTGGTGAGAAGCCATCAGATAATGTGACATTTAAAACAGGCTTTGGGGGTATACGGTTGATGTGAGTAGAAAATTCCCCAGTTGAGAATGATAACTTTAACTCATCACAGGATGATGCTTATCGGTGAATTCCAGGATAGCTAAAGTTTAGGGAAGTCTAATTGCAAGTTTAAGGATTGAATTTTACAGGAAATTCAAATGAAACTGCCAGAACATTAATTTTTTTAAGTGCTACCAATTATAAGCATCATTTTTAGTAAGATTCATTGCTAAGTCTCATCTAAACGATGGCAGTTCTTTCTATAAAATTAGCCATGGCATCCACACTAAATTCCTGAAGGTATTTTTTAAACAACAACAGTGTCAAGTGCCAATTCCCTGTAAACCAGTCTTCATCATTTCTTAAATCTGCCCTTTGTAAATGAACTTGTCTAGATCATGATTTGTATTTATGTAAAGTAAATGCATAAAACGCGAGGCATCGTAGAAAATGTGTACATGAATACTGGTTTTCTCCGTATTAAGTAATCAGGAATATGGATTTTTCACATTTCTTTTGGTGTGCCTTATTAGCATATGTGGTGGAGGTCATCTAGTCCTTTGTCTTTAAGAAAACATTTTTAAAAAAATCTCTGAACCTACCATTTTAAGCCAATAAAGGCTGTAACTACTCACAGCAATGTGTTTGGTCATTCCAAAAGCATGTAAAGTGATCATTGTACACAGGAGCTTCAGAAAGTTGATGGAAAAAATGGGATTGAAAGGTAATGAGATTTTTCTGAGGAACTTTTGAATCCTCCACACATGTAATAACATGTTTTAAGAGAACAGACGCAAAGGCTAGAATTTCAATTTAGAAAGACAACACGTGAGAAACCACAAAAATAGAATCAGCCACCAAATCTCAATCCTCAAAATACTTGAACCTGAGGCCCCCTGTTAGGGCCTATAATGAAGAAGCTCTAGAAAGCATTGCAGGGATAAACAAAGTGAATTCGATTCAACAGTATTCGTCGACTCTGGTCAAAGTCCAGTGCCAGCAGCAAATGCTAAACACAAGAATACTGGGGATTTTTAAATAAAGTCATGGGTGGTGATCCAGAATGGCTTTGTTAAAGAAAAATCTGGGATCTTATTGCTTCTTAAAAAAAAAACAAAAAACCACTGTTGAATCGAATTCACTTTGTTTAAAGGATATAGTCATGTTGAGTGACTTACCATTCTCCCAACTGGCTTTCAGTTTCCTCAGCTTAAAAAAAAAAGAACTTGGACTAAGTGTTTCCCTAGGTTCCTTTCAGCATCAGATTTACAATTCTTTTGCAAAAATATCCTTTGGTGCCATTGTCAGTGATACTTAGATCAATATTGCTTTTCATGTATACACACGTTTTTGAAATGCTTATGGTGGTTTAGATATCTTATAGCCTGAACAGCCATGAGATTTGAGAATTAGGGCAAGCCATTGGGTCATTTTTCCTCTCCATGCCTCTGCCTTCTACCGTCCGTCCTATGTGGAGGCAACAGAAGCACAGACATTGCCATCATCCTATTTTGCAATGGCTTCAAGAAACACAAGAAAATGAGATCAAAAAGTGCATTGAAGATAAGCTGTCCCCCTGCACTGGCAGTTTGCATGGGGGAAACTGCACAGATCTCTGAGATGAATAAAGTAGAAATAGTGTCTACCCAGAAACTGAAGAGCCACCTTTGGATAATCACTGATGATACATACCCACATCGTTTTACACAAAGATTTGCAGAAACTGAGGGAAGACAGAGTATCCGGTAAATATCCAGGGATTCTACTCTAGCTTTAATAAAACCAAGGGAGAGAAACAGACAATCCCTTCCATCCTTGCTCTTAACACAGAAAAAATGTAACAAAAAGTTTTTAAAACAGTGTCAAAGTTACAAAATCACATCTCGTGGCATTTTGAGTATTTTAGTCTCTCTTCTGATTGTTAGTCAAATATAATGCATCGATTCCAGTTGGACCATCCAAGGAACCCTGGCGCCCTTTTCCTCGTTCACTCCCAAGCCCTTCTTCCCATCAAAGCTCTGTTCTCTGTGGATACTGCCGAGCCACACTGTGACAGACGCCTTAAGTACGGCCACCACACCTCCATACGCTTTAGGATCAGCAAGCACACGCGTATACCATGGAAGCTGTCCTGGGACAACAGGTGTGCAGCCAGATACCACAGCAGCCTATTGGACCACAAAGCTTCAGGATTGTGAGTGGAGAGGTGGTGGCGAGGTTTAAGGGGAAGGAAATACATGGGGCCCTCCAAACCTAAGCCAAGCATTTATTCAACCTGTGTCCACTTGCCAATGGACCGTGGAAAAAAGTGTATTGTATTCACGACTCATCAGACTCAGTGTTTCTGCCTGAGGGTGGTTTAGGAGCACGTTTTCTTTTCTTTTTTTTCTTTTTTAACATTTTATTAGGGGCTCATACAACTGTTATCCCAATCCATACACACATCAATTGTGTAAAGCGCATTTGTACA
>NW_022103915.1:23832235-23840621 GCF_000313985.2 Echinops telfairi
GTCATGGTAGTGGGAGCGGGGAGGAAACCTTTAGGAGCTAGAGGAAGATTGTATTTCTCATCATTGTTACATCGCACCCTGACTGGCTCATCTCCTCCCCGAGACCCCTCTGCAAGGGGATCTAGGAGCACGTTTTCTGACCCTGCCTCTTTCTAAGTATCAGGATGGATCGACCAAAGACTGATTGATTCAGCTGACCTAAGGCTTGCATTTTTCATCATCCATCCTCATTTGATGTAAATTCTTGCACTATTGTGATTAATCGTATGTAAAATTTGTTTTTCAATATGTGCCTATGTAAAAGTCTACACACTGGCTAACTTTGTAGCGGCGAGGTTTTGTTTTTAGTTGTTTGGTTGGTTGTAATCTAATGCCTTTTTGGAGCTTTGAAAATGATCTTAATAAAAGTTTTTAAATAAAGTGGTCTAATGTGAGATTTTGTGAGGTCAGGTAGAAATAGTAATGTTATATCACAAAGACCCATCACTCAATTAATGATGACCAGTAGCTCACATATTAACCAGTGGCCTCTCTATTCACCATAGTTTAATTTTTCATGTATGTGATTCAGTCGATTCAAGGCATTTATTGCGTTCTAATTTTGTACCCAATTGTGTGATGAGTCACAATGGCACAATTCTTTGGAGTGCTTACATTCTTCTTGGTGATGAGGAAAGTGTTCTTGGCATGTTGTCAGCACTCAGCCAATACATTTTCAACCAACTAGTTGATGAGTCCAAGTGATTAGTATCAATAAAAATATAGATTGGGAAAAAAAGCAAATAGTTGGAAAGTTTTCACAAGAACAATGATTTTTCGGCAATTGGTTTAGTGACAGGAAGTCAGGGCTAGAAAGGGGAGTGCAAGGGTCTGTTGGGTTCCCTGGAGACCAGCTACACCCAGAGGAAAGGCTCATGCACATCGAAAGAGAAGATCAATGGTTAGAGAACAAGGTGTGGTAGGGTTTGAATTCAGCCTGAGTCTGCACTCAAACGGGTAAGTGTTATGTAATCACTATAGACAGATGCCTAGAAAACATTATCCCTATAATGCCTGATTTTTAAAAAAATCATTTTATTAGGGGCTCATACAACTCATCACAATCCATACATACATCAATTGTGTAAAGCGCATTTGTATATTCATTGCTCTCATCCTCAAAACATTTCCTCTCCACTTAAGCCCCCGGCATTAGGTCCTTATGTTTCCCCTCCCTCCCTACTTCCCCCTCCCTCATGAGCCCTTGATAATTTATAAATTATTATTTTGTCATATCTTGCCCTGTCCAACGTCTCCCTTCACCCACTTTTCGGTTGTCCGTCCCCCAGGGAGGAGGTCACATATAGTTCCTTGTAATCGGTTCCCTCTTTCCTACCCACTCTCCCTCTACCCTCCCAGTATTGCCACTCACACCACTGGTCCTGTAGGGATCATCCGCCCTGGATTCCCTGTATTTCCAGTTCCTATCTGTACCAGTGTACATCCTCTAGGCTAGCCAGACTTGCAAGGTAGAATTCGTATCATGATAGTGGGAGCGGGGAGGAAACATTTAGGAACTAGAGGAAAGTTGTGTTTTTCATCGTTGCTACATCGCACCCTGACTGGCTCGTCTCCTCCCCGAGACCCCTCTGCAAGGCGATCTCCAGTAACGCCTGAATTTTTAATTTCAGGGGAAAACCTTTTTGTTTTTATTCTTTACTTTCATAGCTATCAATATATATATATATACATTTAATTAAATGTTACAAAAACATTGTGCGCTGTATTATAGGGATTTATTCTAAAAAGACTAGCCTGATCACAGTGTACTTGAGTACTTTGGACTAGGGCAAAGCTCAAAGTCAATCCAGTAATTAGAGTGTATTAGTTTCCTAGGGCTGATATAATGAATTACCATAAACTTGGACATTTAAAGCCCCAGAAATTGATTTCTCACATTGCTGGAAGCAGAAGTCCGAAAATCAAGACGTCAGCAAAGGCTTGCTCTGCAGGAGATCATCTTCCTTGTCTCACCCAACAGCTGCTTGCTTTTTTTAATATGGAGAGCACTTAATTACATCTCCAACAGGACAAAGACAAGACAGAGCCACATCGTCCAAATAAGGGAGGCTATTCGAACAAGGCGAGACCTTTAAAAAGGGCACGGGTGGGCAAAGAAACGCATAAAAATATGATTAATGGTAGATCAATATACCTGTGTTACAGGAGGGAACAGAACCCTGATTAGGACATGGGCATTGGCCCTCCAGTGAGGGTAGTCAGGTCATGCCTCATGTCTTAGCCAGCTTCTGTTGGCCTGTGTTCTTTGACTTCTGGCTATATCACTCCGATTTCTGCCTCCATGATCACATCACCTCCTTTGTGCTATCTCTTCAAATGACCTTTGACAATGGATTTGGGGTCCACCCAGGGAACGCATGACTATCTCAGCTTCAGAGGCTAAGCTGGTTATCACTGCAAACATCCACATAAAGTCACATCCACAGCTTCCAGGAATAAGGATGTGTACATTTCCTTTAAGGGGACCATAATTCAACCTACTACCCAAAGCAAAAATAACATCCTTGCAAAATGACAAACAACTGCTAAGGGAGAACTCACATTGGTTCAGTGGCCCCATGCCATCATGGGAACTCAGCCCTGAACAGAAGAGACAATTTCATAGCCTAATCAGTGTGAAATGGGTTCGTTGCCAATCTCGGGTATACAAAAGCCAAATAAAAGATAACTGTTTTCTTAAATGATAGAGTCTAGAGAAAAATAATTTCTTCCCATTAGCCTTCTCTCTCTGTCTCCCCAAAGCCTTCTTGAACAAGCTTTTGAGACTAATTGGCTAGCTTTCACATTGTTTTTTAACTTTCTAGTATTGTCCTTTCTTTTTAACACCCAAGTGGAATAATTACCCAAATCAATTGTTGAAAGCCAAGCATGCCCCCTGTGTTACTTTGGACTGGGGAGAGCAAGTGTGGAGGATGATCGGTGTAAAGATGAGACATTAAGTGTCCTTCCTATTATTTGTCAGCCCTCATTCCAAATTCCTTCCTACCATCTCCGTCAACACTCCATCTCTGTCCCTCCATTGTGGAGCAGCTTTCGGGATTCACAAAATAGAATAACAGTAGCTGACATTTACGCAGGCCTGCCAAGCCCTGCTTGCGTAGTTTACACATTGAGCTGCTAACAAAGTCAGCAGTTCTAAACCAGCAGCCACTCCATGGGAGAAAGATGAAGCTTGCCCCCCCCCACCTATAAAACAAATACTAATAAATATATGTATAAACAATCTTCAAAATTATGTACCTAGAATTATTAACAATAGTTGATTGAAGACATTCACTTTTTTACACATTCTTATAGTTTGAACTTTTTAACTCCCCATTTTATACAAACTGAATTAATTAAAATAGCTACAATAAATATCTATTATGTGAACAAATATATGTAGTAATAAAAAGGAAAAAAAAGCAATAAAAATAAGTATATTCTTTAGAAAAAGAAAACCAAATAAAACCTCTCTATCAAATGCATCACAAAGCTGTCTCAAGCTTCTTCCTTCTTTCCTATCTTTGTCACTTGCCACCTAGGGTCAGGAGTCTGCAAACTTCCTATTAAGGGTCAGGTAGGAAATAGGCTTTGCAGCCATATGGTCTCTCTGTCAACAATTCAACTCTACTGTTGTGGTCAAAATAACCCACGGGCAGTACCTAACCCAAAATTAAAACCCAAAAGAAACTCTGCTGAGACTAGCAGTCGGCTAGCCGATGGTCTGTAGCTCACAGACTCCCTCACTTAGATGAAAATATGCCCCCTCCCTTACCTCTGCCTCTATTTTCTTTTCGCTCTCATCTACTCTGCAAAGTGCCATCATTTTTCTTTATAAAAAAATAATATAATTATGTTGCTTCCTTAATTTATAATTATTTGGCAGTGCTTAGAGGACAAAGTCCAGATTTCATTAATTCCTTTAAAAAATTGACTCATGGGTGGGGGCAGAGGGAGAGAAGCTAAGGTCAAGGGCTCTATAGAAAGTAAATGTCTAGAAAATAATGATGGCAACATATGTACCAATGTGCTTGATACAAGTGAGGTATGGATTGTTTCAAAAGCTGTAAGAGCCCTCAATAAAATGTTTTTAAAAAGTTGACTCATATTCCATATCAAACCTTATCTCCTTTGACCTACCTTTCTTCTCACCATCTATTTCGTTTGCTCTTGCTGGTAGGTACCATGGAGTCAATTTCAACTCCTAGCAATTGGTGTGACAGAGTATGACTCTCTCATGAGTTGTTTTTTTCCCCTGCAGTTTTTATAGAAGCAGATACCAAGTATTTCTCCTGTAGAGTAGATTCTGGGCTCAATCTGTCAACATTTTGGTTAGCTGCCACTTGCTTTGCTTCTTCTTTAACATTTTATTGGGAGCTCTTACAGATATTATTACAATCCATATTTTCATTAGATCAGGCATAGTTGTACAATTGTTGCCTCATTTACAATCCATTTATTTTAGTTTAACTCCTTAATATCAGCACACCTTTATCCCCTCCCTCCCCACCCTAACACTCCCCTGAACACTTAATGAATTAAAAATTATTTTTGCGGGGTTTTTTGCCATAACTTACACCATCCAATGAATCCATTCACCTAAAATTCTCATGTTTATTCCCCTCAAGTGGGGTTATACAGTCTTCTTTGCTATCAGTTATCCCTTCCTCCCTTCCCCCTCCTCCCATGCTCTCAGGGAAACATTACTCCCATTACTGTTTCTGATGTGTTTATCTACCTTGGATTTCATGCATCGAAAGATCTCACTAGCACCAATGTACATACACAGGTCTAGCAAGACTAGTGAGGTAAAAGTAAGGCCGTAATAGTGGGAGGAGAAAATTTTCAAGAACTAGAGGATAGTTATATGTTTCTTCATTGTTCTACAGCACCCTGGATGTATCGTACCTTCTGTGAGGGACTGTCCAATTATCATACAGGTGGGCTGTGGGGTTCCCCTTTGCCTGTGCTCCTTCATGTAAATTTGATTACTTGTTTTTGAACTTCTGATACACAGCAGTTTGCTTCCTTGTTGTTGCCTCTATTTCTTTTTTCTTTCCTCCCACCCCACTATCATGTTCACCTTTGTTTGCCTCTCAATAATTCCTCTCGGGTACATCACAATTGAGCAAACATCCCCAGGGACCCCACAACACTTTTAGGTCCAGTGTTATCCCCCTGTCCCTGATGTATTGGCTCCCCATTCCAGATGAGGTTGAGGTTTTTGACTCGGGCGAAGAGGTACAGTCATGGAAACCCACAGGGGCAGTTCTACCTTGTCCTATAGGGTCACTTTGAGTTGGAATTGACTCAGTGGCAATGAGTTTGGAGCTGGTGTTTAGGAGTCCCTACATGGTGCAGTTACTCTGCTGCAACCCATTGCACCCAGTATTTTAGACACATTATCTTATTTCATAAAGGTAGTCGCCTCTCCCCATTCTGCCAAACCACACCAGCTTCCCCGGAGTCAGCTTCGACTGGAGGTGAACGTGTTTCAAAGATGACCTGCTCTCTGTACGGTCCTCAGTAACTATACTTTTTCAGAAGTAGATTCCAAGAGCTTTTTTGTTTTTTTTTTCCGGATACCAACCATCTTTTCCTTAAGCCCTTGTCTGAATAAACAGAGCCCACTCCACAAGTCCTCAAGCTGAAACCCTTCATAAAATCTCACCTGCAGTGAGAATTCAGTTATAAAATCAATATTTTGAGTTAAGATTACTTACATAGTGAAGTACACAAAAGCATAGCTAATTCTTCATTAATGGAAATCTCTGGGAGCAACAATTAATTTTTCATTTCTTCCTTGAGGATGTTGACAGCCATCACTGCCCAAGACTACAGCCATCTGAATGCTGTGCTCCAGCAGGTCATGGTCTCCGTGGAAAGTCTCTGCGATGGGTTGTGCAATTGTTCCCAGGGTTTTACTCACGTAACTCATTCAGACGCGATGGCATCTGTTATGTGAGTGACGATGACGAAGAGTCCATGGAGAGCAAAGGAGGCAAGCACTGGATGAGCAGACTGAAAGGGGAAAAAAATGAGGCAAAGGAGGAATCAATGATGGTGAATCTGGTTATGTTTATGCTGTAGGTAATCAATCACAAAGCCAATGTTAAAAGAAGCTATTTCTCTTGATATCAAAATATCAAAGAAATGGGTTTTTTTCTTTAAAAAAATCATTCTATTGGGGGCTCTTACGGCTCTTCATAATAATCCATTCATACATCTATTGTATCAAATACATTTGTACATATGTTGCCATCATTCTCAAAACATTTTCTTTCTACTTGAGCCCTTGGTATTAGCTCCTTTCCCCCCTCCCCCACTATCCCTCCCTAGGGAACCCTTGATAATTTATACATTTTTTCATGTCTTGCACCAACCGCTGTCTCCCTTCACCCACTTTTCTGTTGTCTGTCTCCCTAGGAGGGGGTTATATGTAGATCATTGTGATAGGTTCCCCTTCGCTCCCCCTGACCCCCCCACCTTTCCCTTACCCTCCTGGTATTGCTACTCTCATTATTGGTCCCAAGGGGTTTATCTGTCCTGGATTCCCTGTGTTTCCAACTCTTATCTGTACCAGTGTACATACTTTGGTCTAGCTGGATTTATAAGGTAGAATTGGGGTCATGATAGTGGGGTGTGCAGGGGTGGTGGTGAAAGCATTAAAGTAGCAGAGGAATGTTGTATGTTTTGTCAGTGGTATCTTGCAACCTGAAATGGATGGCTTTTTCCTTTCCTGGGATTTAAAACTTAAAATCTGAAAAATACATATTTAAAATTAGGAATGGAAAGCCTATGTAAGACATCAGTGTAATGCTCACTTTTAGAAGAGCTAACAAAGTCTGAGGATTGTCAAATGAAATAAAAAGTGACATAACCAAAGAAAAAGAGCAAAGCACCAGGCCACCCCACAAAGGTGAACAATCACTCGCAAATAAATAAACAGGCTCATTTCTACCCACAATGCTTGACTCCCTTCCCAAAAAAAGTCCAGAGCAGGAGTTCCTCCTTGCCCGTTGGCCTTGGTCCTGTTGGTAAATGTTCTCTATGGCAAGGCAGCATCCTCAAGCAGTGGTTAGAGCTTTGAAGCAAATGTGCTCCTCCTCTTTAAAGCCCAGTATCAAATGCTGTCAACTCTGAGACGTTCTCTTTATAAAGCATGGGCCTACCCAAGGGACAGAGCTCATGTACCTTCCCAAACAGATGTTACCTTTGGATTCCCACCAGGTGAAGAGAAAACTGGAGAGACATAGCAATAGCTGCTGTCTCTAAAACCCTCTAGATCAGCGGTTCTCAACCTGTGGAAGCGACCCCTTTGCGGGTCGAACTGCCCTTTCATAGGGGTCGCCCGATTCGTCACAGTAGCAAAATGACAGTTATGAAGTAGCAGTGAAAATAATTTTATGGTTGGGGGTCACCACAGCATAGGAATTGTATTAAAGGGTCACAGCATTAGGAATGTTGAGAACCCTTGCTCTAGATCATGGCAGGTCATTTTTAAAATGCCAGTTTCCAATGAGAAGTTTCAGAAATGGAAACAACAAAAAAAGAAGTCTTGAATGAGTGCCTGGAGAGATGAGGGGATGCTACCTCCTAAATCAGCCCCTTGGAAACAAGAAAATGGATTATCAGCAACATCATAGTAATTGTTGACTTTCCTTCTACCTATTGTTTCCCCTTAACAAATCTTACTTTTGCTATCTAAACATACAGCACAAAATAGGTATTTTCTGCTCTGAAACCTCTTATCAAAAAATATCAAAGTAGGGAGAACATCATGTAAAGGCCATGGAATTAAAGGTTAATGGTAGTTTAGAGATAATTGGTCTCCCTGCTTAATGAGAATAGTAGAACATTTTAAAATTTACTATTGAAGATCTATTTTCCCCAAAAGGCACAACATCCCCTCATTTTTCTTTTTCAGCACCTTTTCCCCAACATCTTTTTCATCTGAGTGGCCTTATGATAACTTTAACCAATAGAACACAGTTGTGTTAGTTTGGGTAGACTAGAGAAACAAATCCATGGACACACATATGTATATAAGACAGAAGTTTATATACAAGAGCAAGTGTACATTAAGATCCCAACCCAGTCCAGTCCAAGGCCATAAGTCTGATATTAGCCCATATGTCCGATACCAATCCATAAAGTCCTCCTCAGACTCAAGAAACACATGCAATGAAGCCAAACGCAAGATGATCACAAGCCAGTAGGTAGAAAGGCTTTGGGTCTAGTGTAAGCATCTCAGTGCTGGCAGGGGTTCTCTGTGGCTTCTCTGGCTTCCAAAGTCTGGCTGGGTCCATGTGGCTTGTCTTCTGCAATGTCTCCCAAGGAGCGG
>NW_022103915.1:23842411-23858919 GCF_000313985.2 Echinops telfairi
GCTCGTTTAGGAGCCATCATAGGGCTTAGATAAAATTTCTTAAAAATCGCAAACAATTACAGTACACTGTACAAAAGCAAAAATGCATCTGATATGTAGCTACGATACGTAGCGATGCAGACAGAAGCGTGTACAGTATGAGCCAATCAGTGGCAGTCATGACAGAGCATGCGCTGTTACGCAAAAACCGCGATAGAGTGAAGCCGTGGAAGTCGAAGCGCGAAGTGGCGAGGGTTCACTGTATATAATTACATATTGTTTTTTATTAATCACTATGATTTAATTATGTTCAATTTGGAACAATGAAAATACATCACATATTAACATTACTTCATAAGAGTAGCAAAATTACAGTTATGAAGTAGCAACGAAAATAATTTCATGGTTGGGGGTTACCAGCATGAGGAACTGTATTAAAGGGTCACGGCATTAGGAAGGTTGAGAACCACTGCCTTAGTATCAGTCTACAGAGAGATAGTGAATGAAGCTTCAGACGATTCCTGCCCTTAGCATTTGAGTCTCCCAAACGAAGCCCCAGATGTCACGGAACAGAGACAAGCCAACCTGATATGCTCTGTACAGAGTCCTGGTCCACACACATTTCCTATCCCTAACCATACAGCATAATAAGTGGTTGTTTAGGACAGCAAGTTTTGTGACATGGTGATATTAACTGACATTTACATATTCAATGTTTTTATATTTTATATTGGAAAGCTAGTTCTGTGAAACAAACCGCACCAAACCTCAGTAGCTTAAAACAGAAAACATTTTTTTTTAGACTTTATACATCTCTGACTCATTTGGGGGTTGATCAACCTAGGCCAAGCTACCTTCATGTGTCAATTTTTTCCTGGCAGCTGTATGCTGAGTTTGACAGGGGCAATTTAGTTAGGTTTGTTCCATGTAATTCCATATGTGCTTTTGGAAGAGCAGCCTTACCTGGTTTATCTTAACCTCTAAGCCTCCCCTTTTTCATTGATAGCTTTAAATCTGGAGTGTTAGCTGGATTTTTTCTTTTTCCCCAGAATACACAATACATTTTATTTATTTATTTATTGGATATTTCCTTTTCTTTTTTTTAAAAATCATTTTATTGGGTGCTCATACAGCTCTTATCATAGTCCATACAGCCATCCATGTGTCAAGCACATTTGTACATTTGTTGCCATCATCATTTTCAAAACATTTTTTCTACTTGAGCCCTTGGTATCAGCTTCTCATTTTCTTTCCTTCCTCCTCCACCCTCACTTCCTCATGAACCCTTGATAATTTATTGTTATTTTTTCATGTTTTACACTGACCGATGTCTCCCTTCACCCACTTTTCATTTGTGCGTCCACTAGGAGGGGGTTATATGTAGATCATCGTGATCGGTTCCCCCTTTCTCCCCCATCTTCCCCTTACCCTCCTGGTATTTCTGCCCTCATTATTGGTCTTAACGGGTTTATCTGGCCTGGATTCCCTGTGCTTCCAAGCTGTATTTTTCTAGAGAAGAAAAACCAGTGACATTTATATATGCATAGAAATTTATATTAAGAAAATAGCTCACACATTTGTAGATGAGTTCAAGTCCATGCAGGTTCCATATGCCAAGCTAGAGTTGTATAGCTTTGGGAGCTGATGAACCCAACATCAGCAGGTAGAGTCCAGCCTGGTGGCTATAGAGGTAGAAGAATCCAAGGTCAAGCTTATGACTAGAAAAGTGAATGACTCCGAAGTCATAAACAGGCCTCTCATGACTCTCAGGATCAGAAGGCAATATGGTAGACCATTGGCTCAACTGGTATTTGATGAACTGCAGGATCCAGACTGAACCAGAAGCCAATTAAGCTTTCCCACATGATCTGTATATAGAACAGAGACCACTTTTGTTTAATTGTATCAGGGCTATGACCTAAAGAAGGGTGTTGCATTCCATCCCAATTTTATCCATTAGGGAGGCTCCCAATTGATTGGCCTTGATTATATTGTGTTAGGTCAGGGCATGGTGAATTACTAGATGTTAACTATCAAACCACTAAAGATCCTGGCCCAGCCAAGTTGACTCACAACGTTAACTATCACATCTGAGTATGTCATTCTCATGTGAGAGCAGCATGAGAACAAGAGTGGAAGTGTGCAAAGCTTCTTGAGGTATAGATTTTGATGGCCCACCATCACTTCTGGCACATTCTAATAGCTAAAGTGAGCTCATGGGCAATCTTTGATGGAAGGAGTGGAAAAGTGTACTCCACTATTTAAAGCATTGGAAAGGTACACTCAAAGGGTGTACCTATAGGGAGGGATGGAGAATTAGAGCCATCAGTGCAATATATCACATACTTAGTCTTTATAATTATTAAATAAGTACCACTGTTATCCACTATTTAATCAATAAACCATAAATAATGGGAGTTTCTGGTGAGATGGCTGCTCCCTTGGCTGCCTCATCACTGTAAACAGTCTAAAAGACCAAGCTCTCAAAGATGTTTTAACTCATCATTCTAGCTACCAAATCACAACCAACTGCACATGGACTGGGTCATCCAGTCTTTCCACCTTGAACTGATTTCCTCTCCTTTAATGGGCACTCCGAATCAGTCTAACAACATGGCTTATATCTCCATTTATCTCAGATACCATTAGAAGTCCAAACACCCTTTTTACTAAATGAGAAAGTGGTGTAGGGGCAACACCTGACCTCCTTCAGCCTCAGGAGGGAGAAGGAGAATCCAATTACTCACAATCCAAGACCAAGTGCCATTGGCAGAAGCCATACACACCTCCAGCCTCTATCCTTTCTGACTATATCCTGACACCAACCATCTTCCCATGGAACTCTACTTCTCTACTGAGTTTGATAAGGCATTCCAATGGCCACGCAGCACTCACAGACAATACAACACTAGGGTTTATTAGGGAAGTTAGTAGGTTACCCTAAGGAAGGATCAGAAAACATGGAGGATACGGTTTTTGGATCATAGGAGCACCTTTTTTAAGTTAGTAGCTGCATCTCTCTCTGGTCACAGCCTCTCAGTCACGTGGTCCTTTTGCCTCTGCCTTGTTCCCTGGGCTATTAAGCCCACTGCTTTGCCCTGGTCTCAGTGCTGCAACATCTGGTGCCTCTGCTGCCTTTTCCAATTGAGACAGGGATGCTGAACATGCTGTGCAGGTGTCTCTTCTTTTTGAAGGTCCCAGGATTCTTCCTCTCTGCTTCTGAGATGGCTCCCAGAGGAAGAGCAAAATGCCAGTCCCCTCTAAATGTGTTTCACACAAATCCTATTTGCATGACTCCCGTCAGTCATTTGGTAGGAGTTACAGAGGCATGGATAGAGGAGCCATGCTCAAGCAATTTCACTTCACCACACCAGACTAGCCTGATGTCTATGAATGTAACCCACCGCCCTCTGAGCCTTAGGGTTTGTTATCAATATTCTTTAAATGTAACATCATCTCGATACATTCCTTTCACTTCCAGGCCCTGCCTGAAACCCAGTTATCCTTTAAGGGCACTGCTTCCCAAACAGCCCTCTCCAACAGATACTGCCCTTTCTCGTGCACCATACACTTCTGGACTTGAAGACGTGCAGACTAGTGCATCTTCATAAATTATTCTCCTCCTTCCTCTTCGAAATCTGAAATCCGCTGAAGTTCGTGATGTCAGACTCTTTGTCCCGGATGTTGCTATTCCACTCAGCTCCACATCTTCACTAAAGAGTTCATTGTGTGCCTCTCATCTTCCTCTTCAACCCTCCCCTTGGCATCGCTCTTAACATATAACCAAGCCAACGCTGAGACCACCCAGTTCCTTGACCTCCTCACCTCTAGAGATTTTTCATTCCTTACTCGTAATGATGACTCCATTCCTTCCACTGCCCATTCCTATGATCATATGTTTGCCCATTAATACAGTTTTGATTAGAAGCCCTCCCCTCTGACTTCCAACCTACCTTTTAAAAGTTCTCTTTATCTAATATCTCATCTCAGAATTTTGTTATATTTTCTTAGGACTTCTCATTCATGGAGTCTGTCATTAGTTTTCATTATTCATTACTTCTGCCGAGATACAATTCCCCTTTTGATCCTCTTAGGCTCTAAGGGCCATCATTATAGTCACTCACTGTAGATCCAGGGCAAATGATTTCCTCCCTAAGAACATGACCCAGAAATTGTATGCATCACATTGCATGCCTTGTAGGGTCAAACTGTGTCACATGGTAACACCTACCAGCCAGGGAGGTTCAAGAAGAATCGTCTCTTATTGAAAATAAATAAATTAATTAATTTTTAAAAAAATCCTCTTTTGTTGATCAGACCAGCTACAGCTTAGGCATTCCTTACCAAAAAGACATTCTTATTTGTCATCCCCATTAACATTTTTGGGAAGAGTTCATGATCTTTGCCACATTGGGTAAACCCAGCTTCCCACCTGTTCTAGGTGTGCACCCTAGAACTAGAAAAGCCTCCGGAGAAAAACACATAGACGTCATTCTTTCTGTAAATCTCAAGGGCGTACTTGATTCTGAATAATAATCTGCGTCTTCATGAATGATTCTCTTCCTTCCTCTTCAAAATCTTAAATCCTTGGAAGTTCACGATGTCAGACTCTTTGTCCTGGAAGTTCCTTTGATCATCTGCCATCGAAGATTAACTATTTTGTACCTCCAACTTCTTCCTACCCACTGCCCCCCACTGATACCCTCACCTTGTTTTGTATTGAAAACAGAAAGCAAGCAACCACCTTTTCTTCCCACCAGGAATTGTACCAATCTAACTGCAAAGCCCCACCTCAATTCCAACTTTCTTTGATTCACCCGTTTCTCCTTTCACAGCCAACAACACTCCCTGTTCCAGCAAAGGCCGACTCCTCCACGTGGGGCCTCTCCCCTCTGGCTTTCTCAAGGACTGATGCCTGTAAGAAGCATTTTGTAGTTTCTCACATACCATGGTTATTTCCTTTTTCGGTTGGAGTATTCCCATCAGCTTGGAAATCATCTCTAATAAATCCCACGACCGATCACAGATTACATTTCTGGGTATAAGCTTTCATAGCAAAGCTTCTCCAGAATGTGGTTCCCTATTTGTTCCTCCCATTTTTTCTCACTTCTTATTTTCCTCTCACTTCTCTCCAATTCATCGTCCTCTTGGTTACTACCCTGCCCTGGAATGGCCGCTGTCAATGTTTTCCACCTTATCAAACTCAAGGTCAGTTTTTAAATCAATCTCAGTTCCCACGCTTCATAGTAGCATTTCATACTGTAAAACACTCTCTTTCCTGCAACATTGTTTCCTTAGTGTCCTTGTCTTGGCCACCACCCACAGTCTCATGGTTGGCATGTAAATATTACACATCATTGCTGCCCTGTCTGCAGCTCCATGCTCCCACTGTCCGAATCTCTTTCCTTTGTCTGCTTTACCAGATCTCGTACATTCTCATGGTCGTAAATACCTGTATATACTTAATATTTCCCAAGTCTTTATCTCCAGGTCAGCTCTCAACGCATATGGAATTTATTTGACTTCACCACTTCAGTGTCCAACAAATATCTAAACTTAACTACCCAGAACTCTCTCATCCGAATGTGTTTCCTCTCAGCTTCCCCTAGCTCTAACAAAGCACACCCACATTTTCCCGTCCTCAAAGGACTGCCTGTGAGGGATCTGTGAGACCTCATTTTCCTGAAACCCCATGTCTCTCACAAGGCAAGTCATCATTCCTTCAGGACAGAATTCTGATGCTTTCCACTTCCTTTAACCTCGACCCTTCTCATTCAAATCCCTACAATGGCTCGATGCATCATGTTTTACTTGTATGTTTACTATCAGTCTTGCCTGAGAATCTTCACGAGGGCAGGGAATTTGGTCTGTTTCATTTTGTGCTGTTCCCTGATGGCCTAGAACAGTGGTTCTCAACTTTCCTAATGCCGCGACTCTTTAATACAGTTCCTCATGTTGTGGTGACACCCCCCCAACCATAAAATTATTTTTGTTACTACTTCATAACTGTAATTTTGCTACCGTTATGAATCCAGTGACCCTGTGAAAGGGTCCTTCGACCCCCACAGGGGTTGCGACCCACAGGGTCAGAACCGCTGGCTTAGAATAAGGTCTGATGCCCAGTGAATATTTGTTGATTGAATAGATGAAAAGTACAGTGAGTACCAGATATACAAAGGAAATCATTATGATTTTGAAAAATGGGAATCTGTGCAAATTTCAGAAAATATATTGCCAGGTCTTGGGAATTAGTGACAGCTTTCATCTTTCTTTATATAAGAGAAAACATGCAATAATAAAAAATAAATAATGTGCAATAAGCCACATGGTGAAAATGCTTGATAGCTTTCTTTTTAAGATGTATATATGTATTTTTTAAGAAAACACATTATATCAAAGACTTCATAAAGAAAGAAGATGATGGGGTAAACAGAGAGGGAAAATCTAGCATTATAAATGTGTAGTATAAAAAAAGATAATCACACAATTGATGTGTGTATGGATTGGGATAACAGTTGTATGAGCCCCTAATAAAATGTTAAAAAAGAAAAAAAAAAAGATAATGTAATCACAAACTTAATGAAAATATGAGCCAAATAGGGTACCAAATAAAACAATGTTGTATCATTGTAAAAAAAAAAAAAGATAATCAAATTTGAAAAGACTAACCACTTCTCTTTCTGGAGAAATGAGAAAGGAGATTGCTCTTAACTTTATCGGACAGCTCTGTGGGACTTTTATAAATTTAAGAAGAAGGAAGGAATTAGTCTATTGAGTTAGATGAGTTGTGATTATCAATAAGTATCTAATATGTAGACATTCTGGGACAGATCAAGTCCATTTCTAAGGGCTAACACCAATGGAAAGGTTAGTGGCTTGAACTTACCCACAACTCGGAAAAAAAGTCTGGAGAGAGCTTCTGGAAGGTTTCAGCCTCGAAAGCCCAGTGGGTGCAGTTCTACTTAGAGTTGGAATGAACGACACTAGCAACTGGCTTTTATCCTACAAGAAATCATTTCAAAATGCATAAAGGTGCAAGCATAACAATAATGGTGGCAGCAATGTTTATAACAGCAAGAAGGGAAACAGTGCAACTGGGATTGGTTTAATAAATTATGGTATTGTCATAATATGAAATTCCATTTGGCCATTGGACACCATCGGAGACCTTTAACATTTTACTGGCCTAGGAAGAAGTTTATCATACACTGAGTCTGTGACAAAAAGTAAGTTCCCTGCAAAATGTAAGGTATGAATTCATTTTTTGTTAAAATAGGAACTGTATTCATACACACACACACACACACACACACACGACCTAGTAGAACCCTGGTTAAAGTGCTCAGTGCTAATCAAACTCACCAGCCCCTATTTGGGAGAAGGATGTGGTAGTCTGCTTCCATGAAGATTAAAAATCTAAGTAACAAACAAACAAACAAAATGCCCTCAAATAGATTAAGATTAAAACAAAAACAGCCCACTGCTGATAATAGATTCCAACTCATATACCTTTGGGACAGAATAGAACTGCTCACTAGGGTTTAGAAAACTGTATTCTTGATGGAAGCAGACTGTATTTCTTGATCAGTCAGTGAGTTTGAACCATTGATTCCTTGGTTAGCGGCTCACCCATTGCAATTCCACTCTGGCCAGTAGGGTCACTATGTGTCAGAATCAGCTGGATAGCGCATAACAACATGTAGGCTAACTAGAGATTACTTGCAAGCATAAGAAAAACCTAGGTGAGTTCTGTAGCTAAAGAGATGAGATTACTAGAGCCTCATGCTTTATTCAACATAATTTTTATATAGTGGTCTTTGTAATTTAACGTTTTGTTGTGGTTGCCTTACCCACAAATAAATTGATTTTAAAATGTCATGATTGGTTGAGATTAAAATGAAGTAGGCCGAATATCAGAGACTAAAAACATATGGGAGGGCTCGAGAACAGCCTATATGTGCTGATTACTATTCAATCACATTAAAAAAAAAGAGAGAGATTCTGATTTTATTATTTTTATCCTAACATTGGACACCTACATCTATTAGGTGCTTGTTGAAAAGAGGCTTATTATAACTGGCATTCCATAATGACTGCCTTAGGAAGCCGAAAGCAAAGCAAAGGAAGAGAGAAAGAAGAAACGGGAGGAGGAAAGGCCGCAAGGAGGTGCAGGAGAGGTTAGAAAGGCAGGACTTGGATTTGATTGTCATTTTTAGCTAAGATCAAAAAGAAATATTTGGACACATGAATTAAAGAGGAAAATTGGGGATGAATCCTATCCTTTGAAAATAAAGCCATTATTATGATCAATTTGACTAAGGAGGGTAGAAAATAGGAATCCAAGGAGAAGGGGTGTCTCCTGGGCCTGGGTTTCATCTTTGCTCAGGTGTATTTTATCATCGTACTGATTGTCTTTCACCTCACACGCTTTACACTGTATCAGAAAGCTGAAAAACCTGTCGCTTTAATGTAAGATTTATTGAGTGGTAATGCACTCTAGACTTGAGCAATTACATTACATAGCTGAGTAGAGGTTTCTATCAAGCCTTTTACTGTAAATAATCTGAGTCATTTTAACCTCAGTATATAAATAAAATGGTCAAAAATAAATGAACTCAGAGTACTATACGTTTCATTTCAAACTTGTTTTCCTCTTTGATTCTTAATCTGAGAGCTGAGATTAAAACAACAAAACAGCCAAAAGGTGCTCACTTAATTGGCACACTCATTTCAACATTGCGCTTTGAATCCTAACCTTTTGTCCACAGCACAACATGGTCTAGCAGATAAAGATTTAATAGACTCATCATGTAATTTTCCGTACCATTGATTTACATGGCTGCTGTTCTACCTAACATGACTGAGGACCTGTTTTCCATTGTGCTTAGGAGCTTTACACAGATTCGCTCTTAGTTCACATGGGCCTCTCTAAAGTAGTGTTACAAACATCATTTGACAGGTAAGGGAGGTGATTTAACTTGTCAATGGTCAGAGCCCGGACCAGCTCTGAGGTCTATTAAATTCCACAGTTCGTATCCTTAGGTACTTGCAATCTTACTATCCCTTTCAATATAGGCTTTTATTTTTTTTCTTCTTAATTTATTATGCAATTCCACTGCCACTGGCAGGACTTATTTTTCTATCTCTTTAAGAGGAGTCCAATAGGTTAAAGACAAAGAAATATCCTTCCAAATTTTCTAACACTAGTAATGGTCATCCTACATTTTCTTATTTTATAAAAACCTTCATAATGTAATTTGTCAAGCTAAACTAAAATGTTTGGATTCTAGAGACTCTGGCTAGAAAATGACTGTTCTTGCCAAATTCAATAATTAAATAAGTGTAATTTGGAACACAAAGCAATGTAGAAATCAGTTATTCGAGGCACTTAAAGAAATGTTTTTAATGATGATTTTATGCAAGAAATTATATTTAATTGAGACAAAGTATATTTTAAGTCTCAAATTTGTATGCTTGCAAACTAAACACAAAACCAAACTCCCATCATCGAGTCTGTTTTGACTCACAGTGACCCTTTAGGACAGAGTAGAACTGCCCCTTTGAGTTCCTGAGACTTTAAATCTTTATAGGAGTAGACGGCCTCATCTCTCTCCTGCATAGCGACCGGTGGGCTTGGACTGCTGACCTTGTGTGAGCAGTTCATTGTTAGCCCACTATGCCTCTATGGCTCCTTTGCACACTCTAGATTTACTTGTTTCCCCCCCCCATTCCAAACGATGTTTTCCATATTGTTAACACCTATTTGGAAAACTCAGGGAACAACACCCTCTGACTTAAACCCTCACAGAGTCTTGGACTAAGGGCTTTTTAATCTCTGAAACTGGCTCAAAGAGTCTTCAATGTTGTCTCTTAAAATAGTATGACATAGGACTAGTACAAACTGGAGACAATTTGTGATTAAAGGTTTTTTAAAAAAATGAGGGGGAGTGTGGAGTGGAGATCCAAAGCCCATCTCTCTGTAGGCAACTGGACCTCCCTTTACAGAAGGGTTGCGGGAAGGAGATGAGTCAGGGTGCAGTATAGCACCAATGAAATATACAACTTTCCTCTAGTTCTTTAATGCTTCCTCCCTCCCACTATCATGATCTCAATTCTACCTTGCAAATCCAGCTAGACCAGAGAATGTACACTGGTACAGCCTGGAGCTGGAAACACAGGGAATCCAGGACAGATAAACCCCTCAGGATCAATAATGAGAGTAGCGATACCAGGAGGGTAAGGGGAAGGTGGGGGACAAAGGGGTAGGCGATCACAAGGATCTACATATAACCCCCCTCCCTGGGGGACAGGCAACAGAAAAAGTAGGTGAAGGGAGACATCGGACAGTGTAAGACATGAAAAATAATTTATAAATTATCAAGGGTTCGTGAGGGAGGGAGGGAAAAATGAGCTGATACCAAGGGCTAGAGTAGAAAGAAAATGTTTTGAGAATGATGGCAACAAATGTACAAATGTGCTTGACACAATGGATGTATGTATGAATTGTGATAAGATTTGTACAAACTGCAAGATATGACAAAATAACAATTTATAAAGTATCAAGGGCTCATAAGGGGGGCGGGCGGGGAGGGAGGGGAAAAATGAGGACCTAATGCCGGGGGTTTAAGTGGAGAGAAAATGTTTTGAGAATGATGTACAAATGCGCTTTACACAATTGATGTGTGTATGGATTGCAATAACAGTTGTATGAGCCCCTAATAAAAGGTTTAAAAAAAATGAGTTGTACAAACCTCTCATAATATGATGTAAAACAAACCCATTTTATTAACATATACCTCATGTACAATTCAATATCTTCACCACCATCAACTTTGAGAGAGTTTAAAGTTTTTAAAAAACCAAACACTGCCATATAAACCCATTATTATTATTATTGCTTCTCAGTTAGGCAGAGAATACAAAGTGGCAAAGTTCTCCTTTTAAAAAAAAAATTGCGGGAACCAATTACAAGAATCTAAGTATAGCCTCCTGCCTGGGGAATGAACAGCAGAGAAGAAGGCGGAGGGAGACGTCGGACATTGTAACTTATGACAAAACTATAATAATTAATGAATTATGAAAGGTTCAGGGAAGGGGGAGGGGGGAGGGAAGGGGAAAAATGAGCAAACGATATTGAGGGCTAAAGTAGAGGGCAAATGTTTTGAGATTGAGGAGGGCAACAGGTGTACATATGTGCTTGACTCAATGGATGTATGTATGGACTGTGATAAGAATTGTACGAGCCCTCAGTAAAATAATTTTTTGAAAATTTGCTTGTTTAAACACTCTTGTTAGTTTTTGCTTCTCTCCATCTCATTATTACTTAATCGGTGGCATAGTAGCTCCCTATTGGGCTGCTAACCACAAACCCAACAATTCAAAACCACCCGCTCAAAACAAACAAACAAAAAACCCACACCCAATGCTCCAGGAGAAAGGTGGGTTTTCTACTTCCAAGAGCCTGACAGCCTCGGAAACTCATGGGGCACTTCTGCTCCGTTCTGCTGGCTCACCATGAGTCAGAATTGACCCCACGGCTGAGTTTTGATGTAAACACAGTAATTCGGAGTTTTGATTCTTTGGCTTGCACGCCTTGATTTTTTGACAATCACCCATGTAAAAGGAAAGCCCCGCCCTTGGTCTTCATGCAGAAGTCGTACTTCCTCTCTGGTCTGAGATCTAAGATAACCTTCCTAAGCCTTTCCTTTGAAAATCTCTCCTACCTTTACTTAAACCCTCTACCACCAGAGACAGCAAGGTTCTAGTGAACTCAAATCAGCCCATTTAATTCCAGTTTCAGTAATAATTCTCTACAAAACTGTAGTTGGTAGATTAAATACAGATTTACTTGACCTGCTAGGATTATTAAAACGTTGTCTATGTAGACTTTTCAGTGATATCAGAAACCTCTATCGAGTTGAAGCCATATGAGTGGGAAGATTATAACAGAGATCTATAAATCAAAAGATCATCTGGCATGGGAAGAACATTTTTATAAAACTCCCTGAGCAAGCCTCTTATGCATTTCTCCATTTTCAATTGTCCCAAATCATAGCTGTGATTTAAAATGAAGCCTACATAGCTGGGAAATCAGAGAAAGAGGAAACACATGTAATTAAACACAGTGCTTAATATTAATTACATTTATAACAGAACACCCGGTCTTCTTAGGGATACTGATACTTTAGACTGAAGAAAAGAAGCATCATTGGTTGTAAAATATGTTTATTTTGTTAAATGGGACATTTAAAACATACATAAAAGTCAGAAATCAATAAACCCAAAAGTACCTGTTATAGGAACTGGCAACTGAGAGCTCAGTAGGTGGAACCTGCCAGCAGCCCCACTGGAGAGAGATGAGGTAGTCTGCTTCTGTAAATTTTAAGTCCTGGCAAGCCTCGAGGAGAATTCTACTGGGCTCTGGGGGGCCTGGAGTTGTAATCTATTCCAGGGTAACCAGTTTGTTAATGGGTACCTGTTATAAATCGAATGTCTTCCAAAAATACACATTGAGGTCCTGACCCTTAACCCAGAGAAACCAAGTCCACTGCCTTCAGTTCTTAGCGAGGGCTAGTCCCTGTGTTACAGGGTAGAACTGCTCCACAGCGTTTTCTTGACGAATCTTCTTCATTTTTAACTTTTGATTGGGAATTGGGTGAAGGTTGACGGAGCAGATCAGTTGTCCACTCCGCAGTTGATACCCATTGTGTTTCATCTTGTTACCCTCCGTATTGAGTCCATGCCCTGGTATGTGACTTCATCTCACTTACTTTGGATCTGTTCTTAGCAGAGGCAAGTTCCTGGAAAAGGACATCATGCTTGGTAAAATAGAGGAAGACCCTCGACGAGATGGACGGACACGGGGGCTGCAATAACGGGCTGGAACTTAATAGCCATTGTGAAGATGGTGAAGAACCGGGGAGCATTTGCTCTGTTGCTATGAGTTGGATCTGAGGCACCAACACAACGAGAACCCCAGAATGATGGAGCCTAATTAACAACCTGCACCAAGGGGAAACGAGAAAGAGAGTAAGTGCCTTATTTTAGGAAGCTAGCTTATGGAGCACCGAACAGAACAATGCTATTTAGTGGATGCTCAAAGTATTTCAGTGACCTAGCAATACTTAAATGAATTTTTCTAACTATTGATCACATATAACCTGCAGGTGAGCTATAATTCTCAAATTGCTTGGCAGGCCACACAAAACAATGAGTATACAAAACACAGTTAGTACACGAAAATAATTCTACAGTTCATTATCTTGACATCTTCTTTCCAATGACTGCCTCTTACTAATCTTAAACAATGACCAAGGAAGCCGGAAGAGGTCATGTCAACCTTAATCAAGATTCAAATAGTAAGTCACCCTCCAAACTCGTTTGAACCCTTGAGAAACAAAGTCTGAGATGAAACAACTAAAGCATAAATGGCAACTACAAAAACGACTTCAACAACACTGACTATATTAAAACAAAGCTAGTGAAAATGAGCATGCCTGCCGTTGTGCTCACAACTCACACTCTTAGTGGTGCCGATCCCTGTTAGGGAACATCTCTTAACTCATGTTGGCCATGTTTCCTTTTTCTCTTTCTAACCCTTCTGAGCTTTCCTTGTGGGGAAACGCTGCCCTTCTTATCTCAAATAGTTGATTCTTTTAGGCGTTCAGATCTCACTAATGTTTTTGTTTTCCTAACAGACCTGTGGCTTGGCTGAAAAGATGAGACTGTCATTTTTATGGAAGTCAGTGAGGCTTTTATTCTGCAGCACTCTGGGTGGGTTGGAACCAACAACCTTTAGGGAGCACATGATGGAAAATGATTTGTAGCTATACCAAAAACAACACCACCACCCCTCCCCAACCTGTTGCCATCTAATTGAATCCTTTCTTACTCACAGGGACCCTAGAGAACCTCTCTGTAGGGAGTGGGAACCTTGGTGGTATAGTGGCTACCTGCAGAGCTGTGAGATGGTGCTGCAAGGTCAGCCATCTACATGGTCAGTGATCCACAAGGTCATAGTTCTGAAAGGTCAGGAGTTTGAAACCACCATCTCCTCCCCTGGGAGAAAAACAAGACTTTCTACTCCTTGAAGTGATAAGTCTTGGAGACTCACAAGGGGTAATTCTACATGTCCTACAGGGTCATTAAGAGTAGGCTTCAACTCAGGGCAGTAGGCTCGGTTTTTATAGGGTTTCCAGAGGCTAAACTCTTAATGGAAGACTGCCACAAAATGGAGCAGTTGGTGGGTACTAAGCGCTTATCATCCCCTGGGAGGCAAGCATTTATCACTGACTCACCAGGTCTCCTTTGTAGTGCTACCAGGGCCCTGGAAATAGGTTTTATGTTAATTAGGCTATAGGAGTAAATTCAACTTCAAATGGATCTTATTTCAGAAGAGATTAGCCACTACCACAACAGTAACTTCTACTTTAGAATACCCTTTAAACTAGTTGCCATAAACTTGATGCTGATTACCCCATAGGGTTTCACAATGGCTGATTTTTTTTTTTTTTTTGGAGTAGACCACAGCAGCTGAGGGCATTCACCCCTCCCACTGCTGTGAAGAGCAAATATCATGGGTGGTCCTAATCACCTGTCTACAGTACTCTCAATGCTAACCAATGGCAAAACATTTGTTCATTTAGAGTTGGAGGGAACAAAAGGTGAGGGAATGCTTGTGCAAAGAGAGGGTTGTATGTATATGTATGGAGGCAACAAGTTCTCTTAATATACAGGCAGCTGTGTGGTCAACTGTGAAGCAAGAGAGTGGCGGTGAGTGGATGATCATCAGATGATGTCAGGAGCAATCTCAAATTTTATGTCAATTCACAAATGCATCTCTGAGCCTTACTGAGCTTTTCTCCAGTCCCATCTGCCAGGTTCCGGAGGCTGCTTCATTTCCTCCCTCCTCTGGGAGGATGCCTTCGGTATTTATTTACATTACAGCAGTGTACAACTTTGGCATTTTGTTTTGCCTTTTGGGGGCAAAGTTCCTCATTTCATTCCATGCTTCTCAATTCCTAGAGACAAGGAAACCGCACCGTGTAGTGTGCCCTGTAAACACATTTTCTGTTGCATGTGAACTTTTGATATAAAGTATAATTTGCTTGGGCAGCAAAAACGCCCGTTGAACTGTACACCCAGCACGGGCACTTTGACCCCTTTCTCACTGCAGCTTGGTCGGTCAAGGGAACATATTTCAGATGCGATCGGTCCCTATGTGTTGGGTTTGTGGGTATATTTGCAGTGTTACTAAAAATCAGAAGACGCTACCATGTTTTCGTAATACAATGGTGGTGTTTTTGTTTTTACCATGTCCACGGTGGTTAAGAAGTTATTTAAAGTACGAGAACTAGTAGGGGCCAAAGGTTTGGGGAACTTCGCAGTCGTACCCAGGAGGGGTCAAACGCCTTGGCTGGTTTCTGCTACGGGGACGTGAAGACCGACATGCAAATCGGCCTTCAACCCTTTTACAAAACGAGAGAAGGTCCGCCATCGGTGACAAGTTCTAGCGCCGCGGGGCTTACAGATAGATTTCGGTTCTCGCTCGGAGAGGTGACTCCGCATTTGACATTCTACTCCGAAACCGTGCGCACCACAGGCCGGAAGGAACCACGTGATCGGCCCACCCCCGCGGCCATTCCCACCGAGGCACTCGCCCCCTCCCACCCCGTAGGTCTTCCAGCGCGGGACCGCGCGAAAACTCCTGGCCAGAGGCGGAAGCAGCAGGCCTGGGACAGCAATGTTCCCGGGACTCGCGCCTCCCCACATCGCTTTGCTCAATGCGCGGCCGAAGACTTCCGTCCGAGTGCCAATCACGTGATCACGCGATACTTGGGGAAGTGGCGGCTCGGCTACACTCCTCCAGCCCCCGGGCTCCGCCCGCCCAGCACCCTCCACGGCCCGTGACGACGGCGCGGCCCGCGGCGGCCTGGGCCCCGGCGCGCCTGCGCACGCGGCTCTCGCGGTGTCTCGCGCTCGGCCCCGCCCACCGCTGCCCCCGCCTTTTCCGCCCCTCCCTCCCCTACGCCCTGTCTCTCGGCGGAGCGGCGGCGGAGGCTCGCGCAGCTCGTTGGCTCGCTATATAAAGGCGAGAAGCAGGCGGACCGGACGGCTGGAGCTGCAGCCGGTGGCGGCAGCGGTGGCGCTAGGAGCGGTGACCGGTGGTTTCCCTCCTTCGCGCGGGGTGGGGAGTGGGCAACGCCCCCTGGACCCTCGCAGGGTCGTTGCCTTTTTTTTTTTTTTTTTTTGAAAGGCGATTCTCGAGGTTTTTAGCGCCGGGAGGAGTGCCCCCCTCCTCCTGCTCTCCTCACCGCTCCCCTCTACTCCGTCAGGATCCAATTTTAAGATTTTTTTTTTCCTCCCCCCATCGTACGGTGACTTGGTTCACCCTCCGGGTGTTTTGAGTTTTTGGTTTTGTCTTGTTTTCTTGGGGTTCTCCCCTTCTTGTTTGTGTTGTGTGGAAATGGCGAACTCGGCAAACACAAACACCGTGGTAAGGACGTGGTTCGGTGGCCGGCGGGGGCTTC
>NW_022103915.1:23859230-23866986 GCF_000313985.2 Echinops telfairi
CGGAGAAGGGGCTCCCCGAGCAGCCGCCGCACCAAAACCGCGTCTGGGGAATTGGGCGCGTCCCCGAGATGTGCCGCGATCCACTTTAACGCAGTGGGAGGCTGCTGGCCACTTGGGGGGCCCTCGGCGGCTGCCTGGCCGGGAGGGTTTCGGACCCTTCGCTGGGGCCATTTTACGGTAGCGCAAAAAGGACGAAGGTTGCAAAGTACTTATCTCGTTTCCCTCCGAAACGGGAAAATGGCGAAGGGGAAGCAAAACCCCCATCGTCCCTGCGACTGGCAAAAGCACCGAAACCGATCCTAAATGCCGACAGTGCGCCGGCTTTCGCCCTAAGATGTGCCGACTGGTGCCCCGTTTGCCCCTTTTTGGTTCCTTGCGATCACGTAGGTTTGCAAAAAGCAGTCACATCCATAACCTTGTCAGCCCCCACCGCAATGTGAGCACTAGCCCACCCGACTCATTCTTTTTATTGTGACCATAAAGCACGTCTTTGCCCGGTCCCGAAAGCCGCAGCGCAGCCCGCGGCCGCCCGACACCGTACCGTTGGCGACTCAGGTCGATCCATCATGGCTGCGGCCGCCTAGCCTGCTTTTCAGCCCCTGAGCCTTGTGGTCCTCCTCCCTTTGGCTGCCCTGTTTATATAGAGCCATTGCCGCTCTCTAATATAGACTCTGCCAGGATGGGAAGGTGCTTTTCAGGCCTACGTCACCGCCTCTCCATTTAAACACCAGATCCGGCTTTAAATAGTGAGAGCGGCGGCGAGCGGGGCTGGGAGGTGCGTGCTCCCGAGGCGAGTGGCTGGCGCGTGCAGAGCTTCATTTATGCCCCCCGACCCCCCACCCCCGGCGGCCGCCCCTGCATGGCTAACGGGGGGCTGCCTCCCGAACCCCCCCCCCTCCCCCATGCCTGGTTGGATACAGCCGCTCAAGTGGGCTTTCTTTGTTTGCCAGGGGGAAATGTGTCGAATTTCTGTCTGTTCTATTCTATACCTAGATACACAAATAACATTGTTCTTTTAAAGAGAACTTTGATTCAAATGGTTGTATTTCAAGGGGGTGCATTATTGTCTGAGAATTTAGAGTACTTTCTGCATTAAGTGTCAGCGACCGAGGACTTGATTTGGGTATTTTGTTTATCGAGTAGTCTTTCACGAAGCATTAGAAATACAACTCCCAATATTTTCATTGTTTGGTTTTCTTATTGTTTGTGAATTTGGCCAGTAGACAAAGGAAAACAGCAAGGGTTTCAAAGGAATTGGGGGTTTGCCCGATTATTCCCCAGGCACGATTTTGGATGAGTGGCCAACACTTAGCTGTAGGATTTTAACGCTCACCGTACATTTATCTGTATTATAATTTCTAAAATACGTCTTCCATAGTTGGCAAAAAATGACTGAACATAATTTGCATTCGTGAAAACGTGCTATGCATTTTGGTGTATGTGAAATTTTTTTCAACAGTTTCGTTTTTCTTTCAAAGCCTAAACTGTACAGATCTGTGATTGAAGATGTTATTAATGATGTGAGAGACATATTTCTGGATGATGGAGTAGATGAACAAGTTTTGATGGAATTAAAAACTGTGAGTTTGTCCTTTTTGTCATAATTTTCAAAATACTTTCTTGATCCAAATGTTACTCCACAATTCTCTAATGACGGGAATGTTTGCTTTTGTTTCGGGAAACAATGCAAGTTTAGTGAAGGGGGACTTTGGTTTATAACTCTTGAGTTTCAAATTCCACCCAATCTCTACCAAATACTCTTCTTCTGGCTTTGGGAAAGCTTTTCCTTGTTTTACTTTACTTTTCTCCAGGGTGATAATTAGCTTATCCCAGAGGCTTGTTTTGAGGATTAAATGCCATAACCATATAAAATGCTTGGCATAATACTTGGCAATAAGTGAATGATTATTAGTGATTAACACTATACATTTTATTGTCGAATTACTAGACAAACTTATTAGCAGCTTGAAAAAAATTTTTTTAAATACTCTTAATGTTACCTGTATATGAACTGTTGCTGTGTGTGGGGATTGAGTAAATTGCACTATAGAAGAATTTAGGGTTCCGAGTCAGGTGCCTTATGTGACCAGATGTTAGATTTTTAACATTTTATTTGGGGAGCTGACATCTGTCTAATGGATTTCCTTGGATCTAAGGCAAGATAAATATATATTTAGCATTTGTGATTTTCTGATACAACGACTCGTGAAGTCAAGTTGACTGATTGTGGCCCCTTTGCTTAGAATACTGGCTCTCAAATGTAGTCCTTGTACTCCTGGAAGTTCCCTTGAGTCCCTTTCAGGAGGTCAGCCAGATGCCAAGTCTGAATAACCAAAATCTCTTCATCGTTTTTTTCAATTAAAAATTGTGTGTTTTGGGGGGGAAATTAAAATGGCTAGTTAAACAGGGAAAAAAAATTAAAATGGCTAAACTCATGACTTACCTGTTTGCATTAAATGCTCTATTCTTTTAAGCCATTTCTTACTAAAAGAAACTAAGTTAGGGTCCTGCGAACAAAATTTGTGCTTTACTGCTTTGTAAATCCTCACAGTTTAATGAATGCTAAAGGATATTTGTTATGGTCTTAATTATTCACACAGCCAAGATATGGAATGTATTACTTTGTAACTTGTTATTAAGCAAACAAAACTCACCAATTTATTGTGGTAATAAAACATGTTCTTAGAATGTTTAGACATCTGTGAGCAGCGTTTCTAGTGTTTTCAATACAAATCTGCCTTTGTGAAAGGAGCAATATATAGATTTCAGCATTGAGTAAGTCTAAATATTCAAGTGAGAGAATATCACTTCTGATACAGAGTCGCAGGGGGCAGGAGTAATTTAAACTCTAACCCAGGGATATGAATAACAAAAGAATAAGCTTATGTAATGCAGCGTGAATATTTTGCAATTTTTTGATGCTCTAATGATTGCCCTTGTATTGTGTAGCTTTGTGATCTTGATAGGAAGTACATTTTTAGGTGTAGGAAATTAGACCCAAAGAATTTGTAAGTAGTTTACCTCCGATTGTTCACTATTTGTACTTTTCATTATGAAAATATAGGAGATTGTTTTTTCCTTCTTGTCCTAGGACAGTGGGTCGCGAACCCTTTGGGGGTTGAACGACTCTTTCACCGGGGTCGCCGATTCATAACAGTAGCAAAATTACAGTTAATAAGTAGCAACGAAACTAATTTTATGGTTGGGGGGGGGGTGTCACCACAACATGAGGAACTGTATTAAAGGGTCACCGCATTAGGAAGGTGGAGAAACCACTGTCCTAGTAGAATCCAGGCATTGTCTATAAAGAGACCAAATATCTCCACTTGTGCTTTTTTCCATTGAGCTGTTTTATACACAAACACACACACACACACACACACACACATTTTACCAGGCATGCAGTCACTTTTAGTGGATAATTTTAACAACAAAACCTTTGAACCCTCCCTCAACTTTGAATTCCTAGTGTTTACCACAATGTCTGACACATGTAGTTGATATTCAGTAAATACTTAACAGAACTATTTAAAACAAAATGTTTCCAGACTCTTTTTGTTTTTATGTTTGTATGTATGTATGTATGTTTCAAGACTCTTAACTGAGCAAAAATTCAGTATTTTTTTATTTTTAAAATGGGACTTAATGTTCTATCCCGGCCAATAATTACAGTTAAAAATAAGACTGTTAGACTAAATGAGTCTGTTATTTTATTTCTCAAAGTACATTTCTTCAGGCCTTAATTGGAATCTCCACGATGTGCTGCCCTAATTTTAACGTTTGGACAGCTAGCACTGTCTGATAGAACTTCCTGTGATGATTGGAGTGTTCTGTGTCTATGCTGTTGAGTATGGCTGCCACTAGGCTATTGATAAGCACTTGAAATGTGGCTAGTGGAACTGAGGACCTGAATTTAAATTTTTACTTCTGTTAAATTATCGTATTATATCGGACCATAAAGGTTTAGACATTGTTACTGATAAAAACAGACATTAATTTTGCATTTCGTAGTTGATAAAGGGCTGTTATTTGTTCTCCCTCCCATTCACTCTTTTTTTTTTTGTAAAGAAAAACATTTTACAAGCTTTTATCAAAAGGTGAGGCTGTGAAGAATACAAGGTGTATTAAGTTACTTCATCACTGTCATTTGCTACTGTTATGAATCGGGCCACCCCTGTGAAAGGGTCGTTTGACCCCAACGGGGTTGCAACCCACAGATGGGGAACCACTGCTCTATGGGACCTAGAAAATACATACTAAAACAGTCCTGGTTTCCAAGAAACCTATATATATTTGATTGTGAAGTATGTTTTTTTATTGATGTCTGAGAGTGAGAGTGAGTAGAATAATAGTTTAGAAATTCTTTTTCAAGTGAATGATAAAATCATCCTGATTTCTGTACTGTCAGACATACTTAAGTTGGATATGACTAACAAATGGTAATAGAGATAAAACCGAAAAGGTGAGAGGATTGTCCTCAATTGGAGGCAAATCTGACATTTAGTCAGCCTGTCTCTACATCAGTTTTTTTCCCCTCGTAGCGCTATTGACATGTGGACCAGGTAATTTGATAATCCACCTGATAGTTTGTATTGTTGTAAGAGAGTGTGGTGACAGAATTGATGATTGGGAGCATCTTAACATAGAGGGTTTGATTGGCACATGGTTGCCCCATACATTATTACAAAGCAAGAGACAGGATGAAAACATCTTGGAAAAATAACACCTACTGCAGAATCGCTTTGCAACTTTCATTTAATAGTGATTGTGTTGCATCTTCAGGAATAAGCAGTCTATCTTTTGCAAGTTAGTTCAGTTCTTTTTCCTCTCTTCATCTTGTGATGCTATTAGTTGCCATCAAGTTGATTCTCTGGGTGACTTTGTGTTAATGGACAGAGTAGAACTATTAAGATAAGATTTTCTTGGCTGCAGTTTATTTTTTATTGTTTGTTTGCTTTTTAAATTATTTTTTACAACATATATGCACTTTTTATCATAAGCTGAGTGAAGGTTTACAGAGCAAGACCATCAGTTTTACATTCAACAATTTATATACATTGTTTCGTCATATTCATTGCAATCCCCTCAGTGTACCTCTCCGTGTTTCCTGCTTCTGTTCATACTTTTTCTTGACCCTTTGCTTCTTTTTGTTTTAAATCATTTTATTGGGGATTCATACAACTCTTACCACAATCCATACATACATCCATTGTGTCAAGCACATTTGTACATTTGTTACCACCATCATTCTCAAAACATTTTCTTTCTAGTTGAGTCCTCTTGGCTGCAGTTTTATGGAAGCAGATTTCTAAGCGTTTTTCATCTTAGTGCTGTGTGGAATTTTAAAAGTGCTCACATTTTGGTTAGCAGTCAAGTACCAACTGTACCACTTAAGAAACCTCATCTAGTTAGAAACCAAAAATAATCTCAAACTCACTGCCTCAAGTCAGTGCTGACTCATAGCAACCCCTTGTGGATTTCTGAGCCTGTAACTGTTTACGGGAGTAGAAAGCCCAGTCTTTCTCATCTGGAGCTGCTGGTGGTTTCAAACTGCCGATCATGCAGATTGTAACTCAGTGAATCACCACTATGCCACCAGGGATCCTTCAGCCAGTTGTAAGGGATAGGAAATAAAATGGAGCATATCTCTGCTATTCTTTTTTTGCACCTCAGACTGCCTTGTCGTGGATGAGTTTATTTCAGTCTGAAGTTCATTTTTTAGAACTTCCTTAAGTGAAAATCTCTTGATGGATTCTCTCAGTTCAAGTTTATCTGAACATGTCTTAATTTATGCTCTTGCCTCAAAATTTTCCTGGGTACCCAATTTTGGGCTAACAGTTATTTTATTGAATACTTATAAGACATTCTGTCATTTCTGGCTTCCCTTGATGCCCTTGAGAATTATAATTTATTAGATCTTCTCTTTGGTGTTCTGCAATTTCACTATGATATATCTAGGCATAATTACATTACTGTGGTTTCATCTTGCCTTGGGTATATGTTTGTGCTTCATAAATGAGTATGCTTGCATTTTACTGGTTCTAAACAATTTTTAGCAATTATCTCTTTAAATATTGCCTTTGTTTCCTTCCTTCTGTTCTTTCCTTACAGAAATCTCCAGTTAAGCATAAACGAGGTGCTCATTTTATCCTCTTAGTTTTTCCCAATTTTTAGTCCCTTAGCTGCAGTCTTGTACATTCTTTGGTTGTGTCTTTCCATCCCTTTACTCAGCCCCTAGTCTAATGTTAAACTTGTCTGTCCATTGATGGAGTTTTCTATTTGTGTTTTCAAAAGCAAAAAAAAAAAATTAATTTTAGGTACTCCATTTGGTTAAATTTTAAGATCTTCTAAATCATCCCTCATAATTACTCATTGTTTTCTTATCTCTCCAATGTCATCCTTTTTCTTTAAATCATTCCAGTAATAAACCAACTTTCATTGAATATATGCCAGGTCATACTCACCATAAATAGGACAGAGTAGAATTGCTCTAAATTTTTATGGGAGCTGACAGCTCCATCTTTCTCCCGCAGAGTGACTGATAGGTTTGAAGGACATTAGCTTAGTGTAGCCCAATGCTAAGCCCACCAGGGCTCCCTGTTGATGATATAGTCTATCTCTGAGAGTTGCATTAGCTGAAAAATGAGGGATAGGAGGAGGCTATAAAATCATAGTGTTGGCTTGCTGGTCTTAGAATCGGAAGGTATAATTACTTGGTCTTTATCTCTGACAATACAAAGAGTTTTTTCTGTTTAGATCCAGGAAGTGCTTCCATTCTTGGATTGTATGGCCCTTCATGGTTTTGATGGAGGACTTATGAACTCCACTTCTGCTGGTTATGCAAGTGACTGCTAATGGGGTAACCCTTTCCCCCCGACATTGTTTCTAGGGAGCTGTCAATATTAGAAATAGTGTTAAGACCTATCTTTAACTTGGGAATAATCACCAGGATAAGCCCAAAGCTGACTTCCACGACATACTTCAATTCTTAAACTTTTTTTTAATCAGTTCTGACACCAGTTGTTCTTTGCACAGCACACTGCCCTTCTCTGCTGTCCTTGATAATCCCTTGCGACAGCTGCAAAAAATTCACAGGCTTTACTTAGCATTAGGTGGCTTAGATTTATTAAGGAAGTAACGAGTGCACCTCAGGATTGGGATCTACAGGCTACAATTCAGAATCCGGAAGCATGGAAGCAGAGACTCCCTTCTTCACCGTAAGACAATTCACTCAACCCCTTTAGGACAGGGTCCTCTGCCACTGGGCCTCTTCTAAACCTCTCTTTGTCTGCAGAGAGCCCCCTTAATCTGTGGTAATAGCTCTTTTATGAAGGTCTTTGCTCATACTCCTCCTCACTTCTCCTCTTCCTCTTCTCTCCCCCCCTTTCTGCTTTTTGTCTAAAAAGCCTTGGATTGGCTGCATGTATGAGGAGACTTTAGAAAGTTCCTGGAAAGATTATATTATTATCTTCTCATTCAATTTTTCCATGAAGTTAAAAAAAAATTCCTCTCATGCTCTGTGCACAATTGTTTGTCAATGTCAAGGCCACTCATTCTTACTAATCTTTAGGCATGTCATTTGCCTAGTAAGCTATAAATAAAAATAAAATTCACTGCCATGTAGCCCATGCTGACTTATGGCGACCCTGTCGGACAGGGTAGAATTGCCTCTGAGTTTCCAAGACTGTAACTCTTTTTTTTTTTTTTTTTTAACATTTTATTAGGGGCTCCTCCAACTGTTATCCCAATCCATACA
>NW_022103915.1:23868047-23886890 GCF_000313985.2 Echinops telfairi
TTGAGGGAGTACTTGAGTGGAGGCCCAATGTCCTTCTGCTACCTTAATACCAAACCTATAAATGTAGGCTCATAGATCTATTTCCCCATCCTCCTATAAGACTGTAACTCTTTACGGGAGTAGAAAACTCTTTCTTCTGTGGAGCTGCTTGTGATTTTGAACTGCTGATTTTGTGGGTAGTGGCCCAATTGGTAACCACTATGCCACTATGGTTCTTTTAGTTGGCTGTGGTCACTTGCTTTTGCATAGTCCTTAGTTATTTTATTTGCATACTTTGATTGACCAACCCCTGCAGGATATACCATTCACAGGGCAAGCCACAGCCCAGGGTCAGACAAAAGTCAAGTTGTTGATCACTAGCCTAGGAAATGTCACTCAGTCTGAATAAAAGTAGCAAATCCATAGGGTTAGAAAACTAGAGGAAAAGTACTTCCTCTTAGGGGGAAAAACATCTCTTAAGCTGTTTTTTTTTTTTTTTTCAAAGAACCAAGACAAAAGCCACAAATAGAAACTCATTTCATCACCCAAAACCCAAACCCACTCCGAGCCCATCTATAGGATGGATTAGAACTGCACCCCCACCCCCACCCCCCACCTCCCGGATTCCAAGGTTAGACAGGAGCAGAGACTCTTTTTTCCTGGTGAGTAGTTAGTTGGTGGGTTTAAACACCTGGCTTTGTGGTTAGCAGCTCAGTGCTTGACCTGTTACACCACCAGGCCTCTTGATTTCATCGTAGAAGTGCAATTACTAGTATCTTTTAACCAGGAGATAAAGGTATGTGAAAGCAGCTGAGTCTTTCAGCATTTCTAGCCCAGCATAGTTAGGAAGCCACACAATGAGATAATCTAATTACTTATCTCAGTGTGTATACTCAGGGAATGCATTTTGACATGTCAGTAAGTTGTAGTGACATGGATTTAGGCCTCTTGTCTTTCCCTATGTCATAGGTAAGAGCTTCAAAAAGTTAGTGAAAAAACTTCATTATCTTTTAATTCCATTTTTCCGTGAATTTTTGAACTCCCCTCTTACTGAATCAATAAAAGAGAAGCTAGCAGATGTAGGACTAGTTAATCAGTTGGTGATGAAAGTACTTGAATTGATTCATGCCCTTAAAGAAACAGTACAATTTAGAGAGTAGGAGTTTGAACTAGGACTGGGAGTCAGGTGAAACAAGACCCCCAAGACCCCCCCACCTCCCCCAAATGAAAAACTGCCCATTGCCATCGAGTCAGTCTGAGTCATAGCAACCTAATAGGGCAAAACAGAACTGCCCCTATGGGTTTCCTAGACTGTAACTCCCCCTCCTCTTTCTCCTGCAGGGTGGCAGGTGGTTTCTAACTGCAGGCCTTGTGGTTAGCAGGCCAGTGCATAACCCACTGTGCCACCAGGGCTTCTCAGGGAGACCCTGGGGTGTAAAATTTAAAGTGACATTCACGCTTAGGGTTATGGCCATGGCTGGGACATTGGAGTCAAGACTGCTTGAGTTGTATCACAGGTTTTTCACCACTATTGGTAATTGTGGGTAAATTACTTAACTTCTCCATGCCCCAGTTTTCTATTCTGTAAAACATGGTAATAACACTTTTTGGCTTATATTATGAAAATATGATTCTTTTTGTTTGCGTAAAAAATAAGTCCACATATAAAGTTCTTAGAAAGTAACATTGTAAGAACTCAATAAATGTTAGCTATAATTATTCAAACATGATGCAAAAACACATCTGAATCATTTTTGGAATAGCTGATAAAATTTTGCTATATGTAATTTCAGGGACGTGGGTTGCCGTACTAGATTAAATAACTGCTGTGTTTAGGAGAGGGCAGTACTATAAAAATCAGGAGGAGAAAGTTCAAGTAAAATCGATATCATTCTTGGTTGTTTTCAAAAGTATTACTATGATTACTGTCACTAAAAAACACATTGCTTAATATAAACAGTGACAAAGCAGAGTACTTTTGGTAAATAAAATTTTAATTGCATTAAAGTGAAATTGAAGAGATAATATACTAAACATTCAACAATAAGTTTTCTAGTATTTGATAAAACAAGCTTGCTTGTATCATACTATTTTCATATTCCTCTCAGTAGCTAGACTAACATCATGGCACATGGTAAGTATTATTATCAATGGCCTACCACCCCTGTGCCCCACCTTATCCCAGAGCTGTTGGAAATGTGTGGGACCATGTTTGTTTGTCATAATGACTGGCATCTATCGAGTAGTGGTCAGGAATGTTCTGTTTCCTCTAAGCTACGTTTCTTGTAGGGCTGTCCTGTGCAGTAAAGATTTCCTCTGCCCCGTAATTGCCAGCATCCTTGTAGAGAAGCACTGCTCTGAAATAATAGGATTTTTGTTTTTGTGTTTTTTCCCCCTCTCTTTTTTGAAACGAATGTTAAATGCCTGCTAAGCTTTTAGTCATTTTTGCTTGTTTTGCTTTTATTCATTTTGTTATCTCTTCTGTAAGACGGTCTTAAAGAAGTTCATATTTTAGTACAGCAGTTCTAACAACTCTTTCACGGGTCGCCTGACTCATAACAGTAGTAAAATGAAAGTTAACAAGTAGCAATGAAAATAATGTTATGGTTGGGGGTCACTACAACATGAGGAATTGTATTAAAGGGTCGTGGCATTAAGAAGGTTGAGAACCAGTGCTTTAGTAGGAAAGGTATACTTCTAAGTATAACAATAGAAGGCAGATTTACCAGGATAAATACAAAATAGAAATAGCTCTGAAGTGCAGAGGCAGTCCAATAGAGGGGTTTGACAGTATACTGATTTGGAAATTGTGACATATTCTGCAGGCATGATAACATGTATGCTATATTCAAGGAACTACAAGTAGTTTGTTACAGCTAGAAAATAGGGTAGAACTTAACAGTGACGATAGAAAAGGTAATATATGTCATACTAAGAAGCTTGGTCTTTGTAACGTGAGAATTAGTTGTAAGGCTGGTTACAGGCTAGAGAGTCTGCTTTGGTGTAGGGGTTGTATGGAGACCTGGAATCTTTTTTGTTTACTTGTTTATTATTAATTGGGAGTTATACACATATCATTCCATTGTTCAGTTATGTCAAGCAGAATTTTAAGTAAGCATTCTAGGTAGATATATATGGCCATACTATGCTATCAGCTCAGTTTTCTAAGTAAATGGCATCGTATTAGTAGATTTTTAAAATACAATCCAGAACACATGACTAAAGCTCATTGCCATGGAGATAATTCTGTCTGGAAGCTACCCTACAGAGTAGAGATGAACTGCCCTGGTGGGTTTCTGAGGCTGTAAAGTTTTTTCAGAGTAGCGAGCCTTATCTTTTTCTCCCACAAAGCAGCTGTGGTACGAAACTGCTGGTCTGTGGCTAGCAACCCAATGTGTGCTAGACCGCACAGCACCAAGGCACCTCCTTGTGGACATGCATGGAGCCAAAGCTTTTCCTGATGTGTCAGAACTCAAATGAGAAGAAACCACGACAACCATCCATCAATAATTGGAACATGGAATGTATGAAGTAAGAATCTAGGAAGATGGTCAAAAAGTGAAGTGGAATACCTAAAGATTGGTATCTGTGGTATTCATGGGCTGGAATGGACTGATATTAGCCATTTTGAAAAGGACTCTTATGGCTTACTGTCCCGAGAATGACAATTGGAAGAAGAATGACAAATGTTATATTCACAGTCAAGAAAAAAAAAGTTTTTTTAATTTTAATCATTTCATTGGGGCTGTTACAGCTCTGATAACAATCCATATATCAGTTGTATCAAGCACCTTTTTACGTAAATGTTGCCATCATCATTTCCAAAATATTTTCTTTCTACTTGAGCCCTTGGTATCAGCTCCTCTTTTTCCCCATTCCCCCCACCCCTCTTGTGAACCTTTGATAATGTATAAATTATTTTCATAGTTTACATCGCCCGCTGTCTCCCTTCACTCAAGCTTTTGTTGTTTGTCCCTCTGGGGGAGGGGGTGGTTGTACATCCATCATTGCAATTGGTTCCCCCTTTCTCCCACTTCTCCCCGCACCTTCCCCCCGCACCTTCCCCCTACCTACCCTCATGGTATGGCTACTCTCATTAGTGAACGGTTCTGAGAGGTTTATCTGTCCTGGATTCTGTGTGTGGTGAGCTCTAATCTGTAGCAGTGGACGTGCTCTGGTCTAACCTGATTTGTAAGATAGAACTGGGATCATGATAGTGGAGGGGAGGAAGCATTTAAAGAACTAGAGGAATGTTGTATTCGTTGGAGCTATGCTGTACCCTGGCTGGCTCGTCTCTTCCTTGTGACCCCTCTGTGAGGGGATGTCCAATTTTCTACAGATGTGTTTTGGGTGTTCTGATACCTGATCCTGTTGACACCTTGTGATCACAGAGGTTGGTGGGCTTTGTTGCTTCTCTGTTAAATGGCCGCTTGTTGAAACTTTTCAGACCCCAGATCCTATATCTTGTAATTGCTGGGCACCATCAGCTTTCTTCACCACATTAGCTTATGTACCCATTTTGTCTTTAGCATTCACGTCAGGAAGCTGAGCATCACAGAATGCCAGGTTATTAGAACAAAATTTTCTTGTGTTGAGGGGGGACTTGTTAGAGGCCCAGTGTCTTGTCTGCTACCTTATACTTAACCTATATACCTATCGCTGCATATTAATATATTTACATATGTACATGCCTATGTTTATTCCTCTATAAATGTCTTTTGTCTCCTAGTTCTTATCTGTATTTCCTTTTACTGTCCTGGCCCACTATCATCTTCGACCTTCATTCCGCTCTCTGTACTTGCTCTCTGCATGGCACTTGATCGAACCTCCACCAGAAAAAGAAAATTTCAAGATATATTCTGAAGTATAATGTTGTCAGTGATAGGATAATACCTGCATACCTACAAGGAAAATAATTGCCATTGAGATGATTCCAACTCATAGTGAGCCTATAGGTCCGAGCGCACTGCCTCTTTAAGTTTGTGAAACTTTATATCTTTCCAGGGGCAGACGCCTCCTCTTTCTCCCATGGAGCAGCGCGTGGGTTCAAACTTCTCAGTACATAACCTATGAGGCCATTAAAGTGCCTGATGCTTACAAGGAAGATCATTTAAATATAATTATTATTTAAACTTACATACCAACCACCAAAGCCAATAATGAAGAAATGGGAGAATTATCCCAATGTCTGCGGTATGAAATTGATCAATCAAGATACACTGAAAGCATTGGAGAAAAAGCACCAGGAATTGAAATGTTAAAAAGCTGATGGTAGTGTTCACTCATCTATGCCAAGAAATATGGACAAGTACCTTGCCATCCAATTGGAAGACACCTTATTTGTGCCTATTCCAAAGAAAGTTGACCTATAAGATTATGGAAGTTATTGATCAATATCATTAGTAGCAGGTACAAGTAAAATGTTGCTGCAGATTATCCAATAATGGTTGCAGCACTACATTGATGAGGAGCTGCCAGAGGTGCAGGCTGTATTCAGACAAGGGTGTGACACTTAATATCATTTCTAATGTCAGATAGGTCTTGGCTTGAAGCAGAGGATGTTTCCTTGTGTTTTATTGATTATCCTAAAGCATTCAACTGTGTGGATCTTAACAAATAATGGAGAACCTTGAGAAAAATGGGAATTCCAGACCACTTCATTGTGCTCATGTGGGACCTGATACCTGGGTCAGGAGGTTGGTTTTGCAAACAACATGAGAATACTTGGATCTATTTAAAATCAGGAAATATGTGCATCAGGGTTGTAACCTTTCAACGTACTTTTAAATCTGTATACTGAGCAAATCTTCAGAGATGCTGGATTATATGAAGGAGAATGTGGTATTGGGATTGGAAGAAGGCTTGCTAACACCTACGTTATGCAGATGACACAACCTTCCATGCTTGCTGAAAGTAAGGAGGACTTGAAGCACTTGCTGTTGGAGATCAAAAATTGCAGCCTGTATGGATTACAACTTGGTGTAAAGAAAACAAAAATGCCCACAATTGGACCAGTAGGTACCATGATAAATGGAGAAATGATTGAAGTTGTCTAAGGTTTTGTCTTGTTTGGGTTCACCCACAATGCTCATGGAAGCAGCAGTAAGACAATGTGAGGACACATTGCACTAGGTAAGTCTGCTGCATAAGACCTCAGAGCATTGAAAAGCAAGGATGTGTGAAGAAAGCTGATAATGCCCGGCTATCAAAAGATATAGTGTCTGGGGTCTTAAAAGCTTGAAGGTAAAGAAGCGGCCATCTAGCTCAGAAGCAACGAATCCCACATGGAAGAACACACCAGCCTGTGTGATCACGAGGTGCCGAAGGGACCAGTTATCAGGCAGCAAAGAAAAAATTCTATCATTGTGTGCACACCTCCATGATATGATCGCTGAAGACAAATGGGTGCATAAGCAAATGTGGCGACGAAAGCTGATGGTGCCCGGCTATCAAAAAGTATAGCATCTGGGGTCTTAAAGGCTTGAAGGTAATCAAGCGGCCATCTAGCTCAGAAGCAACAAAGCCCACATGGAAGAAGCACACTAGCCTGTGCGATCACGAGGTGTCGAAGGGATCAGGTATAAGGCATCATCAGAATAAAAAAAAAAAATCTTATCATAATGAATTAGGGGGGTAGTGCAGAGTGGAGACCCAAAGCCAATTTGTAGGCCACTGGAGATCCTCTTGCAGAGGGGTCTTGGGGAGGAGACGAGCCAGTCGGGGTGTGATGTAGCAACAATGAAAAATACAACTTCCCTCTGTTTCCTAAATGCTTCCTCCACACCCCCACTATCATGATCCGTATTCTACCTTGCAAGTCTGGCTAGACCAGAGGATGTACACTGGTACAGATAGGAACTGGAAACACAGGGAATCCAGGGTGGATGATCCCTTCACGACCAGTGGTGTGAGTGGCGATACTGGGAGGGTAGAGGGAGATTGGGTTGGAAAGAGGGAACCGATTACAAGGAACTATATGTGACCTCCCTGGGGGACGGACAACCGAAAAGTGGGTGAAGGGAGACGTTGGACAGGGCAAGATATGACAAAATAATAATTTATAAATTATCACGGGCTCATGAGGGAGGGAGGGGAAAAATGAGGACCTAATAATGAGGTCCTGTTGCTAGGGGCTTAAGTTGAGAGGAAATGTTTTGAGAATGATGAGGGCAGTGAATGTACAAATGTGATTTACACAATTGATGTATGTATGGATTGTGATAAGAGTTGTATGAGCCCCTAATAAAACGATTTTTAAAAAAAAACCGAGAAAAAGAAGAAAAACAAAAAACAAGAAAAGCAAGGATGTTACTTTGAGGATTAAAGTACACTGATCCAAACCATAGTATTTTTAATTACCTCATAAGCCTGTGAAAGTTAGACATTGAATGAGGAAGACTGAAGAAGAATTGATGCACTTGAATTATAGTACTGGTGAAGAAAATTGAAAGTAGTGAACTGACAAAAGCACAAGCAATTCTGTTGGGGAAGAAGAATGACCAGAGTGCTCCTTAACAGCAAGGATGGTGAGACTTGGTCTCAGGTACTTTGGACATGCTCTCAGGAAAGTCCAGTCCCCAGAGAAGGACATCATGCTTAATAAAGTAATGGGGTTGTGAAAAAGAGGAAGACTTACTGTGAGATGGATTGGCACAATGGCAACAATGAGCTCCCACAGAAAGACAATTTTAAGGATGGTACAGGACCAGGCAGTGTTGCCTTCCATTGTACGTATGGTCACTATAGACCATTAGCAAGGCTTTAGAAATGGCTTACTAAATTGACACTTTAATGAAGCTGTCAAAAATATGGTGACATTATTATTAGTATGTTGATACAAATCTAAAATTTTTAGAATGGGTGTAGGCCCCAAGAAGTTAGAAAAATTCCTTTGGAATGTGGCAAAGAGCTGCTTAAAAATCTGGTAGGCACCTCCAGTGAGATAGGCAGTATTCCAAAAAGCAGATCCTGGCGGGGAATGCAGACTATGTCGAGGAGAGCATGTGCACACTACGCACACGGCCCTTCTTGATAATCCTTGTATACAAAATGATTGCTTCATTTGTACTTTCAAGGAACATTGACACTTTCTTGGACAATTTTCGTAGAAGGTTAAGGCTCTAGATTCAACCCTAAACCTAGTAGAGAGGAACTATATTAAGGAAGATAGCATAGCTATGAATATTTTCTTAACCTGTTTCCCTTTTTTCTGTTGTTGATTCTTTTCTCCATCATACAACATATTCTGCCTTGCCATGAGAAAATGACGATGATTAAGTAGTAAAGGAAGATCGTCAATCCTTGGCCTAATGGATGGAGGGAAATACTAAGTGTTGGAAGGGTGGGAAAAACCTCCAAGACAGTGCTGCTTCCTTTTAGGTATGGTTGGACACATGAAAATTAGGCTTATCTAATTGTAGGACTGTATAACAGTGGTTCTCAACCTTCCTAATGCCGTGATCCTTTAGTACAGTTTCCTCATGTTGTGGTGACCAGGGGTCACGACCCACAGGTTGGGAACCGCTGCTCTATAAAATAATGTTTGTCATTGTTCTAATTGAGAAAAGAGGAATTTGTGTTTTGTATATGTTATTTAAGGAGGGTAGATGACTGCTAACCAAAATATCAGTAGTTCAAGCACAGTAGCCACTCTGGAAGAAGGAAGATTGAGAATTCGTTTTCATAGTGGTTTACAACCTCTGAAACTCTATGGGGCATTCAAATTCGGCCTATTAGGGCACTCTGAGTCAGAATTGATTTGATGGCAGTGTATTTGGGTTTATATGCTATTTAAAAGGAAAGATTCACCCCCCAGATAACGTGTCATTTAAAAAAGAAAAACAACTTAGTTGAAACTGCCTCCCTAAATAATGCCTTCTAATTAAGAATTACTGTCCAAATTTAGATAATACAAAAACAAGCAAATAAACATTTTCTTAGCAAGATGAGTTTTGATACTTCAAAAATTCATTTTCATTATTTGTCAATAAAAAAAAAATTAGATTGATTTTTGTGGCTGCACTGGTTTTTAAAATGAAAGGATTGCATGAACACAAAGACTTAAGAGTGTTTTATCTTATGTCAATATGTCTGAAGTCATCTCCACCTTTCACTTAACAAATATTTAATGTTCTGTCCCTTAGTTGTGGGAGAATAAGCTAATGCAGTCTAGGGCTGTAGATGGATTTCACTCAGAAGAACAGCAGCTTTTATTGCAAGTACAGCAGCAGCACCAGCCTCAGCAGCAGCACCATCACCACCACCACCATCAGCAAGCTCCACCACAGCAGACGGTACCGCAGCAAACGCAGACCCAGCAGGTCCTTATTCCTGCATCACAACAAGGTGAGACTGGGTTTGTTTTCTCTCTTAGAACTTGGAAATGAAATTTGCTCTTTTGAAAGAAGAGAAATAATCTGAGTTTCTTGGATCTTATTTTAAGAGAGATTTTGAGACCTATGGAGGAGCCCTGGTGGTGTAATGGTTATGAGTTGGGCTTCTTTCTGCAAGGTCAGCAAGTTGAAATCATGAGTCACTCCACCGGAGAAAGACAGGACTTTCTATTTCTGTAAAGAGTTACAGTCTTTTTGGAAACTCACAGGGGCAGTTTTACCCTGCCCTGTAAAGGGTCGGTATGAGTCAACATCGACTCAATGGTGATGAGTTTGGGTTTTTGGTTTTGAAACCTGTAAAAACCCACACTTTTTGTTCCCCTTTTGATTGGCAGAGCATATGTGCTTTTATGTGTAGGTAGGTAGATTTGTAAAATAATGGAATTTAGCTTTCTTGGTATAGTAATGTTGGAGAACTTATATGAATATTTCTTTACAGAAGACTGTTAGGGATTTTCTAAAAGAAATCAGATCTACAAAGATTTACTTAATAAAAGTTATATTTCATAAAATAGTGATCTATTTTATAAAACTATTTTATGGACCTGCTTTATTCCTTCAAAAAAATTTGTGTTAACACTGGAAGAAATCCTTTCCCAGTCTGAGCACTCAGTCCTGTAGTAATTTCTGTAAGTCTAAATTGACTGAATATTGTTTCTTCACAGTGAGGAGGGAGTATATATATTTTTCTTTTTAGGTAATTTGGCTTATAGATAAGAAAAAACTATCCATAGTACTTTGCACTCTAAAAATGTTTAGATAATGTTTCATTGAAGGCATTAAAAGGTTTAGTGAAGTTAACTACCGGTAACTCCATTTTATAGTGGTGTAAAGCCTTGGCGTACAAAGGCTAAGAAACATGACACTTTACTTGTAACAAGAATTTTCCTTCACCACAAACATAATCAGTGACCAACCTTCTGGGGCATTGTTAGTAAATCTTCTGAAGGTTTATTAAACAGGAACATGAAGGAAAACGAGAAATCCACATTAAAGCTAGTATTTACTTATTTCTCATCTGAGTATATTTTAAGACTTGAAATTGATAGTGATAGGCAATCAAAAGGTCTGTGTGGATTATTATACTATTGACACCAGATGAGGCTTTTAATAACTGACTTTGATGTGTAACCCACTGCTTTCCAGTCCTTTCTGACTGACATCAACTCGACAGGACAGGATAGAACCTGTAGGGTTTCTGGGACTGTAAGTCCTTATAGAAGCACACTGCCTCGTGTTTTGTTTGTTTTTGTTTTTTTGTGGAGTAGCTGGTGGGTTCAAGTTGTAAACCTTTTGGTTAGCAGGCCAATAATTAACCCATACCAGGGTTGCTGTTTTAATCTATACCTTACATTAAATAATAAAATCCTTTTCCTTTGTATTGATGACTGTGCCTCCTCTTGCCTTCAGACCTGGCACTAGGGTTTTAGGTCATCATAAATAAAAAATTGATTTTCTTCACTCAGAGAATAATAGAATAATGGGTTTTATCTGACTATTCTCTGAAATTTGCGGAATCAAACAGCTCCTTTCACACTTATACAAGGTTCCCATTACTTCTGGTATGTATTTTTAAAATAAACTTGGTATGTAGCTAATGATTGTAGTAACTTACCAAATCAAGAGAAAAGACCTATGTCAGTTTTTAAAGCTCACTCTTAGTGAGCTAGTAACTCCTTCCTCCAATGGTATCATTGTATCAGTAAAAATTTCATGCTGGCTAGAATACATTGTTTCAGAGCTCCCTGTTGATTTAAGGAAGTACAGAAAGATGTGTATTTAAGGTGTTAAGAGTTCTACAACATAGAGAATGAATCTCACTACTTTACGTTACTAAGTTCCCTGGCATCTCATTGATGTTTTCCAGGATAGAGTGAGTATATCACAGCTGTTGTCTTCCATAACATCTTAGAATGTTTTGGCATATCAAATGGTTTAAATATAGCTAAATGCCGACAATGTGAACAACATGAAAAAAGAAACATTGTGTATCTTTTTGTATTTGTGAGCTAGCCTCATTAATTCTTTATTCCATGTGTGTTTTGTTTTGTAGCAGCGGCACCACAGGTTATTGTTCCTGATTCTAAACTAATACAACATATGAATGCATCAAACATGGTAAGATTCAGAATTAATGCACTTTCATGGTATATTTTAACTCAAGTTGTGATTAAGCTTAGGTATGTAGTTTATTAACATGAAGTTTGTTCAAGATGTGAGCATTTTTACTAGCTTCTTAAACAGTGGATTTAACAGCAAATCTAAAGTTTAGCTTGGCATTTAGACACTAAGGTTTATAAAGTTAACTAATTTAATGAAGGAAAATGAGAAATCCACATTAAAGCAAGTATTTACTTATTTTCATCTAAGAGTGTATTTTAAGAATTGAAATTGATAGTAATTAATACACAACCAAACGATCTGTGTGGGTTATTTTACTATTGACACAAGATGTGGCTTTTAATAGCTGACTTTGATCTGTAACCCACTGCTGTCCAGTCCTTTCTTTTTTAAAATCATTTTATTGGGGGCTGATATAACTCATCACAATGCATACATACATCAATTGTGTAAAGCACAATTGTACATTCGTTACCCTCATCATTCTCAAAACATTTGCTCTCCACTTAAGCCCCTGGCATCAGCTCCTCATATTTCCCCTCCCTCCCTGCTCCCCACTCCCCATGAGCGCTTGATAATTTATAAATTATTATTTTGTCATATCTTACACTGTCTGACGTCACCCTTCCCCCACTTTTCTGTTGTCCACCCCCCAGGGAGAAGGTTATATGTAGATCTCTGTGATCGGTTTCCCCTTTCCACACCACCCTCATTCCATCCTCCTGGTATTGCCACTCTCATCACTGGTCCTGAAGGGATCATCCATCATGGATTCCCTGTGTTTCCAGTTCCTATCTGTACCAGTGTACATCTTCTGGTCTAGCCAGATTTGTAAGGTAGAATTGGGTTTATGATAGTGTTTGTGTGGTGGAGGAGGAAGCATTTAGGAACTAGGGGAAAGTTATTTGTTTCATCATTGCTACATTGCACTCTGACTGGCTTATCTCCTCCCTGGGACCCTTCTGTAATGGGGTGTCCATTTGCCTACAGATGGGTCTTGGTTTTCCAATCTGCACTCCCCCTCATTTACAAAGATTTGACTTTTTGTTCTTTGATGCTTGATACCTGATCCCTTTGACACTTCGTGATTACACAGGCTGGTGTGCTTCATCCATGTGGGCTTTGTTGCTTCTGAGCTAGATGGCCTCTTGTTTACCTTCAAGCTTTTAAGACCCCAGATGCTATATCTTTTGATAGCTGGGCACCATCAGCTTTCTTCACCACATTTGCTTATGCACCCATTTGTCTTCAGCGATTGTACTGGGGAGGTGAGCACGCAACGATACTATGAAGGTGAGCATCGTTGAATGCCAGTTTAATAGAAGAAAGTATTCTTCTATTGAGGGAGTACTTGAGGGCCGTGTCCATCTGCTACCGTAATACTGAACCTGTAAATATATGCACATAGGTTTATTTCCCTATCATCATATATAAATATATTTACATACGTACATGCCTGTATTTAGACCTCTATAAATGCCCTTTGCCTCCTAGCTCTTTCCTCTATTTCCTTTTACTTTCCTCTTGTCCCACTATCATGCTCAGCCTTCTTTTGGGTTTCAGTAAGTCCTTTTAGTTAAATTACCCTTGATCACGCCCTACCAGGCCTCCTACCCCCTCCTCACCACCGATTTGGATCACTTATAAAACACAGACTCTTAATGTCACTAAAACCTTGACATTTCATGTTTAAATTGAGGCCCAAAATTACAGGGTAAGGATCATCATAAATTTTAAAAGTATCTCTTAGCCTACATATTTAGCACTAACAATCAGTATTGTTTTGTCATTTGTTAAGTCACTTCTGTGTGAGTAATGGGTCTTAACTCACAAAGCTCATCTGTGGTCTGTCAAGCAGATACCAGGTCTCCTCAACTGAACAAATGACTGTCTTCTACACATACCAGCTGCACAAATTCTTACCTTGACTGAAGTGCAAATTTCTACATCACCTTTGGAAATTGCTAAGGAATAATAGAAATTGTGATTTAAGAGTTTTAAAGTATCTAAGGCTTTCAGTTTTACTTGTAGTTCCAGTTATTGGAATCAGTTCTTTTGCATAAAAATTACAAAATACCCTGCCTATCATTTATCAAAATGAGCTAGTATTTAAAACATTTGCATGTCAACTTTTTTTTCTTTCCTTAAAGTCTCAGGGGCTCGGGTCCTATATCAGTTAGTGTTACGTTACAACAGAAATTTTGATAAAATCACCAGCAGTAGGCCCTTGTCATTTCAAAGAACTTTAAATGTTATGGAAGAGACTTCTGCATTGAAATTGTGATTAAAGAAGGGCAAAATCTGTAACCCATCATGATTGATTTGGTTTCATCAGTTCTGATTTGATATTGACTTAATTCTCATTCATGGGAACTCAGTGTGTCAGGGTAGAACTGTTTCATATGACTTTTTAGTATCTGATTTTTCAGAAGTAGTCTACCAAATCTTTTTCTGAGCTATCTCAGGGTGGACCCAACCTGCCACACTTGTGGCTAATATCCACCCAAGGACTCAGATTGCTTCTAAACAACGCTGTACTAAAACAGATTAAGCTACCTTAATACTGAACCTATAAATATATGCATATAGATCTATTTCCCCATCATCATATGTAAATATATTTATATATGTACATGCCTTTATTTAGACCTCTATAAATGCCCTTTGCCTCCCAGCATTAAAGGCTTAAGTCAGCAAAGTGAATTAGCATTTATATATATTTTAGCATTTTACTGTCATGTTTTCAGTGTTGCTCCATGTATTTTACGTGTGAAGCATAATCGAAATGAACTCTTTATCAAGAAATTTGTATTATTCCCAATTCAAAGAAATCCATTAAAATAATTTTGATTTTATTTTTCCCTGGATGGCTCTGTATGCTTTGTATGTGAAACTATTGAAAATGTATCTAATTCTATGAAAATGTGAGATCTGAGTTGCCATCAAATCAGTTTCACTAATTCATGGCCACCATATAGGACAGAGTAGAGTTACACCCCTCCCATCTCCCCCCGACCCTCAGTTTTCTAAGACTGTGATTATTAGGGAAGTAGACTACCACATCTTTTTCACGTCGAGTGGTTTGTGGGTTTGAAGTGCTGGCCTTCTGGTTAACAGCTGAGAGCACTCAACCACTGTGCCAAATGTGAGATAGTTGTCTTCGGCTAGGTTTTTCACAGTAGCAAAACCAGTGAAGCGTGTGTGTGTGTGTGTGTGTGTGTGTGTGTGTGTGTGTGTGTGTGTGTGTGTTTTCACAGTAGCAAAACCAGTGAAGCTTGTGTGTGTGTGTATGTGTGTGTGTGTGTTCACAGTAGCAAAACCAGTGAAGCTTGTGTGTGTGTATATATGTGTTCACAGTAGCAAAACCAGTGAAGCTTGTGTGTGTGTGCACGTTTGTGTGTGTGTGCACGTTTGTGTGTGTGTGTGTGTGTGTATGCACACACACACATATATACTGAGAGATCGCTTAAGGAAATGGCTTGTATGAGTGTTGAGGCTGACAAGTCCAAAGTCTGGGTAATATATATATTGGGCTGGAAGCTTCTCTTTACTCAAGTAGCTGCAGGGGCCGATGACCCCAAGATCATCAGATCAGATGATCAGATGACCTCACTATCTGTGGAGGTCACCAAAGCCTAAGATTGACAGGCAGTAAAGTAGGCTGCTGGCTTAAATCCGAAGAACCCAGAGTTCAGATCATGATAAACTGTGCACAGGCTCCAGATCAAGCAAAAAAGCCAGAGAGCGTTGCCGGAATATCTGTAGATATTGGATGGGAGCTACGTCCCTGTGGAAACTCCATTTTAGTCATTTCATACCAGATCTCAAGGAGCCCTGATGGCTAAGTGGGCTACATGTAGGGCTATGCACCAAAAGGTCAGTAGTTTGAAACCACCAGCAGTTCTGTGGAAGAATGGTGAGGCTTTCTACTTCCTTAAAGATTGACAGCCTTAGAAACCCACAGAAGTTCTACTCTGTTGTATAGGGTTCCTATTAGCTAGACTCAACTCAATGGGCATGCATTTGCGTTTTAAGCGTATCAGACCTCGTGGAGGGTAATCATGCTGACCATACCAGGGATATTTAAAAAGTTCAGGGGAAAATTCCTTATCTTTTAATTCATTTGAACTTTTGAAGCCCTTTCATAATGTATCAGATCTTTTGGGGAATGACTATACCATAAGTGCCAAACTTAGAATCATGGCCCACCCAAATTGAAACACAATCTTAACTTTCACCATCCATTAGATAAAAGGCTATTTGAGGGAACTTAACTGAAAAAGAAGCCCTGCTGGTACCATGAGTACGTGCTTAGTTGAAGGTCAAATGGGTATTCAGTGGTTGAACCCACTAACGGCTTTGGGAGAAAGATGTGGCAGTCTGCTTCTGAATACCTTGAAACTGTGGAGCAGTTCTTTTCTGTCCTAGAGAGTTGCTATGGATAGGAATTGCCTCAACAGTGGCAGGTATAAATTAAAACAGGACCTTATCAAACCAGTTTTGCAAGTTGTCTTATGAAATGATTAATTTATTCATGTTTGGCTTATTGTGCAAAATACAAGGAAAATTTTTAGTTTTTATTTAAGGGTGTTAGGTATATAACTTAAATATTTATTGAGCAATTTAGATGTATGGAAGGTGATTATTGTGACGCAGATAGGCCCTAGAGATCCCTGGGAGGATGGGGGGGATCCCAGCGATTTGCTTCAGAAGGCATAGAAAACCTTATGGGGCAGATCAGTTCTGTCACATGGGATTACTTTGGGTTTAAGTTGACTTAATATCACCTAACAACAACGTGATCCTATAGAAATTACTGTATCATTTTGCCAGCAGAGGGAGATGTATTCTAGAATAATTAGACCCAAACCAAACCAAAGTCAGAGTAATCGGATTGATGCCAGCAGGAGAGAACGGTCCCTGTAACTTTTCTGAGACCGTATCTCTTCATAACTGAATGGCAAGTACTGGCTTCATTTTAAAACAGAAGTAAAACTTGGCAGTTTAAGACTTTAGGGCTTTCTTTGAGTTAATATGTTTCACTTAGAATATAATTATTGTTTTTTGTCGTGGAATCTTTTTTAAAAAAAATAATTTTATTGGGGGCTCATACAACTCTTATCACAATCCATCCATCCATCCATTATGTCAAGCACATTTGTACATTTGTTGCCATCATCATTCTCAAAACATTTGCTTTCCACTTGAGCCTTTGGTATCACCTCCTCATTACCCCCTCTCCCTCACGAACCCTTGATAATTTATAAATTATTATTATTTTTTCGTGTCTTACACTGACCAATGTCTCCCTTCACCCACTTTTCTGTTGTCCCTGTCCCAGGGAGAGGGTTATATGTAGATCATTGTGATCAGTTCCCCTTTTCTCCCCCACCTTCCCTGTATAGCTACTTATTATTGGTCCTGAGGGATTTATCTGTCCTGGATTTCCCTGTTTCTCCTTTCCTATCTGTACCAGTGTACATCCTCTGGTCTAGCCAGATTTGTAAGGTAGAATTGGGATCATGATAGTGGGGGTGGGGGTGGGGTGGGGAGTATGTTTCATTGTTGCTGTACTGCACCCAGACTGGTTCATCTCCTCTCCGAGACCCTTCTGTAAGGGGATGTCCGGTTGCCTACTGGTGGGCTCTGGGTCTCCACTCCACACTCCCTCATTCACAATGATATGATTTTTTGTTCTTTGATCCCGTCGACACCTAGTGTTCACACAGGCTGGTGTGCTTTTTCCTTGTGGGCATGTTGATTCTGAGCTAGATGGCCGCTTGTTTATCTTCAAGTCTGTAAGACCTCAGGCACTGTATCTTTTGATAGCTGGGTACCATCTGCTTTCTTCACCACATTTGATTATGCACCTGCTTTGTCTTTAGTGATTGTGTCGGGAAGGTGAGCATCATGGAATGCCAGTGTAATAGAAGAAAGTATTCTTGCATTGAGGGAGTACTTGAGTGGACATTGTCCACCTGCTACCTTAATACTAAACCTATAAATATATACACATAGATCTATTTCCCCATCATCATATATAAATAATATTTACATATGTACATGCTTGTATTTAGACCTCTATAAATGTCTTTTGCCTCCTAGTTTCTTCCTTTTTTCCTTTGACTTTCCTCTTGTCTATCATGATCAGCCTTCATTTGGATTTCAGTAATTCCTTGATGTGGAATATTAAGAATGATCATATGTATTCCATGCTCTAGGGAGAAACATGGTTTTCTGTAAAGATATATTGGTTCTAGCATAAATTTTAGAAATTTGGAATGGCTCAATTGCATTATTTGAATTTGAAAACAAAGAATTGTGGGTAAGGAAGCCAAAAACTAGTTTTTTCAAAATGTGCAGCATTATTGTAACGGTGGATGAAATTTTTATAGAGCACGTTCTCAAGGAAAAACAAAACAAAATAAATTGCATCTCTTTATTGAATTGATTGAGATAATTATGTAGGTCATTTATGCCATGTAGTCTTCATTGTACCATTTTAAAAGTGGGGCTTAGTGTTACTAGAAGTGTTAGTTTAGCAACAGCAAAGTTACCAATTTCAGATATACTGAATCTGCTGAAGACGAGCTGAGGCGCTCTTATGCACGTGGAGGCTTAAATTCCATTTTCCTTTCTTTGTAGAGTGCTGCTGCTACAGCTGCAACCTTGGCACTCCCTGCCGGCGTGACTCCTGTCCAACAGATACTAACAAATTCAGGTAACAGGACCACCATTTGTATTGCTCAGAAAATTCTACCATCTGGCTTTTTAAAAATTTTTTTTTAGAGGCAGTGAGACAGTGAGAGAGTGTGACAGTGAGTGAGTGAGACAGTGAGAGAGTGAGACAGTGAGAGAGTGAGACAGTGAGAGAGTGAGTCAGTGAGACCGTGAGAGAGTGAGTCAGTGAGACCGTGAGAGAGTGAGACAGTGAGAGAGTGAGTCAGTGAGAGAGTGAGACAGAGAGTGAGGCAGTGAGAGAGTGAGACAGTGAGTGAGTGAGGCAGTGAGTGAGTGAGACAGTGAGAGAGTGAGACAGTGAGTGAGTGAGTCAGTGAGAGTGAGGCAGTGAGAGAGTGAGGCAGTGAGTGAGACAGTGATAGAGAGAGAGTGAGGCAGTGAGTGAGTGAGTCAGTGAGAGAGTGAGACAGTGAGTGAGTGAGTGAGACAGTGAGAGTGAGACAGAGAGAGTGAGACAGTGAGAGTGAGAGTGAGTGAGACAGTGAGAGTGAGGCAGTGAGAGTGAGGCAGTGAGAGAGTGAGGCAGTGAGAGAGTGAGGCAGTGAGTGAGGCAGTGAGAGAGTGAGTGAGGCAGTGAGAGAGTCGATCTCTAATGCTTTTATGTGACAAG